>NW_026592118.1:32308744-32340043 GCF_907164565.1 Psammomys obesus
TGTGTGTGTGTGTGTGTGTGTGTGTGTGTGTGTGTGTGTGTGTGTGTTACTCTGGGGTAGCTTTTCCACAATTCCCCTTGTGACAGGTTATTGTCTGTTCTTTCTGTGCTCTGTCTCAGTGTCTCTTGGCGAGCCCACGTTTCCCACCCCTTCTCACACAGCTTCCTTCTGTTCCACCAACAGCTGAACAGCTGCTACTATTTACGCTCACCCACAATTCTCAAAAAAGAAAAAAAAAAAAAAAAGCAGCCCACCGTGGATAACTGCTAAGACATAATTCATGGTAATAAACATCCCCCGGGATTTAATAACAGTGATCGCTCTACGTGTGGCATTTTCTAAGTGCTTTTGCTGCACTAACGTGTCTCCTTCTCAGGATAGCCCAGTGGGGTAGATGACCTTCATCTTTCCATTTCACAAATAAAGAATTCAAAAGACAGCAAAGTAAACTGACTTGGCTGAGGTCAATTTACTATCTCTCTGGCTCCCATTAAAATTCTGAGTCTTTGTATGAAACCTGGCTCTTTGCTTTAGGGATATTACAGACCTTATAAAATCACAAAGTCAGCTAGGCAAGGACTGGGGTTTTGGCTTCAAACAGCATGAACTGGAGTCTTCACCTTAGCCCAAGCGAGCTCTTCAACAAGTTACTCACGGGGGTAGTTAATCTCTGTTGCTTAGTTTGACCATCTTTAGGGTTTCCCAGAAAACAGCCTTCAAATAAACATGGGAGGGTGTTTCCAAAGAGGTCTAACTGGGGTGGAAAGACCCCACGTGAGGGTGAGCAACACCATATCATGGCGGGGGTCCTGGAGTGAGTAGGAAGGGAAAATAGAAGGAAGTGAGCTAAATACTGGTATCCATTTTCCCCTGCTTCCGGACACACGTGACCAGCCTCTTCACGCTTCCGCTACCATAAGCACGGCTGCTCCTACCCTCTGCTGTTCCCTACTGGAATGAACCCTCAAGTGTAAACAAAAGACCCTTTTGAGCTTGCTTTTGCCAGGCATTCATTTCATCACAGTAATTCGAAGGGTAACTAACAAAAATGACCCTCTGTGAACTCCAGCCTCTCAAGGGTATAAGCCATGAGGTAATGAGAATCGGCTCTATACACCGAGAAGAACCAAACCCAAAAAGGAAGCGCACACCTTTGATTCTTGGTACATAGCAGGTATTTGGCAAGTATTTGTTGTAATGGCAGTTAAAGCAGAATACATGTGAGCCGTAAAATTACCATTTATGAAAATCAAGTCGTGCGGCCTTTGTTCTTTCAAGAGCCCCTCATTTCTCCATCCCTTGAGAGTACTTGAAAAATATTTATGTATTAACATAAGATTATTTTAAGACAAGCAATAAAAACTTGTAATTTGACACATCAGTCATTTACATAAAAAATAACGCAGAAAATGATGGTAAAAGCCAAGTTTCTCTCATCCCACAAAATGTATACTCAGTCTTGGGTATAGCTATGGCTGAAGTACATTTGTGGTGCATAACATGTCTCACTTCTCCCTTTGATGGTTAAGCTTTTAATGAGAAACGTCTCTCTTGGATGTGCAGGTGTGGCACAGTGGTAGAGCACATGCTTAACACGTGTGAAGGTGCCTTTTGATCCTCACACCAAAGGGAGGAAAAAAAATGCACACAGTCTCTCACTGTTTTTTTTCCCCCCTGGTACCCTGGCATGCTCAATTATGGGACTTTGGCACCAAAATTTAAAAGAATTTTTGATAATTTGTGAATGATGATTAAAGTGTATATTTTCTACAAATTTATTCTGCCTTCAATAATGTTTATATATGTATACATATACATATACATATATATTCAAAGATGGTATTTTTATTAGAAAATGTAGTTTAATGAAGGAAAACTTCAATGATGTATTTAGTAAATTCATGGACAGGACAGCATCAGGAGTTGAGTGCAAATGTCAGCCCTCCAGTTATTTATTCATGCCCACATAAAATTCCTGCAATTGCACTGGAAAATAAGCCTTGATTCTAATTATAAACCTTGACGCTTAAAAATAGCAAGCCATATGTTTCCAACAGAGAGGGGATATTTCAAAACTGTAAGACAGTTAGCATCCACCCAAAGCTAAAATGACTGAAACAATAGAACAAAACACTTCATCTTATGTGGAGACTAAACTTTGGAGTTGACTGAACCCTTGTCTGCATAGTTTGTATATATTTTTTTCTGTTTCTTTGAAACTTCTTGCCAAGATCCAACAATTTAACTGCCATTCAGATTCTCTTCATCCCCATCTGTCTCCTCCTCCCTCCTCTCTCCTTCCCTTCTCACCCTACTTTACTATAACACAGAAATGAAACATGAAATAAACCCTTGTTTTCTTGATTGAACAAAACTTGGAAATCTGTTACCATGTTGACTAAAAGTTTTTCTGGATAATTTTTTTATCAAAGCACAAATTTTTGTTTGCAGTTTTTTTAGTGTAAAAAAAACTCCTAACGCTAACCATTGCATTAACACCACCTTATCATATGACTTTGGTAGTGTTTGACAAGTGAGAATGTTAAACTCTTGGAATAGTTCAGCAATTTATCTCCATCAACAGGAGTCTTCAGGGAGGAGGGAAAGTGTGACTTTAAAATGACAAAGTAATATTAAGAATATTAAATAAAAGGCATAATTATTTTAAACAGCTTAAGAGAGTTAATCTTTTACTTTCAGTCCATGTGGTAAGGAATTTTTAATAAGAACAAGTCTTTTAGAAAAAGACATATCTAGACCAACTGACAAAGATGAAAATAAATGATAGAATTTTTTAAAAATCCTGAGGATATGTTTGTTTACTGCTTTTTGTGTGTGTGCATTTCTGGGAATCAAAACTGGGACCTGAAAACATGCAGTGTGGGCACTCTACGAACAATTTGCGTCTGGTAATCATTATCATCCAAGCTGAGAAAAGCCAAAGTTGATCTCAAAACCCAGCGACAAACAAACACACAGCTAACATCACTTCAGTGTTGATGAATAACCTTTCTCAGCTTGTATGGGAGGGGTTGCCGTAAAGAAACTGATGACCTGACCACACCATTATTGGGCAAAGGCTTTCATTGTGAATAAGAGAGAGAAAAGAGCCAGAGGCATCTGGAAGAGTCCAGAGTAAAGAGAAAAGAAAGCAAACTGGACATGGCCAGGGCTAGAGAATCAAGAGAGTAAAACAGGATAGTAGAGACAGTGAGAGAGCAAGACATAGAGAATAAAGCATAGTGAAAGAGCAAGGGGGTAGCAAGAGCGATGCAATAAGAGAGAGAGAGAGAGAATAACAAGAGATAGAGAGAGTGGATTGGACAAGGTATATAAATTATAAGGAAGATGAGTAGCTGGAGAGAGGGAAAGGCCAGGAGCTGGTGTGGATGTTGAAATGTTCTGCAGGTGATACTGAGGGAGTCTGGAGTTCAGCACGGGCTTTGATATACTGACAGGTATCTCAAATATCCACATGTCCCTTCTGCTATAGCTAAAGAAAATGCCTCCTTTTGACATATGGGAAACAGTTTCACAAGTTTTTGAGGAATGTTGGCTTTTTTCTAACTGCAAGAAATCCTTCTATAGCCAGCTTGAGTCCATTTCTAGTTGTATGGACTACCTGAGACCTATTAAACTCCAGACCAGTATTTACTGTTGGAGTACATATATGCACACAAACATTTACACACCCACCCCACCCCCTCACACACATTCTACAATGAAGGTTTCACTCTAAAATATTAATTTGAGCTGGGCATGATATTGTATATATAAAATTAGCACCAAGGACAGGGCAACATGGCATATACCTTTAATTCCGTCATTTTCAGTGAGGCTCTCTGTTCATTTTCAGCCATCCTGATCTACATAGCAAGCTCCAGCCAGGACTACATAGAAAAACCATGTCTCAAAAAAAGACCCCTAAATAATGATGATGATGGTGGTGATGATGATGATGATGATGATGATAATAATAAATTAGCATTAAGAGACAGGACCAGAAAGATATGAGTTATAGGACAGCTTGGGCTATATTCTAAGACTCTTTCAGTAGGCAAGCATATAAATACAACTAAGAATTCTTTCATGGTTTAGCAAAACTATAGGACCCTGGGAAGGACTTTCTTCTTACCTTCTGTAGCTCAGTGCAACCAGAGAGCTGCAATAGTCTCTTAAGTGGTCTCTGCTAGGGAGACTATAGATCATGATATATGATATTTACACAGGCAGTGATGGAAAAATGAACACTCCCCTCACATCAATTCCACCCACATTCCCATTCCCCTTGTAGTAAGTGGGTGTTGTATGAACCCTAAATTCTAGTATGCATACCATAGTCACCGATAGCTGATAAAAAATGGTGTTTATGATGTTTAAAAAAGAAAAATCTTGCCATGTAAGTGTTGATTTATGTCTGTACCTAAAACTGCTACTAAAAAACACAATTCACATTATACAGAAAACAAGGCAAACTCAGAAACAAAACAATCCTGTCTTAAAAAAAAACAAAACAAAAACAAAACAACGATAACAACAACAAAAACACTCATGTAATATAATTACCTGGGATTGCCACCATAATATTTTGTGTGTGTGCGTGTGTGTGAGTGTGTTACCCATAAATAAATACAAATGACTTAAAACATGTTTAAAGAACTATAACAGACACGTATCACACTCCTTTATTGCAATCAGTCTTTCTGAGAGTGATTATGAAACTACAAGATATGTTTCTAGGGAATCATCTAGAATAGCAATGTTCCCAAAAGTGGCTTATTAACTATTTGATGAAGTAGGTTTCTTTGGTGTGTAGTAATACAAATTTGAAATAAGTAATAAGTTAAAACACAAGAAATATACACGCTGATTTCACAGCTGGGAGAAATAAAGGTTTACATCTGAGCAATGATATACAGTGAATTTGAAACAAGAAAAATAAGTTATGCTGTAATTATTGCCCATAAGTTTAAATACTTTAAATGATTTTTCTAGGGTGTAAAGTTCTTCCTTGTTGCTCTAAATGTTATATCCACAATTGTATTGTAGTTGAATTGTTAAAACTATGATTTTGGCTTTGTATCATCCTCAGAAAAGAAGCGGAGATCAAGGAAGTGCAAGCAGGAGGGTAGAGGAGGCGGTCCAGGACACATGAATGCCAAAGTGAAGGGGGTGGGAAGACGGGTGATTATAATACCACTCTATTACAACTATCGGTAATTACAGTGTAATTAGAGTCGCTTTTGGAAGTTATCCAAAGCATCCTTAGTAATACCCCTAGTCATGCAGCAGATATCTCTTCTCATTCTTTCACAACCAGGAACAATTATTTGGGGCATGCTTTTGCAGGTGTTTATTTATCTATTGCCGAGCCTTCAGCACACCACTTAAAAGCGCAGATGCCGTCCCCTCACGAAAAATGTTCAGGCAATGAAACCTGGGAGTTCCGTTAAATGTTGAAGTCGTTGATTTCTCCGCAAGTCAGTCTTGAATTTTAAATAAAATTTCAAACACAAAACACATATTCCTTCCTGAACATCCAGTTTTGAATCTGAACAAACTAGCTTCTGTTTTATAACAGGAGAAACACAAAGACATATGTGGGAAGTGGTGTGAATTAGCTTCTTCACAGATGTTTATTCTTAGCATAGAGTTACACATCATCAGAACCATAAGAAATACTTTCAAGCTATTTTTCATTAGTAAGCCTATTACACTTTCTGGTATTTAATTAATTAACCTATCTGTTTATTCTGGTGTAGGTTGTCATGCAGCCTGGGCTGATCTCTAACTCACTGTGTAGTTAACCTTGAAGTACTGATCCTCCCGTATGCTGGGATTACAGGAATAGGCTACCACATTCAATACTGGGGATGGTACGTAGAGCTGGACAAGCACTCTACCAACTGAACTACAATCCCAACCTCAAGCATTTTGCATCTTAACAGCTGATTCTGGTGGTCTGCATTTTGTTTTAGTAAGTTAGATACCTTGACCCACTGAAGTTCATTTGCAGTTTTATTTCTTTGAGCGATGGTACAATAAACAGAAGAATTATTTTTCAGAGGAAACTCTGGGCATTAAGAGTCTAGGTATCTAACAGTGCTGTTTGGCCTGTATTCAGTGGATGCTTGGACCGGCCTAGTTGGGTTCCCCATGTCCTTGGGAAAATCAGAGAATTCAGATATCAGGAAGGCACAGGTAGTCGAAATGACAGAGACCACACCAAGTTGGATTGGATCTACTGCGCTTTACTGAAGTCAAGCCTACACTTATATAGTGATTACATAAAGAAGCACCTGAAGTTGACATATTTCCCAGAGCATTCAGACCTTTTACCAATAATACAAAGTGTACATTTTAATTGAAAGAGTAACCTGGTAGAAGCAGTGTCTACAAAAATCTTGGCCTAACAGCTTCTTAAGCAGAGCAAACACAAAACCTTAAACTAGTGGTGTTTACACAGTTTACTGCTACTAATTAGTGAGTGGAAGGCCAGGGGCTGTCATTGCCCTCCGAACCAAGTTGGCTAAAGATTTACACACACACACACACCCCGTAGAGTTAAGCATTGAGGGAAATTCCTCCTGTTTGTCTTGCTAAGGATTTATAATCTTTCCTTAGAGATAATATGCTTGAGCTAGCCTGTCTGTAAAACTTATAGTATAATACAAAACTCTCTGACCTTCATGTTTGCCTATCTTCTTTCTGCCTCATCATAAACGTCTGTGTTAGGTAATGGTTTTGTAGTAGTTCCAGCAGTGGAAATATTTAGAGCATTTATCCTAACAGATCCTGATTAAATATTTTCTTTAGAAAGCCCTAAAACTCTTGTCCCTTTATTACCTACAATGTTTGTTTTTTCCACAAGCAATTCCTGATGCTGAATCTAATTTATTACCTCTCCTAAAATTTTATTTTCCTTCTACTCTTATTTGCTAAAGCTTTTAGTGATCTATTAGAAATGTTTCCTTGAATAGTTAATTGTACTGTTCCAAAAATCATAGAGAAACAGCAAAAAAGCTCATCAATCCAATCTTGTAACCTAGTCGTGGGACTTACAGAATACGTCTTTTTGGCTTAAGTGGCCATGTTAGGGATTTTTGCCAGGGACATCCAGGAAGCTGATGCCCATAGGAAATGTATCTTCCGTCTGGCAACATAATTTTATTGCTTACATAGCACATTTTTATGATTTCACAGACGACTCCTGGAGTTAGTGTGGCAAGTGGAGTTCTACAGGAAGAAGGGAGCAGGTGCAGAGCCACACCTGTGTCCAGCACTGATGAAGGACAGGTGCTCTGACTTTGCTTTGAAGTCTAGTAGTGGATCAAAGTCTGAGGGGTCCCATAAATTTGGCAGCATCCCAGTTTTAACACTGAATCTAGAGGTTACAAAAAGTCTGCTTTACATGTAGGCTGGCTCAAAGGCCCAGTTAGGGATTGTAACAAGTGTCTTTATAGATTATTTTATTGAAATATCATAGAGAACAAACATTTTTGCTTCTTTCAGAGTATCATAGGACTCTACTAACTTGCACACATACAAGTTGTGAAACCAGAAAAGTGGGGGACCTTAAGTTGGTACCCAGAGTCTAATTCTACATGGGAACTTAGTCACACCGTTGTTTCCTTTGAGGAGTCTAAAGTGCCTCTTCATGGCCAGTGAATAAGAATTTCCCAGACTACTCTGATTAGCTATTTAGCTCCTTTTTTGAGAACTTATTTCTCACTTGGGAGTAAGGGATTGATGTTGGAGTTGAGACCTTCATCTTGTGGAAGATTTTCTTTTCTTCCCATTCTGGAGTCTCTTTGAATTGCATGGAAGTGGCCATTATTTATTATAAAGACAGTATTTTAAAAAACCTGTTATACAAGTATTAGTCATACACAAAGCACAATAATTTATCACAGAACAATAGATTTTCAGCATTGCACAGAATCTTGTTGGAGAGGTTTGAATGAGAAATGTTCCTCACTGGCTCATGTAATTTGAACACTTGTGCCCAGTTGGTGGTGCTGTTTAGGTCATGGAGGCTTGTTGAGAAAGCGCATCACTAGGGGTGAGCTTTGAGAGTTTATAGCCTTTGCCTACTTTCCAATTTGTGGCCTTGACTTCCTGTGTGACAAAACGGGATCATCCAGCTTCCTGGTGTGGCTCCTACTGCCACATCCTCCTTCCCTGATAGACTCTCATTCTGACATTGTAAACCAAATAAAACTGTTCCTGCAATACAGATATTGTGAGACTGGAAATGTGCGTTCATTTCAAGTCCATTTCCAGTCTCACAATATCTGTACTATACCGGGATGTTAGACAATGAAAATTATTTATAACTCCCTTTTTATTATAAAAACATATAAACTATATACAAAAGCTCAATCATTTCTTTAGAGTATAGTTCCCTAGTGCTCAGTATAGTCTCATTGTTAAACCATCAAGCAATAGAGTTTTTTGGCTTACAAAAACAAACAAACAAAACCTTCTCTAACCATTTGTGCCAGTTTTCCTCTTGGAAACTACCTGCATATTTTGTTCTATAATTTTGATTCTTTTACATACTTCATATAAATGGAACCACACAATATTTTTCCTTCTGTGATTGGCTTATATGCTCCATGTTCATCTGTCTCATGGCAGTCAACATGTTTGCCATGTTTTCTTTCAAGGGTACATAGTAATCACATATATGTACATAAATATGTATATTTATATATAACTTTTCTTATCTTTCATTTGTGGGTAGATGTTTTGGTTACTTCTTTGACTATTAGACAACAAAATGCTTCAATGAACATGAATGTTTAAATACCTCTTCAAGATCCTACATTGAATTCTTTTTGAGGAAAAAAGATGAAGTAACTAATATGACTAATTTTTCAATTGAGGGCTTAATGTTTGCTTGGTACATGTTATAGTATATTGATAATGCTAGAACTTGAAAAGTCCTTCAGTCTTCTATTGAACTTCTGAACTTCTTCAGCCTTTACTTGTAAATCCAATCTCCATCCCTTGGATACCTCCAAATGACTCTTCTAAGTTTGGGGCAGGGGGTTGTTTGTTGATTTTGTTTTTCTGCTCAAATGCCTGCAGTGGCTCCCCAATGCACGTTTTCGGCCTCTGTTATGGGCCTAGTCCTACTCTTTATGAATCTGTCCCTCAGAAACACTGGCCTATCTACCATTTGTATTCCTGCCACTTACTATTTTGCGTTTTCTATCCTCTGGAATTCTATGTCTAGAAATGTCCTCCCTTCTTTATTTTTACTGTTAGAAATAATAGCCATCTACTCAAACATTATTCATACTCACAGTTGTTTTTAATTATGTTTACTTTTTTTCTACCACCATACCTTTGAGAAGAAGGTCTCTTTTTCTAAGTTTTTCTTTTTCTTCACATGATATGCCTGGCACAATGTTTTGAAGGGCGTGGGTGGTGGGGAATGTTGAGTGTTGATTGTGTGACCAGGAAAACCAGCATGGAACTAGAGTGAGGTCAAGACTTGTCCAAACCCTGAAAATCTCAGTCTTGAGACAGGCAGGAGTAAGGATTGCTCCCTCCTTATTTTGTGCCTGCCTGCCCTGGCACAGGTAGTCTTGGCACCCCCACCCTCGAAATTTTCCAGATAGTCACTAGCCTCACACCTGGAATTCCTCTCCATGCAAATGAAGCATCCCCAGCGTCTCAGCCCAGGCCAATGATGCTCACTCACCCCAAGTCCCCTAACCACTTCCCCAATGTTTATATAGCCCTTATTTCCCAGGATAGTGAGATCTGAACCACTGGAAGAACTGTGTTCCTGTATCCCTGTGAGAGCTGTGTCACCGGAAGGACTGTAACACTAGAGAACTGTTAGGAGAAGGCTTTCTCCCTCTGTGTATTCACCTCTGAACTGGGATCCTGCATACCCAGACCCCAGCTAAGCTTCATTTCTTTGGGTCCAGCACCTGTATGCTGTATGTGTACCAAGACACCTGAGGGGGAAGAAGCTGGACCAGGGCTCTGGATCCACAGTGGGCACTGGACAATTTGGTGTTGTAAATTGGGGATCCCCAGTGAGCTAAGTGCTAAGGTACATGGAGTTCAGATCTCAGCTAGGTTGCTCAGGAGCTCTGGTTCTCTGTAAATGCTTTGAGACTCAAGCTCCTTTTGCAGACTGTGTTGCTCAGTGTTCTGTATAGGAACAGACTTGAGTGAACGGATTATACATGAAAGGAGGATTATTAGATAGGTTCCCAGGATACCGTGGGGGAGGCTAAACAATGACTGTCTTCGTACTTGAGAAAACAAGAACCCAGTACTGCTCAGTTAAGAGGCTGGAATGTATCTGCAGAGGCCTAGGGAATTCCTGCAGCCCGCTATGAAAGGCTGGAGAAGCTGGTTCTGGTGTCTTTGCAGAACAGCAGTGACAGGGTGGGTGAGATGAACAAGACATGAACAAGACAGAAGAACTTGCCAGCACAAGGGGAAGGAAATAGAAGGGAATGCATGGAAAAATATTTCCCTTATTTAGGGCGGGTGTCCGCACGTCACATTACCTGATCGAGAAAATACCTAACAGCTGTCCCCAGGGGCAGTCTCAGCTGACTTCAGATCTAGTCAGGCGGACAGCCAAGATTAAGCATCACACGGTTCCAACAGAATTTTGTCTACTCTATTGGTTTATGGAAAATTTGTTGAGCATTTCCGGTACATGGCAATGGCATATACCGCATAGCATTGTCCTTCTCTACAACCCAGAAGCATTTAGCCTTAACTTAACTATTTCTGTGATCAAAAAGACCAGCCAGGAAGTCACATTTGAAACAATGATAGATAAGACACTGTGTTCATAATTGAATCTTATTTTGAAATTACTCTGGCACCTGTCAACCGACATAACTACAAATATTTGAGTGTCTCTGAGATGCCCTCCGCATACTTACACCCTCATCTGCACAGCGATGACCAGGAAGCTCAAGCAAAATAATACCAAGCTCATCTACAAAATGGTGCCAGGCCCACTCTGCCCAACATCCTAAATTCCATTTCTCGGCTTTGTAATGGCTAGTATGGTGAACTTTGGGGAAGTCCAAAAATGTTACTCAGATTTTTTTAAAAGCCAGGACAAGAAGCAATGGGAAACAAGCTATACACAGACACACACACATTGTATATAACATATATGTAGCTATTCCTGTATGTATACGTGTATATATGATTTACACATGCATGTACTTACATGGGTATAATATATGCATATGTATATTTGTGTGTGTATCTGTGCATACGTGTTTGTGTATCTCTGGGAAAATCTAGGTTCAGCTGCACCTAGAAGGATCTAAGCACTGATGGATCTAAGCTTGTCTGTTTCTTCGTAAAAGATTGAAAGTTTTTCTGTCTGGGAGTGAAAGTTGCCCACGGAGGAAGTCATGAGGCGCTTGCCACACTCAGAGCTCTCCTCTGCAGCAACTTAGGTGTGAGCCGCCTGCTGCCCAGGACTGACTGTCCCCTGGTTATCTCCTTGCTGCCAGGCCGGCCCGAGGCGGTGCTGCGCTGCGCTGCGCGGAGGCCCTCCCGCGGGAGGCGCGGGCGTGGAGGGCGTGGGCCGTGGGCGGGGCGAGCCCCGCAGCCCGGGTGCTGGGAGCTGTCGGTGGCAGGCTCAGGAGAGAGGAAGTGCTCGCTCCTGGAGGAGCGCTAGCCTCGCCGCGCAGCGTGAGACAGCACATCCTGCCGGAGCGGGCCCGCCGCTCTGCTCCCCGTCCTCCCGCGCCTCCTCCACCGCCCCGGTGAGCCTCCGCGGACAGCGTCCAGGTAACCCGTGGGTGGGAGAGGTCGTGTCTCCGCGCGGCCGCCTCCGCAGCCCTCCGCCCCGGCGGCAGCCCAGGATAGCGGCGACCGCTGCAGCCACCGCCGGGCACAGCCTGGGCCCCTTTCCCAGGCTCCTGCGGACTCCGGTGCTCCAGGCTGGAGCCCTTCAGCCGCAGCCCTGGCTGCAGCTCCCCGGGAGTGGAGAGGCAGGCGCAGGCAGTGGAGGAAGGGTCAAGGGTGTCATCACCTTGTAGCCCACCTTGCACAGTGGGAGGGGCATGCCAGGGTGCCCCTCCTTGCTCTTCTCTCTCTCCGGGAGCAAAAGGCCAGCGGCTGTGCTGTCCACAGCTCTGTGGGCTACCAGCCCATGGCCCTTGGGAAGGGAGGGCTGCAGAGTGAGGGAAAGGACGCTGTTTGATTACATTTCTGCAAAGCTTTTGGATGCTGTTGCTACCCGCCAAATCGGAGGGGGCGAATGCACTTGCAGCCGAGCTTTAATTAAACACTCATGCAAAATGCCAGTTTCTTTCTCTGTTGGATTGAAAAAAAAAAAAAAAAGTGTGGCTGGGGATTTGTTTTAGTAAACACCTTCGCAGCTGCCTGGCTCGCCTTCCCCCACTCCCACCCGGAATTGCTCTGGCCATATAAAGCTATGAGTCGTCATCCCAGCAGTGACCCTGGCAGCCCCGGTGGGGAACTGAGTGTAGGGGAGTCTCATGACTTCTGCCTCAGCAAAGGTTAAGCAGAGGGTGAGGACCAGGCAAGGAAATCACTTAGGGAAACCAGAGGCTGGAGGAAAGGCAGAAAACGGAATAAATATATTGGCTGGCCTAGACTCTATCGCACGTAAGGCGGGAGCAAGTAGCCAGCCATTTTCTTGCTGGAGTTGTGTTTGGAATGAGCATTACAGACTTCATACAGTTCAGAGTTGTGAGAGAATTGCTTCCAGACACTGCAGACCAGCAGGAAGCTTAGCTGACAGTGAAGCATGCCAGCGTCGGTCTAAGGCAGCCTTGGCTAATAGCATAGATAGGACTAACTGGCCCCGGAACAGTTCTGTGGAATTGTGGAAGTAACTGATGGGAACTGTGTTGATCAGAACTAGAGTGTTGGAGGCAGATTTAGCTCTGTACTTCTGACCATGATTTTTAGTGGAACAGAAAACCTGGCAATCCTAGCACTAAGGCAGGGTTCCCTTCACTGAGACCAGCTCTCCAGGATATCAGCTCCAAGGAGCCAGTGATCAGGAGACAGCTTTTACAATCCATCCAGCACGGTACCCGAATAGCCAATGCACACCTTTCCAGCCTGTGCAGGGTTGGGCACTATTTTTGTCCCAGAACGTTTCCTGCATCTCTGTCTTATTTCAGGGTTCTGGTATCTGTGTACCTGCATGGGCCTCCAGGATGCTGGGGCTTTTTGCATACTACCTTCCTGAGGCTCCTGCCCAGTGCCTTCACTGACCCCTTTCCTATTGTGTATATGCCATGAGTTGGTTGTCCCTTAAAAGCTTACTTATATCTTTATGGAGAATCATGTTTAGGGTCAGGAGCAAAGGAGAGAAGAAAGTCAGTTCACAGACTGAATAGGGCAGAGCCACTAGACTGCTGATCTGTACACTTAGTTTCTGGCAAGCTTCTGAGATGGTAGAAGGGCCTTTCTGCTATCATGCTCTCTGTTTAAGAGCAGTCACTATGAAATTTCCTCCTAGCACTTGTCTTTCCTAAAAATATCGACCCCGGCATCTACATCTGCCGAACTTTCCCCTCTGAGTTGATCAAGCAGTTCATAGGAAATCCACACACTCTGCAAATTCAGACAGCTGCGTAGGCTAATGGTATAAAATGAATGTCAAGCCTTTTATCCCAGGCTGGTCTCATAGCATAGGCTTTGCCCATTATCCTTATGGACTACTCATATTTCCTGTTTCTTTTTGTCACTTAAACAAGCATCAAATGAAGGGATCACAGTCATCCATGGAAAAGAGGTATCCATCTGCTTTAATCCCCTCACACTATGTTCACTAAATACAGCCAAAGCTGATAAGAGCAGCAGCTGCCATGTGCCGAACACTTTTTCGTGAATTCTATTTTAAATGTCCTCTCAATTATATATATATATTAAAAATCTCACAGAAAAGCTTATGACACAGATATTGCTTATAATATAATCCCTTTTAAAAATATAATCCCTTTTTAAAGATTAAGAATCGTGTCATAAGAATGTCAAGTAACTCCCTAAAGTTTACCCAAGTTAAGTGGCTAGAGTTTTGATGTAGAAGCCCAGTCCTCACCTGCCACCATGCTTCCAGACTGTGAAGCGATTCTGATTGTTTTAATCTCAGATACTGGGTAGTAGGCTCTTTTCTTGTTATTTCCTTTTTTTTATTTATTTAATTTTTTGGTCCCTAAGTTGGCTCCACAAGGTAGAGACCACTCGAACAAGAAACTGAGTTAAGTGATATAAAGAGGTCATGGCTAATAAATGGTAGAAGTAGGATTCAAACCAGGTCTGGCAGGTCTGCTCCAGAACTCATCCATTTTGGCTACTGCCCCATGACAACAACAACAATGACAAAAAGGACAATGGCACCGTCCCAGCAGGAGATGTCTGTTAAAGAGAGACACTTGGGCTTTCAGACTATTGAAACGATGCACACCAATTATTTAAAAATTCCCCAAAAACCTTATGCAGGGGGAAGGGTAGGAGGAACTTCCTTCCTAGGAAGGGAGTTCAAACAGTTTTGACATTGGCAAACCATCGTATAGCAGGAACAGGAACCTAGGGATGAGTTGGTAGGATCGTTGCTCAGTTATGCATACATACCTCTTGCTTCTAATTAGACCTAAACCTGTCAGTGCCTCAGAGTGAAACTTAAGAGTCACTGGATCCTAAAGTGGTCATGCTGAATAAACAGCCTTTCTGTACTTTTAATTGTTGTTTCAGGGATGAGTTGCCTAACATGGCTTGTTGGGACTGCCAGGATCTACTTTCACCACAGAAACTACCCTGACAACATTTTCCCTTATATTACCCTTAAAGCCACAAGTGTAACCATATTTCCAGTCACCTGATTAGTAACTGTGGATGATGCCATAAACTTAAATTCCATTTATTGACCCTTTGGAAAAACAAAACAAAACATTGAATGTACCTCTCACCCCAACAGAGGATTTCAAAGCTGTGTAAATTGCTGCTCCCTTGACCACAGATACTTTTTACTAAAAACGTGTGGTTTCTCTATCACCTAGAAAATGTGAACCATGTATTTCTCATAGGGACTTTGCTAGCACAATAAACAGGTTGATGTTTTAAAGATACTCCCCCGCCCACTGTGTACATCCTGGGATTATTTCCTTTACTTTGCTCTATAGGAAGGCTGACATGAGAAAGACAGAGAAAAATCTTGCCATAATGTAGATTCCACTGCCTAGGTTCTAGTCTGGAAGAGATCCTGGGTGTCTGATTCTATTATTGTCATCATCATAGCATCATCACCACCATTATCATCATCATGATTAGAGTTGACCCCTTTATGTCCATAAACACTGAACAGGAGGCATATGAAGCTTCAGGGGTGGCCATTGGATTTGATTACCTCAATAAAATATTTCATGCATATGTGCATAGATATTTAAGGGAAATTAAGATATTTTAAATAAAATAAGATTAAGCATCCCGTCCAGTAGGAGTTCAACGGGTTCCTAAGAAGGGGTGAAAAGAATGGGATAGGAACAAGAGACTCGAAGAAAGAGAGCAAGTCTATAATCTGATCTCGCTCTCGTTTATTTGAAAATTTTCACACAACTTTATAGGGAGAAGGCAGGGAGGGAAAATGTGTCAGCAAATAGTTTACAAAACATAACAGGGTGATTAATGATGATGCAGAACTACACAAGAATGTTTACTAAAAGAGATACTACGAGAATGTCAGCTAAGATATCTCAAAATGTCTAGCCTGACGCACAGATGTCTCATAGGTTCCAGAAACATTAATCTCTCACCTACGACCTTGTTGCAGCTGTCTGTAACTTTCTACTAGCTGGTCTTAGCTCCCAGCAATTAAGAACCACTGGTTCTTAAGAAAGGGGGAGAAACACAAAAGTCATGACTGAAATCAAGGCAAAACAAAACAAAACAAAACAAAACAAAACAAAACAAAACATTGTGTCAGGGCCAGCCAAGAAAAAAATATGCTGTTATTTGTCACATTCCTGGCTCTTCTTCTAGAGCCCAGATGTCAGGAACATCTGCATGAGTGTGATGTCACCAGTAGCAGCCCTGGCAAGAGCATTGGTCCATTCTTTTGGCACTTACCTGGAACCCAGTTGGGGCTTTATTATTACTAAACCAGTAGTTCATCAAATTGTTCCAATATCCTGTAAGGCAGATGCTCTTATCTTCTTACACAAACAAGGAGATGCTTAGAAAATCCAACCGCTTGTCCCAGGCCACATGAGGCCAGCAAAGGAAGTACTAGATTTCAAATACAGATCAGCCTAACTCTAAAGTTCATTCATTCTCTTCCTACCAAGTCTCATTGTTTCTTTATCCATGTCTGCCAAAAGTACTGTATAATGTAGCTTTTTATTGTGAGGGCACTTCGCGTCCTTCAAGAACATCTCACACGCTGATAGGAAAAGGCGGAATGTATTATCAAAAAGAACACAGAACACATACATTTCTCAGCGTGGCCTATTTTCATTGATTGGAGATGAAGCCTCCCTCATGTGACTTTCATGTGTCTCCAGGCATCCAGAATATAACCGTCCTCACCTAACCCAGCTTAAAGACAGTCTGCCCAGGGTGGCAGCAGCTCAAGATGATATGGCAAAGATGCATTGCCATGCGGGCTTCCTCATCTTCTGGGACTCATCTGCTACAGCAATACTGCTGTGATCTGGGATGCTAGCCCTGTGCTAAATCCTCGGAGGCCTTGAACTTACCACACATCCTCAACGCTCTGTTTGCAGTGCATATTAACCCTGAGGTTGTATTAGAGAAGTGGAAAAATGCAGGGCAGGGAGCTCTCACATTCAAGATTCTGTTTAAGGCTTCACGTCTTTACAGCCTGCCATTTTCTTGCAAGACTCTTACAGCAAACCCCGTTGTTTCATATTCTGGTATAGAAAAGCTAGAGCTATCAGTTTGGCAAATGCATAAAGCATTTCTGCAGAAGTTAAGGCATTTCTTGTAATAAAAGGGACATACCTAAGATAATTTAGTGTGTGACTATGTCCTTAGCCAGCAGATGAGCATGGCTGCAGGTACCAGTGGACTTCATTATCAGTTAACATAACGATCCCTAAAGAGTCTTTGTTTGTTTGTTATTCAAGATGGGGTTTCTCTGTGTAGCCCTGGCTGTTCTCTCTGTAGACCAGGCTGGCCTTGAACTCACAAGATCCGCCTGCCTCTGCCTCCCAATTGCTAGAATTCAAAGCATGTGTCACCATTGTCTGGCCTAAAAAAAATTAAAAAAAAAACAAACCAAAACTGTCACCACTTCTTTGATTTTTTTTTTTTTTGGTTGGCATCTAATGTTTTTTTTTAATGATGTATTTAAATAATTACCATGAGGGATGGGTAGTAGCTTGGTAAATAAGAGCAATTGCTGTGCAACCATGAACTCCTGAGTTCAAATTCCCAGAACACACATAAAAAGCTGGAGGAGGTTCATGTGCCTGTCACCCCAGCACTGTAGGGGCTAGAGACGAGAGGAATCTCAGGAAGTTCTGGCTGCCAGCCTTGTTTCAAGGAAATAAAGGAGAGATTAAGAGGTCAGGGTAGCAGATGTCCTCCTCTGACTTCCGTGTTTGCTTGGATGTATGCTCCTGTGAACACACATGACGGCCATATGCCTACACACCACACAGATACACTACACATGCTCACACAGGCAAAAGAAAATAAATAAATTATATGGAATGCGATTTTCAGACTATCATAAACTTTGATATTTTAAAGACAAAATAAGGGCATCCTGAATGAATTCAATTAATATATAAATACTATAATAGCAAAGGGATGTTTTTATAGCTTGTGGTCAAATTCACTAAAATTAGGACCTCCCTTCATCATAATCTCCCTTCCCACTTCCCTTCTTTCCTCCTTCTCTTTTTATCTCCCTCCCTCCCTTTCTTTCTTCCTTCTTGTATTTCTTATTTTCTTCAGTTCTGTGGAATAAATACCTTTGCAAATGAAGATGGAAATGGAGTTCTCACTGGGGCCCATTCTTTGGCAGACCAGCTTTAGGAGAGCAGAAGCTGCAGGAGGTCGGGTGCCCTGAGCTCCTTCCTTCCTCATGTTCCTTTTGGACAGCCTCTGCGTGGCCAGGTGCTCTGTGCTGTAGCGCACAGTGTGCTGGAGCCGGACACCTTGTCCTTGTGCTTATGCTAGAGGGGTGGACGACACGAAGGACTGCACAGAGTAGACAGGACCACCTCCGCCTTGAAGAGGGAGGGCGCCATGTGGAAAGCTCCCAAGGTTAAGAAACCCTTCTTTGTGGCCTAACAGAGGAGAGCTTTGCAGCCAGTCCTGAGGATACCTGATAAAACAGGATCAGATGAATGGGGAGGAGGTCCCCCCTATCAGTGGACTTGGCAAGGGGCACAGTGGAGAGGAGGGAGGGAGGGAGGGACTGGGAGGGAATGAGGGATCGGGACACGGCTGGGGTACATAGTTAATAAAATGTAACTGATAAGAAAAAAATAAAATACGAAAAAAATACTTTAATACCAAAAAAAAAAAAAAAAAGGAAACCCTTCTTAAAATTCTCCAGGTTTCTCATTGAAAAATTCTGTGCAATTTTAGTCCATTCCTGTGGCCTTTGACAAGATAACTGGAGCCTGGCATCTAAAAGGCAGCAGAAAGGGGTGGGCAGAAGGAAGGTGTGAGATGGCCTACTTACTGCCCACGTGAGCACCATTTTATTTGTCTATCAATAGGGAAAATTGCCCAGCCCAAAGAGTTAGTGTGAAGATTACTGTGAGTGCACAAGGCACAGTGGACAGTACACACTCCACCCGTGGAAGATGCTTTCTTTTGCCCAAAGCAGTCACACTCTCTTACCATTCTCCTCTCTAGAGCAGATATGCACTCCTTAGAACCAATGATAACCTTTAAAAAAAAAGTTATTTTGGCTTACACTTATTAATGCATTTGCCAGCTTCATTTTCATACTCCAAGTTCTCCAATAACTCCTCCTGTCTCCCAACAGAGGCTCTGACATATAGAAAACCCACACTAGGCTTTAGTTGATCTGAAATAGAAGGCAGAATAAATCCTACTTAATTTTCTTAAAAGGTTGTGTTCCTTCCCTTTAAGCCATTTTAATGTTTAGGAGAAAAACAAAACACTTCCTAAAATGTAGCACCCATTGTGAGTTTGGTCCCAGTGTGTATTTGGGCTTGGCAGTGCCTAGGATTTTGGATGCCTTGCCTCCCTTAGTCACAATGATATGGCTCATCTCTGCTGGGGCAAGAGGAATCTTGGGAGCCTTCTGTTCAGAAAACAGTAGGCAGGATGATTTGAGGGCATATGCTTTCCTCTATGAATCCCTTAAGCTAATTCTTTTTATTTTATTTTATTAATTTTTAATTTAATTTAATTTATTATTTATTTATTACAATTTATTCACCCACTGTATACCCACTGCAGCCCCCTCCCTTGTCTCTTCCCAGTCCCACCATCCATCCCTCTTCTTCCCCTATACCCTTTCCCTAGTCCCCTGATAGAGGAGGTCCTCCTTCCCTTGTCTAATCCTAGCCTATCAGGTCTCATCAGGACTGGTTGCATCATCTTTCTCTGTGGCCTAGCAAGGCTGCACCCCACAGGGAGAGATGATCAAAGAGCTGGCCACTAGTTCATGTCAGAGACAGCTTCTGTACCCCTTACTAGGGAAGCCCATTGGCAGCTCAGTTTCCAAACTAATGCTTTGGAGAGATGGACAGAGACAGCCAGAGATACAAAGAAACAGAGACACACACAGATAGAGAATATATGCTGGCATGGTGTACATGTATGTACTAGGTATGTAGGTGTGCATACATGTGTGGAGGCTAAAGGTTGATGTGCCTGGGCAACTTCCTCGGTCTCTTCACACCTGTATTTTTGGAGTCAGGGTATCTCACTGAACTTAGAACTCACTGACTCACCCAGACTGGCTGGCCAGGGTGCTCTAGAGACCCTCCTGACTCTCTACCCCCAGCACTTGGGGTTATTGACTTGTACCCATGCTGGGCTTTTTAGGTAGTTGCCAGGGGGTCTAAACTCACTCAAGTTCTTCATTCTTGCCCAGGCAGGATTTTACCAACCAGTCCCTCTTAGACCAATTCTTTCTACCTAATACTCTTTACTGAGAAGTTCAGTATTTTGATTCAAAGATGATGTGCTGAAGAAAAGTTATGATTCATAATTGGATTTATATTTTATTGCAATGTCCCATATGAAGCCGTTAATAATGAGTATATATGAAATGGTGCTAATGAATAAATGATGACAGAACATTTAATCTCCTTTGTCTGAAAACAGTTTTCTTTGCATAATATAAGCTAGAATGTCTGCTCATCTTAAGCCTGAATTTATGCCCCTTTTTTTTGTTGTTGTTGTTGTTGGACAAGATATCGATTTTCACTAATTGCATTAGACCATGGTCTCTCCTCTAGAGTGCTGTTAAAATTTCATAGTGCAACACATAGATGTGTTTAAGTGTTTATCAAGCTGTTGAATGTTAAAAATGTGTGGGCGTGCAGATGACCTGAGAGCCTAGTCTCAGAAGGAATTGTGGAATGTCTGTAGTTGGTGGTATTTGGTCCCCGAAAGGGAAACAGGCCCAGGGGAAATGTGTGCTTAGACAGTGTCCTCTAAGGCCTTTTAAATGGCCTGCCTCTCTTGTTACACCATCCACCCGACTAGTATCAAAAGAGCAAAGGGTTGTGGGAAATGCTGCGTATTTTGTGGAAGAAGAATAACAAAACCTTTCTCTACTTGCCTTTTTTATACGTGTGACTTTGTTCACTCTTGGAAAGGTATAGGTTACCTCCACTGGGAAAGAGGATCCTACCGTTTCTTAGGCCAAGAGAAAGGCAGGAATCTATTCACCTAAGTTAAAATGCCAAGCTAGCTCTCCACATATAATGATAGACCACCCAAGGACAGTGTAAGGAGAGGGTTTGGCCTTACATGTTTTCTTGCACCCTCTTTCAAGCTTTTTAATAGTTTTAAAATCCTTCTGAAAAGCAATCAGCACCCCAGACAGGAGGAAACCCCATATCTCACATCGTTATTATAAAGGGAAGCTGTAATTTGTTTCCTTGAAGTTTTCTAAAATAAATGTGAATACCTACACATGAGGGCCAGCAAATTAGAGATTTTTGTTGAAAGGGGGAGTACAGCATTTGTGGGAGAGGAAGAAATGCTCTCTTCCAATGTGTTCTTTCTTTGCTACATTCTGTGAAGGCTAGGCTATGACTTCAAGAACATTAGCAAACATTTGCTTTTGAACATGGGTGAGGACACGAGGGACAACTGGTCAACCTCATGATTCCTTTCTACTACACTGGGCAGGTAAATGTAAGCAGCAGGTAAAGAGTGTTTTCTCAGCTCTTTGAAGAAAAACACAAACTAGAGCTGCTTTAAACCATCTGATTGTGTGAGTCATAAACTGAAATGTCAGTATAAACTAACATGACAATTCCATGGTATGGTGAAGTGGAGTGTTTTTATTGTGCACATGTGAGAGAGAGCAGCTAGAGGCATTTGGAAAAGTCTAGACCAGAGAGAGAGAAAAAAATAAACATGGCCATCAGACTAGATATGGCCAGGATTACCTGTGAGAGAGGAGAGAATAGCAGGTGATAAAGAATAGAGGAAAACAGGAGCAGAGCATAAAGGAAGAGAATGAGCAAATACATTGAGAATAGCGGGATTATATGTGATAAGGGAAGGCTGTGAGTTGGAAAGAGTTTAGGATAGAGGAGGAGGTGTGGAAGAGCAGGATGGATTTTAAAACGTGTAACAGGTACTTGTGATACTGAGAGAGTCTTGAGGCTAACATGGACTTTTTTGGATGCCACAGGTATCCATAGGTAAGGAAAAATGATTCCTTTTGGCCGAGGAGAACCAGCTTTACATGTTTCCAACAAATGCTTCTTTTTTCTCAGCAGCAGAAAGCCTCTTATAGTCCAGGTTGAGTTTAGTTCTGGATATTTGGACTGCCTTTTGGAGTTTGGGAAACTGGGATTTCCTTTGGACCTGGCAATAGAGACTTGGTGTTTTCTTATATTTACACCCTCTTCACAGGACATTCCCAGAGCCAGGGGTAGGAGAAGAAGTGTTCTTGGCAATTTCCAGAACTAACTCAAGGGAAATGAGAGTAACAAGAATCTTGGCTCACTAGGATAGAGTTGGGCCATTGGCTTCTCTGATCAGGTCAGGCTGTATGATACTATAATAGGAAATGATTGCAGTCTTCACTCTTCAGCAAAGCAACAATGGAAGACTTTGCTTGAGGGTTCTCCATGTGCACTGTGGGTCAGCAAGGCCCCTCTCATCATACGTACTCTACACCCCAAATGTGGAGGCTTCATCTTGAACTACCCTCCCATCACTGAGGCAGCGTTGCATACTGGATAAACCTTATATCAAAAAAATTACAAAGTTTTAATCAACCCTCAAATATTTTTAAATCAACTATTTTTCTCAAACACTTACCGCGCATGTAGTTGGATCCATGATGCTAAATTTATCTTTATGTTAATTCAACCGAATGACAACTCATGAAGGCCCTATCAAGTAAAAGTGCTGTTCTGAGTATACCGTGGTACATATATAAATGATCAAAATAGAGCCCGTCTCAAAAAGTCATAATATGGCTGGGTTGGAAAACTCCAGCACCACAGCATGGGGAAAATGAGATAGACATGAGATGGCATAGCCTACGGCAGACAGCATGCCGTAGCTGGAACGCGAACTGAGCTTTGTGAAGGAAGAGCTGCAGCAGCCAGACACTGACATGTGATTAGGAGGGGAGCTGGAAAAGTGTGTGAAGGGAGAGCCATGGGAGCCAGTCACAGAAGCAGGGCCTGTGTCTCCAGGACAGCCCCGTTCAAGGAGCCTGCAGCATACTGTTGAATGGCTCTGGGGGCCAGAAAGGCAGCAAGCAGTAAGCTGTACTCTCAGGCTGCAAGTGACCCGGAGCCATTGGTTTTGCTTTTTGGTTCAATTGAACTGCAGAAGCAAGATATGTATTTTTTTAAACTTTGAATAACCTTGAAAAATGCAAGCACTTACACATTAAGTCAATGGTATCTAATTTAGTGTGCTAACCAATGCCAACAACTCAAATTAACACTTCCATATATATCACACCTTTGCTTTACAGCATGAAAAGCGAGAGAAGTTAAGCTTCAAAATAGATATCCTGACATGTCTAGTACAAATTGCTTGCATAATATAAGCATTCATGGTGTGAAACTCAGTCTCCTATTTGTTTGGTTTCAAGAAATGACGGAAAGTGACCGTGTGTGACCTCCAAATTCTTGCAGAGTTCCTTTGCATCATCACCTGTTATTCAAACTGGAGAAGTTACTTGTAGTTATTCTGATATTGTGCATCATTGTGGTTTGTTGGGAAACATCTAATTGCTATTAAATCAAAGAGTGACCTGTAACGGGAAAGCCTAATAGAGAAAGGAAGAGAGAAGAGCTTGTTTCAGTTGCTGCTTTGCATTTTTTGTCACCCCTTAACATGATATGATTCATCCACCACTTTACAATTCTTTTTGCCAAAACTTGTTCTCTTTAAAATCTAATATATACAAGCCTATGTTCACTCAGAGAGACAGATGGTTGGAAATGGCTGCAGCTAAATTAAACTTTTTGAATTAAAAAAAAATGCATGTAGTATCAGGCAGGTTTAAGTCTCTTTAAGAGTGGGGTAAATCTGTTCTGAATGCTGTCTCATACCACGGAGTTATCCATTCAAATACGGCACGCTGTGCCAGGCCTGGCTGGAGTATTTGTAGAAGCTTTTCAGACAGCCATTTGCTTTCTAAAAAGAGGTATAAAGATTGTGCTGATTGAACAAATAGCCAATGCCCAAAGCCTAGAGTGTCACTCACTCAGCATTTGTGCTGACATAACCTACAAGAGCACGCAGTGCCCCTTCATGTCTGGAAGGGTGATACGGGTTTTCTCTAATCTTGTGGACATTAGGAAATAGCTACAAATGTGGGCTCATCTTTTAGGGGCATCTTCCTCCATGCGTAGGCGCCTTACAGTTTTCAAGGACTCAGGCCCTCCTTTCTGTTTGCTGGTAGATTTAAGCAAGCAGTGAAAACTGATTTGGGAGTCCTGCGGAAGATTTTTCTCACCATACTCTTCCTGTGAGTGGGTTACATGTTACACGTACGCCCAGATAGTGAACACCAGATAGCGGCTATTAGGGTCATTAGAGCTGCCTCCGTCTCCTCCATTAATGGCCATCAGCCTTTTCTGCTCACCTTGATGTCCTGGGTAAATGTCACAAATTAGGAGTATCACTGCAAGAAAGTAGTTGATTGAGAAAGAACAAAGATGTAGATACATTTAGAATTTAAACTATATCAAGTTGTAGAAATGATAAAGATTTCTCACTCTAACTGCCACAAACAATAATACGTCACATGTATGTGCTTGCCTGTCCAACACCAACACCATCAAACAGGATTTTCCATTAGCATCTGCTGTAATGGTTCTCATCTGTTTATAACCGGAACGGCTGTCTATGGCCACTACCACGATTTCAAAACTCTGCAATGAACTGGAATCCCTGATTTAAAAGGATGACATAGTACATAGTTTATGATAGGAATAAATTATCCAGAACTGTATTTGGTGAGATTTTTCTGTTTCTATCCTACCTGCAGATCCACTTGGGTCATAGCATAGCAATCTCTCTCTGTAGGGTGACCTCTCACCTGGATTTAGTGTTGAACCCTCCCCCCACCCTTTTCAGGTTATCTTGCATTTCTGTGCAAAGTAGAGGGGTAACCAACTGAACATCAGGGGGTCTAACATTGGTTTTCATTCCCATCTTCATATCTTACAGTATTTCTTTTGTACCTAATATTCTGTCCATATCAAATTACCTACCCTTAGGACTGGTCATCTTCCTTACCTCCCCACCTTTGTCCAGAGTTCCTCCTCTACTTGGGAGCCCCCACTCACCTAGGCTTTATTGGGTCTTAGTTCTTTTGTAATGGTTTAATCCACCTACTCTGTGAAGCTTTGGCTTGGTCTGCCTATGGACAAATGAGTCACCACAGACCGCACTGACTTATGGAGTTCTTGGTAGCTCTGTGTTGTTCTCAGCTGCCTCATTCTTTATCACCCATAGAACACACACTGGGAGGAAAACTGCTGACAGAGAGTGAAGGACTACAACAAAGAAACAGTATAAAGGAAGGAGAGCAAACCAATTAAATGCTAAGACCACAAGAATGGATCAAGGGACAAAGAAAAATATAACCATAGGCACACAGTCCTTAAGTGTGTGTGCTGTGAAGAATCAAGTTTAATATTAAAGTGGTTTGCTTTGGACTAATTCTCTACATGGCCTTCTTGTATCTCTGTTTCTCGAGTTTATGTTTTTTAGGATTTGCTGGCCCTTGCCATTCCATAGACTCAATTATAAAACTGTAAATATTCTGTGGTTGGCTTAGGGGGTGATTTTATTAAGATGTTGAGATGTCTTCTATTTTTAGAAGATTACAATAATTTGACTTTTTATAAGCATATATATTGATGACTTATATTAGGAAAACCTATTTTTACTGAATTTTTAAATATGAAAATTTCTCTAGCTTTCTAGTGTCTTTTGATATGCTCTCCTCTATTGGGGTAGTTTGAATTTGTTCTCACGTGTGAGATGCAAGGGCATTGGCAATTTGATTTGCCCACATTTTATACCTGGAGAGAGGACCATGGTAGGCAGGTCTACATCTGATGCTGTCAGAACTGAATTCCTTTCATAGAACAAAAATGTTCTGTGAATAAGAACAGCAGGCTGGGCAATCCTAGTTACAGCTAACGCAAATCATATCTAAAGATTTGCTTGTTAACAGTTATATTAAAGATTGATCTTCCAGGTTACCTGAAAGCCACTTATTTTTAGATGCATTCATTTATTATCTTAGCAACTCAGAGGAAAATATTTCTGGGTGCAACAGAGAGCACTGCTCTGAAGCACAGATTATTCTTACAGTTTTAAAGAGAAAGACCAGCCTTCAGCTTGATGATCTCTTCTAAGGCATTTGGGGCAATAAATTGTAGACTGCTGAATTTATTACGTGTGATTAAACAATAGAGGCTGTCAGTTATCAATTCAATGGGTTTTGCTAACTAGTCCATTTGGAGTCAGTAAATAGAGATTAAAAATGTAAAGCAGGCAGGAAGACTGTACCAATGGCTCTATAGTGGTAATTGGTTCATAAAAGATAGTTTAATAGGTGAAGTGATATTGGAGGGTGTGTTTGCTGCACACCTGTGCTAGACAGTGAGGAAATGAATTTCCTTTACCATGGAAATAAACTTTTTTTTTTATGTAGCCATAGAATTTCTTTGAATTTGTTCTTTAAAAAATCACAGCACACTGGTGGAATCTGTTGATGACCAGAAGATCCCTTATATCTCAGTGAAAGCATGGGAAGCTTCCCGTTCCCATTCCTATGCTGTGGTTGCTTAGCAGCTCAAGAGATGCTTGCTGAGCTCACTGCCTGAGCTAAGGATGTATTGTGAACTGAGCTGTGGCCCTGGCACCGGCATCTGTCAGTGTCGCAGGAGGAGAAAAAAAATCACATCAACAGAATGTCAATCTCATGGTGGTCACACCCGAGTTCTATCCTGCACAGAAGTTAAGGACACTTGTGAGCATGCTTGGCCCATGTTTGTGACATGGTTCAGCATACAGTCCCACAGATCATGGCACTAAACTGGTGAGATTTGAGAAATAGCTTGTCCTTCTCTAAAGCAGGACCCCGATATGAGAGGCACCCCTACCTATATTTCTCACCAAGAATACAGAGCAGAATCTGAGCCATGAGGATTGGGAGGCTTCTCTAGTTTATTACCCTGTGGTTATACTACTTTACAAAAAGCATTTTAATGAAATGACATTTGTTTGTTTGTTTGTTTTTGTGTATGTGTGAATGGGTGTGCATACCACTGTGTTTTTGTGTGATGGGACAGGTCGGGTCAGGTAAATCCCCTCCAGCTTGTGGTTCTAGAACTCATGTGGGCAGGGTTGGCAGCAAGCACCCTTACCAACTGAGTCTTCCCACCAGCCCTGGCTGTGACTATTCATTCTTCATCAAATCTCTATAAAACACGGGCTTTATTTGTTTATGTCTTCATCCCCATAGAAAGGCAGAAATCTCCTTATATATAAATGTATATAAATATAAAACTTACATAAATAAAGCTATAATTTTCTCTTGTTAATCTGTCATTTGTTATAGGGTCTCCAGAGACAGTGAATCCAAGATAGACAGAAGGAAAAGGTGTTTTTTCCTCTTTTATATTCAATGGCTTACAAAAGTCTTCTGGAGGGTCTGCCTGAGTTGAGATATAAGAGATGATCGGGAGTTAGCAAATAATGAGTTATGAGAAAAGCATTTCTGAAATTTACTGAGTTGCAAGGGCATTGAATGGTTTGGTATGTGACGTCAAGACAAGAACCGAGAAGTGGGTGTCTATGGATGATGAGATGGAAGAGAAGGGGGGCTTTGTGCACAGACATGGAGTTTGTGTGATAACATAGGTATGCTGCAACGAGCGGAGTTCATTCATCTGATTTGGGTGACCAAAAGATTGTGCACTCACTGTGGAGGCTGTCCAATGAGGAATAAAGTTAATCAAGAAGAAAATACAAGGTTAAGAGGGTTATCAGGACTGCCAGATGAGCAATGATGAAGACTACCATTGGGTAATGGGAAAGGATCTGAATAAGGGATGGCAAGATTGCAAATTTTACATAATGAACTTTGGAGGATTATTGAAATATGTCTGTGGGGGATGGTGAGTGTGAGGATTGGGAGGCCGATTAAGGACAGACAGTAGAAAACTATGAGATGGCAACATTTTGAAAGAAGATTTATCACATAGTACTTGGATAGGTTTGCTTGAAAGAAGTCCCTCACAATAGACTTTACAGCCACAATCAGCTGGCCAGAGGCAGGAGTTCTCAAGGGAATCAGCCTGTAAGTGCTATTGTAGTTATCTAGAAACAAGGTGTGTGGGGGGGCATCAAAGGTTAGAGAGCGCTGAAAAGTTTGTGAGCTCCACAATGTCTTACTCATGACTAGCAGATGTCAGGGTATGTTTTTCATGCACACAAACAAAGGCATGAATGTGTAAGAGTTTGTTTGTTTCTGGTGGGTAGGCTTTCAGCGAGTGGTATCAGCCGGCACCATAAAAGAAAACAGTATAGAAGTCAATAGCCGAAAACCGCCTTTACTCTCCTTGACACAACATGTGTGTTTTGGAGCTTACTGTAGGTCCAGTGTGATGCTGAGGAGCTAACATGCCAGTTTCAAATGAAGCTTACGTCATGATTTGTGGATAAGCTGCTCTTTCCCATATGTTTCTTGGGAGCACATAGGTTGAAATTTTCAATTTATAGTGATGAACGTTAGCATCTCTAGGACCGGAGAGATATACTTTCCTATTATGTAAAGTACAATGCTACCTGTTTTCTTTGTTTAGTTACCTGGCCTGGTACTTGACTAAGGTAGATGACTCATCCTTTCCAGATTTTTTGATCCAATAATTCTTTTGCAAAGTCCTTCATCTTTCTTCCTGCTGGTTTTCCTTTTGATATTCCCTAGAGGGCTCCCATGTCCTTACTTGTGATTCCATTTTTCTCATCCCTTCTGTGCCCTAATTTTGATAGATACAATTCCACAATACTTCCCTATAGTTGTCCAAACTGTTCTATCTCTGGTTTTGTATGCATTCAAAGATTCTACTTGAAATTCTCATTTTCTAAGGACTCTTGATATTATCTGAGCATTTCCTGGTGGGAAATACTCTAAGATATGAATGGCTGATTCTCTTAATTGAGGGACAATTCCTCTTTCAAAGAGAATCATGTTGAATCTCTAAGTTAATGAAATGCACTGTAGGGGTCAGAAATAAGACAGAGATTTTCCAACTTTTTGGCAAAGATAAGAATGGCTTTCAAGTCCTTTAAGATTTAAGAGCTCTCATTCTGGCTCTGTTAACTAGATGAGGACAGATTTCCTATGGATTGATTTTACTCTCTAGTATAATGGCCTCTGTGCTGAGTGCTTGAGTCTGTCCTGTTTAATGTAGTGCAATTTTCAATGCTCAGATTTCATCATAAGCAGGCAATTTGGCTGCTCAGAATCAGGAAGCAAAGAAAGAAGGACTAGTGACAGCACACAGACATGATAGTCATAAATACACCTCAGAAATTCAGCATGAAAAGTCTTACTTTTAAAAGTTGCCTCATTTCCCAGTTAAGAACTTCATATGAATACAGTTGAGAGGTATATAGAAACTCAATACAGACGTTCAAAATTCTATATATATGTTGAGATGATATAGATTTTCTTTATTAGTTGTCTGCTGAAGGAAATAGATTCATCCTAGGTAGATAGAATTCATGTATTCCATAAGATCATTCAGTACTGGGTTTGATGATGTGCCTGAAAATTTCACAGACAAAGGCTTTTACTGCAATTCACATGTTCTGCCATGAGGAGGTGATAAGGAATGATAGAAACAGACCTGTAGACTAAACATGTCCACTCCAAAAGCCTTTTAAGAAGAGTTTTCTAGGGAGGGAGGGAGGGACTGGGAGGAGATGAGGAAGGAGGCTACAGCCAGAATACAAAATGAATAAATTGTAATAAATAATAACAATAAAGAAAAAATAAAGCAAGAAAGAAGAGTTTTCTTTTGCTTAAAGTGGTGTGTGTGTGTGTGTGTGTGTGTGTGTGTGTGTGTGTGTGTGTATTGTGTCTGCTGAAGGAAAGTAAGGGATGGGGACATGGGGACACAGAAAAGTCTTTTCTTTAAAGATTTATTCTATATAATATGGCTAATAATATCAACTTATAAGTGAGTATATACCATGTGTGTCTCTCTGCTTCTGGGATACTGCACTCAGGATGATCTTTTCTAGTTCCATTCATTTGCCTGCAAACTTTATGATTTCTTTTTTTTTTTTTTTTTGTTATGCCCGATTCACAAGACCACCAGTAGTCGAGTCCATTACAAAACACACAAGGATCTTTATTTGCAGCTTGAGCTGGGATTCTCACAGACACCAAGGCATTGGTATCCAGTAGAGAGCCCCGAGCTCAGGATTGTGGGATTTATAGGTCCCAGTCCTTCCCAGTGCACCCAAAGCAGGGGGTTCCAGCCTGGCAAGCTTCTAGTGGTTAAAACAGAAAAGGGGATGCTACATTTCAGAAACAATTTGCTGTGGGAAGGGGCCAAATCCATGAACTGGTCTGGTTTTCTTTGTTCTCTCTTTTGTGGCAAGGTGGGGAGGATGGCTGGCCTTGGGCTAAGAGGGGCGATTACTCAGTCTGTGCTATTTTCAGGAACAAAACTATGAGTTGGAAAGTTGGGGGCCATCTGGGCCAGTTTCCTGGCAATGGTATCTCTAATGAGCAGCAAGGTCAGCTTTTCTCTGCAGTTGGTTGGATCTGCCTAGAAGCAGCAAGGTCAAGCAACTGGCCTGATATGCTTTAAACTTTTTAGCTCAGTAACCCATGAAACTTAATTTTTAATTCTTTGGTCTCTCAGTTTTTAATAGCTGAGTAGTATTCCATTGTTTAAATGTACCATAATTTCTGTATCCTTCTTCGGTTGATGGACATCTAGGTTGTTTCCAGGTTCTGGCTATTACAAATAAAGCTGATATGAAAATAGTTGAGCAAATGCCCGTGTTGTATGGTTGAGCCTATATATATATATATATATATATATATATATATATATATATATACATATATATGTATATATGTATGTATATATACACACATATATATGTATGTATATATACACATTCATATATGTGTGTATATACATACATATATATACATATATGTGTGTGTGTGTGTGTGTGTGTGTGTGTGTGTGTGTGTGTGTGTGTATGCCTAGGAGTGGTATAGCTGGGTCTTGCGGTAGCACTATTCCCAGTTTTCTGAGAAAGTACAGATTGATTTCTAAAGTGGTGGTATAAGTTTACATTCCCGCCAGCAATGAAGGAGAGTACCCCTTTTTCCACATCCTCTCCATCATGTGCTGTCACTTGAGTTTTTGATCTTAGCCATTCTGATGGGTGTGGTATGGAATCTCAGAGTTGTTTTGATTTACATTTTCCTGATGACCAAGGACACTGAGCATTTCTTTAAGTGTTTCTCCATTTGATATTTCTCTGTTGACAATTCTTTATTTAGCTCTGTAAGCCATTTTTTAATTGGATATTTTGGTTTTTTTT
>NW_026592118.1:32340053-32478405 GCF_907164565.1 Psammomys obesus
AAAAAAAAAAAAGGCTTTGAAAAGATTTGCCAAAAGATCTTTCACCTATTCAGGCTGGTAAATGACAAAGCAGGGATATGGACCCATTTTCCTTTGGAGTTTCTCAAGTTATATTGCCTGAGTGGTTTGAATAGGTCATAAAGGATTATCAGTTTCTGTACTAGCTTTCACGTGCCTACAGCCTGTTTCCCATAACCCAACGAGATAGGTCTAAAGTAGATGTCCTGTTAGCAAGATGCCCAAAACACCGCCTGCAGGTGTAGTGGTCACTTCACAGTGCCCGGAGATCCCTGGGCCTCACACACGTTGGCGGAAGGTTGACCTGAAACGGTAGTGGTGCATTCCCGGGCCTTGTGGCAATAACTATGCTACCAGGCCTCAGGAACATGTGTTGGGCGGGTAAGCAGAACAGTGAGCCTTGCTGCAAGCAGACATATTGAGTCCTTTCATGTTTTCCCCTTCGTGCATATGAAGGAGAAGCACTTGAGGAAGGAAAATATTCATCTCTAACCCAAGAAGCTTTTAAAATAACACCTTAAGTTTCTTCCTTTCAGACTCTAATCCTTTTACCTGGTGTTATAATTTTTTGTTGCTAGTCAATTGTGTGTGTGCGCTCCTTAAATTTGCTTTAAGGGGTATATGTAGAGCTGGGGTGGGGTTGGGAGAACCAGCCAGGGCCTTTGGTGCATTCTTGTTATTCAGAGCTCCAAGTTTTGGGTCCATGTGAACCAGGCCTACGTGTACCAAGGACTGTGTTTGGGTTTCTTGTATTGGACTGCAGATATACTCAACTAGGCTTGCTCTCTACAGCAGTATTTGTCTGTCTGTTTCCTTATATCTGCTGATTGTACACTTAAATCCCACAGTAACTGTTTTAGAAACCTAAAGAATTTTTGTTTTCTTTGGGATGTTTGAGAAATGTTCGTGGACATTTCTAGCCTTCGTGCACACTCTCTGTCATGTTTTCATTAGTGATAATAACGTGAATACGAAGCCATGGCATTTGCCTGTAGAAGCACAGTAACACCCCTGGACTGTGTTCTTCTTTTTCTTAGCTAGAGAGGAGTTGGAAGTTTGATGAAGTGACGATTATGCCTTTGTCCTCTCACGTGTGTGTCCATCTGGAAAATTTGAAGTATACTAGAATATCACAATACCACTGATAAATCTGTATCTTAAAAATAAAGCTCAAGAAACCATTCTAAGGTGTATATATCTGAAAATTGTATGCATTCATGCATATAAAATATATGTGGTTTATGCATAGCATATAAATGGTGCCTATGTATTATCAACAAGAATCATGACAGAGGTACCATTATCTCTGTTCCCGGATGAGGAAGCTGAGACACGGAGGGCTGGATATACACATTCAGATAGTGAGTTCGGGGCTGTGCTGTGCTTTCCCGTGGACAATGCTGCCTCTCTGGCTGGCTGTTTTCTGAATAGCCATCTGGAGGACCAGATTTTTGGAGTGTCTCATGTTCACCGTTAAGAACCGTAGGTAGGAATTTGGCTTAGGGAAGCATTGGATCAGAACTCAGGTCAATAATAGCATATTATTGAGCATATTTATGAGGTCAATAGTGTTTTAAGGTGGGTTCCACCAGTTATAAATTGTATGCTTTTGAGCACCAGAGCTGAATTTTTTCTTGTATAAAACATATATGATGACAGCCCACTCTTCACAGACATGTCTTGAAGACAGATGACATAGTGGGTGTAGAGACATCTGGAAACATTTGAATTGTTACATAAATATTCAAATATGATTACTTATGTGGTCACAGTTAGTTTGGGACTACTAAGCCGAGATTCTATTAGTCTATGCCCTCTGTTCTTTTCATTCATTTGTGCTATCTTAGTGTGCCTTACAAACACATTCATTCATTGATTCATTCACAAACACATCATTTGATCACTCTCCTTCTGGATAAATGAGACCTGTTGCATTCTGCCTTGGAATAGGATTCTCGCCATTGCTACCTTCATAAACAGTGTGTTACTCCAATGAGGAATCCCTTTTATTCAAACTTGAAAATTCTTCAATTCTCCAACCCCAAGAAATTAGAATTTACATTGCAAAGAAAAACTTTCAAGGCATGCTAGCCAGGAATCATCATGGATACTCAGAGAGTAGCCATCTCACCTGAATTGGAGCAAGACTTCAGTTTAGAGATAGGAAAATGGAAGGGCCATTGTGAGAGAATTAAATGACATCACATATCCAGTTAGGGCCATATTCCCACCCCAGAGCCATGAGCCTGACACTGTACTGAGACTCTGAGAGCGTCTGGCTTTGTTTATTCTTGTGCTTACAGAACTGACAGGTCTTTTGAAATAGACACATTGCCTCCCTAAGTGTTTGCCCTTTGCTATTTACAGGAGAAGACTGCACAAGCTGGGCGTGTCAAAGGTGACCCAGGTGGATTTCCTGCCTAGGGAAGTAGTGTCCTACTCCAAGGAGACACAGACTCCCCTCGCCACTCACCAGTCTGAAGGTAAACGGCGGCTTTTGTTTTCTTTACATGCTTTGTCTGCAGAAACTGCCAGGGAATAAGACTTTTTCTGCTGACCTCATATCCCCGAGGTCTTCATGGGATATAAACAGAGTGACATCTTGAAAGCCAAAGATGTCTTTGGCTCCAATCTAGAAGGTTCTGTTGAGGGAATTCTTTCCTATTCCTCCTGGAGACCCACGAACTTTTAAGTATAACCTTTGTGTTAGTTTCTGTGCTTACATGCGGAGGGTGGAAACCATCAAAGTAATGAATAGATATGTTCATGGTACACACACACAAACATATGAATAAAAATAAAAAACTTAAAAAATAAATTCACTAAACTGGGACACAGATGTTTCCAATCATTTACACCAAAGGCTAATTTTCTCCCTTTAATGGCCTGGTTGAACAGGCATGAAGGAGACCTTACCTGGCTAGATAGCCTAAAGTTTTGGACCTAATGCTTTAAATAAGACCTTTGCTGGGCCCTGATTTTCTGAGTGGTTCACATAAAAAAAATAAACCACAGGTTAACAATACTCTCCATGCACTTTCTATGTAGATGTGTGGGAATGGAACTGTATATTATCTTTTTCGCATACCAGAAAATATCAAGTGGAAATTTTGTATGTAAATCTCAGAGAATTATTAAAAGTCAATGTGATGGTTAGTCATGACTTTCAATTTGCTGGGATTACTATAAGCCCCTGGGTATAGTTGAGGGATTGTCTAGATTTGCTTCGTTGAGGTAGGAAGAACTACTGTATATGCCAATGGTACTGTTACGTGGATTGAGGTCTTGAGCCGAATTAAAAGGAAAAAGGGACCCAAGCAACAGCATTCTCAGGCCTTTGCTTGCACCAGCTGCCTCCAGCCTCAGCTCCCATAACCCCTCTGCCACGGTGGACTGTGTTCCCCAACTGCAATCCAAAATAAACCCTTCCTTATGTGGCTTCTTGTCAGGCATTTTTTTTTTATCACAGTAACAGGACAAGGAACTAACGCAGACAACAGTAGGAAGAGGTAAAGCTGATAAATCGGAATGTGCTGGGAGGGCGGGCGAGGCTGCTTGCTGCCAGAGTGCAGACAAGGAGCCGGGGGAGAGCTCTCAACATCGTGAGAGACAAGCGGACAAGCAAGCATATCACACTGGAGTCAAATTGTATGGAAGTCGGAGAGATGCGCGTTCAGAAAACGGGGCGAGTTGGGTGACGTAAAAGGGACTCTGCTGGCACAGCAAAGCAAATGGCCTCTTTACGTCGTTCATTTCCGACGTGATACGGAGGATGCTGGGATTTTGAGTTCATTCTTCCTGTGCAGTAAAATATTGAGCGGAATCCTAGATGATTAAATGCGTTCGCCTTTCAGACTTGGTCTGTAACAGACATAAACCAGTGCAGCTTGGGTCTGTGGTAGCCACAGGGATTTTCAATTTGGATTTTCCACACAACGTCAAAGACAAAATGAAATCTTGTGCCATGGAGCTCGGGCCTGACGACCTTGTGGAGAGCGTTCCTCAGTGATACTGTTGTGAGCACAGGTCTTTGATAGTGGAGCCCTTTGGGCCGTGTGATAAAACAATCACATTTTAGACGCAAACAAGTAGCACCCTCTGGTGGTGAAACTTTAAACAAACTAACCACCAAATTAAGACCTGAATATTAACTTGGCAGAAAACGGCCTGCTAGAAAAGCCTTCAGGACTCCTGTCCTTGGGCCTTCAGACGGAGCAGGAAGATCATTAAAAACCAACCTCACTACCTAGCCAAAACATTTGTTTGAGTTAATTTGCTGCCAGAGGCATTTGCAGAACTGTAGCTAGAGATATGTTTATTTAGCCTCAGATGTGACCCATAACAAAAAATGATACAATTGAAATAGGAGGAGTGAATTATTTTTTAAGAACGTGTATACTTAAGATATTGGAAACGGTACAGAAATATTTACAAGGGGAGATAAATTAAGGATGAAAAGGCATCAACTCTAAACTTCTAAACAGGAATACATCAAAAGGAAAAGCCTGTAGAGTTCATTTTATTACTGCAAAGAGAGGTTGGGAGCCCTCATTATGTTGTGCTCCAAGCAGCAGGAAAGGAGGAATTTATTTCTTAGCAATTGGCAGAAGTTCTTTCTATTTTCTTAACAAGACCCATAGAGCTTTCTTGTGGTAATGGTTCAAATTCCACAATACAGAGTTGAACCCAAAGCCTGCTACTAGAGCCTACAGGAGCTCGTGGTATTAAAGTAACGGTCAGTGAGAATAAAGAAGAAAGCCTTCTTTATTGTCATCCAACCACAGACGTTGGACCCTTGACCCTCGGCTGCCTGGCTGTTGAGGGGACCCAGGGCTCGCCTTTCACCTGCTGGGTGAGGTGACAGGAAGGAGGAGCAGAAGGTCCTTCCAAATGGAGACTCGGGTTGTTGCCCAATGTAGTGTTGGAGCCAGTGCGATGCTGTCATGACAAGGGCAGCCTTGCAGGGTCAGGGACCAAGTAACCGCTGAGCTTTGCAGCACCGTGAGTCCCTCAGACGGAGAGCATTCGCGATTCTTGTGTGTATAAATCCCACACAAGGGCTTTATTAACCGTAATATATAAAGGCTGGTTTTTCAAACTCATTGTTTGAAGGCAGAAAATTAATGAAGCTAAAACTAGCAACTTCAGAGCACTGGTATGCCCTGCCCCACCTGAAGTTCTCATGCGCTCACCCTCCTACACAGACATATTGTACTTAGAGAAACAGAGGGGAAGTAGTTCGGGCTTGCTGGAGCCGAAGCCTCCTTCCTCCACCACGGACCCTAATGGGCATTCTCACAGTGCATTAGCTTTCCACATAATGATCTGTTGTGAGAAATGCTACAAAACAACTTAAAGTTGCAAGATTTAGGTATCAAATCTCCATCACTGCAATTCTAACAAGTAGCTGAAGCCTTCCTCATCTGGTTAGGTCATTAGTCACCGGGAAAGGAGAATGGAGGACTCTGATCAGGGGCAGGCTATCTCTACCCTCACACATTTTAAACATATGCTTTTTATTTCCAAGTAAGGAAAGAATATGAATATATATATATATATATATATATATATATATAATTTCCCTGTCAAATTGCCTCTGCTTTGCATGTTATTATTTCCCTGCCTGTCCATGAGGTCGGAAATCAATCCCGTGTGGGTTTATTACAAAAGGCACCATGCAGCTGGCTGATGCTGATTCTTCCAGAGTGCTCTGGAGGCCCCAGATTCTGCATGGCCCCTGGGATAGTGGGGTAGTGATGTCAGCCAAACTGGACAAAGAAAGACCCGTCTGCATCCTGTTGGTAGTTTGGAAGGTTCTCTGTACTTCCTCTTCATGGTATCTGATACATGGGAACTTGGGCCGGATCTTGGCCACCTCCTATCTTCACTTCCCTCCTGTCTCTGATTTCTTAATGAAGACTCCCAGACACTTTCCAGCACCCCTGAGGGCTTGTACTCCTATGCACATGCTCATATCATACTCTTTTTTTGGGATGCCATCTCTTTCATGTGCCTTGGGTCAGGAGTGTACCCCAGGGTCAGTCCCTTGGCGATTCCTTACTCTTACCATGGTCAAAGTCTCGTTCCTCCTTACTATGCTGTATTGATTCTCCACACGCTTCTCCTAGGCTGTGACCTCCCTATGAGCAGGGTGGGTGTGCTTTACTCACTTTGTGCCTCACACAATGCCCGCTTCAAAGAACTCACTCACTAGACAGGAAGGCAAGCGAGATGCACAAGATGATACTGGAGGCTGAAGAAGCAGGAAATGGGAATCCTTGTGTCTTCTGGAATGAGGAGGGCCGTACATGTAAAATTTGTAAGGTATTGACAGAGATGCTATAGAAATAAGATCTGTCTTTTTAAGGGAGTTTAATGTTTCTCTTTCAACCATGCTTCCATTTCTGTCCGCACATGGACATAGGCATTAGCTGCTCACGGGTGTGATGACAAAATTGAAGAAGAAAATTCCAACAGCAGCCTGGGTTGGTCCAGGATAGAGCAAATCAGCCTGCAAACTTCAATATGGAGAGATGTCTTTAGAGGGCTTGAGAAGAGGGTCTGCAGGGAGGTGCCTAAGGAAGAGAGCAGTTTCACCTTTGTATGCCCAAAAAACTATTTTCTTGGTAGGGAAAAAAAAAATCTCCCTTGACTTCCCATGCTCTCCAGGGTACACTCACCACAGAAGCTACAAACAAACCAAATGGTTGTTGTCTGGAAAGTCAAATACTCTGGTCTGATACTGTCCAGTGAAATCAGAAGGTGCCTCTGATATTTTTAATAGTATATTTTGGTTAATTATGTCACTTTAAGATACTCAAATCTCAAAATGTAGTCAGTGTGAAATTATCAATGAGACATCACTCTTGTTCTTTGTTCATAAAACAAGTCTTCAAATGGCGGTTTGTACTGTACACTGGCAGCATATCCCAATTCAGAATCATTTTCATTAGGAATACTTATTGGCAGATTTCATTAACTTACGATCAGAAAAGAGATCCATGTGCCACTGTTTTCCAAACATTTTCAGACTTTTCCAAGTAACAGAATCTAATGCCCATTTTTTAAATCTAAGCCTAAGTTAATTACAGTGAAATAAAAGCACACTGACTCCATTGCACACTAATCCTCCCAGGCGGGGTTGTAGGGTTAGTGGCTCTTGTGTTGGACAGCCCAGGTCTCAGTTCAGAAACTGAGACCCAAAATACTCATGTGTGCTTCCCTCCGCCATCACTGCAGAGAAGGACCACAGTGAGAGGCTTCCCCAACATAGGGATGCTTCTGGAAGGTTGTGTGATGGATTTCCTTTCTTTTGAGAGATCAGCCATATCAGGCAGGGTTAGATGATTGAACCAAAGCAAGGTTGTACCCAGAAGAGTAACTCAAATAGGTTCCCAAATAAGCCTCATCTTCATATGAGAGAGGCGTCCCTGGGAAGCTTCTGGGTGTCCTTTTTTTCATTCTGAGTTGATTCATTTGGACATGCATCTCCTTCACCCTGTCAAATGGAGCATCTAAACTCATGTAGAACATTGTTGGTTATCTTGGCCTCTGTGGCTTCTTCTTCCTTCTCTGAATCCATGAGTGATAGTAGTTAGGATGGAGAGTTACCAACAGATTAGTTATATCACCTCTTTCTTCTGATCTCAAAAGTATACTCAGATTTTAAAATATTGCTCAATAAGGTCATTTTCCAAAGAATACAAAGGGAAATAATTCCTTTGGAATCTGACATTTGAAATCAAGCAGTTCTTGTACCCATTTCCCAAATGAAAGCCAGTCTTTAAACACCTCACAATTACTTGGGAGAAAAAAAAAACGTAGTAGATAACCTTTACTCAAGCATCATGACTGGCTCCCCAAACCACTGGACTCTTGTCTTTGAACTTATTACTTAAAAGAACAGCCAAGTGTTTATTGATAAGTCATGAAGACATCTGGGTAAAAATTAAACGTCACTACTAAGATGACATGTATGAATTTTATTTTTATCTCTGATCCTTAGAAAATGGCTACTATTAAGGGTTGTTGATGCATTTTATTTTACATTCCTCATGGTTCCATTTTGATACATGTTACCAATATTGATGTTCTTTAAGTATAGACAAACTGTAGAGTCCCGTGTTAACAAATGTCAAGGATTGACAAATCCTCCTAAAGTAGCAAATAACTATATTTTCAAACTTTTCCCCCATTTTCTCTTTGCATGTGTCTTAACTGAGTAATGACAGTATCATGGTGCCCAGGTCTGTGAGCATGAAGCCCCATGTTCAGGATAAGATGGTCAGATGGTAGGGCAACATAGATCAAAAGGAGAGCACAAACCTTTCGCTGTGGAGCAGGGCCCAGTATACCAGGTGGGCAGAATATGCCCAAGCTTACACCTTCCCATCTCTGTTCCATTTGTTGTTATGTCCTGATTGTTATTTTGGCTTTCTTGTAACCCGGTGTCACTGATGGTTTAGCAGCTTTTAATCACAAACCCACAGAATTTAAACTTCTATTTGTTTGGAGAAAACATTTTTATAGATATTTATGAAAACCAGAGGAAGTCCCTGAACCCATGCCTTGAGCCAAAATGGCGGGTTGAGCTTGTCCCCTGCTCCTTGAGCTTATCCAGCTCCACTAGAAGAAATAGATCCTTTAAAACAATGCCTTTAAAACCTTCACCCCACCCACACTGCTCTACAGCCGTGACATGATCCCTGTGAATCTTTCTCACCAGTGGCTACTTCACTAAAGGTCTGCACAGAGGAGCAGTTATTCGGCCGCTTGTTACCACGGACGACCAAGTCACCCTTGTGAACTCTGAGGTTTTCGTCTTTGAAACAAGCAAGGGCACATCACTCACGCCAGTTCCCCAGATAGCACTATTCAGATACCAGCCTTCAAAGTCCTGTCTGGGTTTATGGTTGCCAGAATAGAAATGAAGTCTGCTTCAGTTGAACAGAAAATAATCTTTGGCAGAAGATATGAGACGCTTTACAGAACTGATATAAATGCTGAAGGATTTTGGTTGGAAATAGATGGGAAACGAAGCAGCAGCTGCCAGTGGACAGGATGTTCTTAAAATTCAAATACTGAAGCCCTAAGAGACCAGGGGATTTAGGAAAAAAAAAATAATATCGGTCTAAAAGAAGTTAAAGTGGTGGGACCCTGTCTCTAATCTGATAAGTGACCTTATGAAAAGAAAAGGCACAGGCATCTCTTCCTTTCCTTGGGCAGCACCCCAAGAGAAGGCCATTTGAGGGCACGGTGGGGGAGCGGGAAAAGAGCCACACCCAGCATCTAAGTTGACCAGCGACTTGAACTTGGTCTTCCCAGACTCCGTGAACAGGCAGGAGCTGTTTTAGCCATCCAGCCCGTGATGCTTTGCCATGACAGTCTGGGCAGACTGACCTCAGCTGAAAGAGCCAGGACAGCTAGTGAACCTGCCTGGTTAGAAGCTCTGACTTTCCTCACACAGTACCTTCACCTTTGTGCTCAGAATTTAAACTCTGTAGTCACCGCGGCCTTGTGAGCTGCTCGCTTCCCCTGTTCTTCTCTGGTGCCGCCTTGAGATGTCAAGAGCCATCTGGAAGCCCATAAGGCAGGCCTGAGTTACAAGTCCCATGTTAGCAGTGAGGGGCAAATAAATGCAGGGAAGGACCCCACACGGTGTCCGCCCCACATTCAGCTTCCACAATGTCTGGGCAGGCTGTGAGTCCACTTTGATCTACTGCAAAGCTCCTCTCCAAAACAGGGCATTTGGATGCTGGATAGCAAAAAATACATACTGAAAAAAAAAAATTCTCGGTGGTGTAAGAAAAAAAAAAAGGTGACCAGCAAAATAATATTTATTATGTGTGCAGTACTCTCATATACATTACGGGACAAGAGTGTCGGTGTAGATTTTACTCACCTTATAAATCAAGAGTGTAGACAGAAGTCGGGTCCTTTGTTTTGTCTGCAGCTGTCTCTAGTACTACTGGTTATGGAAGGAAATGTATTAAATAAACAACCGTAGTCCACTTAGGTAGTTTCTGTTAGTACACTCCATTCATCTTGGACAGAGATCTTCAGCCTCTGCTAAGGGTCCACTCCTTTCCACTCTCTTCCCTGACTTCAGAGCCTAGTGTAGGGGGAGAGATGTGCGGTGAAAAGGCGATCTTTTTTGGCATGGCTTGTCAGTGGTTCTAAGCAGCATTCTTCGTACATCTCTTGATGACTTGGCCCCTTCCTGGCTTTCACTCTTTCCAGACCTTGATTTGATGCCCTGTCTTCTACACAGCCCCAAACCTAGAAGGCTACCTGCTAGGGCAGTGGCTCTCAACCTTCCTAATGCTATCACCCTTTAAACAGTTCCTTGTGTTGTGGTGATCCACAACCGTAAAATTATTTCATTGCTACTTCATAACTGCAATTTTGCTACTGTTATGAATTATAGTATAAATATCTGATATGCAGGATATCTGATATATGACCCCCCCAAAGGGGTCACGACCCACAGGTTGAGAATTGCTATACTGTAAATTCAAGATGCAGTTTTTAAGAAGGGAGTTGAATTTTATGTTAGTATTCTATTTTCATTCTTCTGTTTAAAATTGTAATCTCCTTACTGGCATTGAGTGCCCTAAAAGGCTCAAAATGAGGATCTCTACATTCAGGCAAATGGAGAAACATACAGATAAATTTCAAACATACCCTCACTCCTCACCAAAATTAAAAAAAAGAATGATTATATATGTGTATATTACATATAATTAAGCACTAATGTACTTATACATAATAATTAAACAGATAGCTGTATATATGAGAAGATAAGATGGCAATAGGGACTATTATAGAAGGTTATAGGTGATTTTGTTTCCAGAAAGTAGTTCACATGCTACTTGACTCAAGAGGCTCTGCAGTGGCCCACTTCTAGCATGGCAACCTGTCATGCCCTGGCCATCTCACACACTGGATAGAAAAATCTCTGGCAGTGGTAGAAACAATGTTTAGCAAATAAAATAATTCAAGAAAAATTATCAAGACTTGATAAGAATGGTAAGAATCTGTGGTCTCGCTCACAGCCGTTCCTTTCCTCTCCGCTCCCAGTTCAGATCTTAGGGAATTTCTGTTCACACAGACAGAGCAAAGAATCCGTTCTCACACTGCCCCACCTCTCCCACCTCCACGCCATTGCAGGGTCATGATATATTCATTGTTTTGTTTTGTTTTTCAAGACAGGGTTTCTCTGTGCAACCTTAGCTGTCCTGGACTTACTCTGTAGACCAGGCTGGCCTCAAACTCAAAGAGATCCAGCTGCCTCTCCTTCCCAAATGCTGAAGCTTCATAGTGTATTCCTGAGAGCAGTGGGATGCTAACATTTCTCATTCTCCCTTTGCCACTGTGGAAGAGGCTGTATTCCGGGCAGGTGTAGCTGTGAGGTGGAAGCCCTCCTCCACAGCCTTGCTGGACAAGTGGGACGGAAGCCTTACCTTGGGTTCACCTTGAGACTATGGAGTCCCCAGTTGCAGTCACACTGGCTTTTCTGGAAACGTGGCTCTGTTTTTTGGCTCCTGAGCAGAAACTGTTGCAGCTCACCACACCACCAACACCATGTTCTTAACATGAAAATCTAATTCAGAGCAAAAGATTCCATTGCCCCATATCCAAAGTCTAGACTCTAGACCCTTGGCTCAGTGATTGTGTTGAAGAAAAAGTGGGCATAAAGGAAGAGAGCAGAGCATCTCTCCTAAAGGGTTTGACTTCATTTGCATCAATAAGGGGTACTGGATAGTAAGCACACCCTCAAAACTGAAGCAGGATATCATGAAAAGAAAATTGGTTAGACATAGAAGCTAGAATAAAGCCAATGGGTGTGATAGAGCCTGCCTTTAATACCCACACTCAGGAGGCAGAGACAGACGTGGTGAGTTCCAGGCCAGTCTGGTCTACATACAGAAACCTTGTCTCAAAAAGCAAAACAAACAAACAAATAAAAAAAAAGCTAAAACATTGGTCAGCTCATTTTCTAGAAAGAACCTGGGAACAAGTCAACTAAGAGGAGATCTCCTGGGGTAATAAAAAATCTTAAAAACTGACCTAGAAAACTTCTCTAAACGAGTCAAAAATTTCTGGAGATGCCTGTGCCCATGGGAAAGCTTTAAAATGATGTACCAAACAGTAGTGGAAATAGACAGCTGATGTGGTCTGTGAAAGAGACCACAAAAAAGATTTCAGAACAAGTGAGCACCTGCAGGGCTCTGAGTCCTTCAAGGAGAACTAGTTGAAGCTAAGAGAGAGAAGGTAGAACAGATTTTATCAAACCCTTCTAACGAGAAACAGAGTGGTTCACAGAACTGCTACATTACCAAACCCAGGTTCCCAACAAGCTTTTGAAGAAACTAGAAAGGCTGACATGGGAGAAGCAGGCAACAGAACTGTTTGTGATAACAACTAGGTGGATTTAGCAAAGGTGTGTGTGTGTGTATGTGTGTGTGTGTGTTTTCACACAACTAAAGGAAATAGTTCTTCTGTATCTCACAGAGGGCTTATATCTAGAATATATAAAGAACTCAAGTTAAAAAGCAACAAATCAAGTAATCCAATTCAAAAAATGGGGTACAGAGCTAACCAGAGAATGCTCAATAGAATATCGAATGGCAGGGAAACACTTAAAGAAATGCTCCACATCCTTAGTCATCAGGGAAATGCAAATCAAAACTACCCTGAGATTTCACCCATCAGAATGGCTAAGATCAAAAACTTAAGTGACAACACATGCTGGAGAGGCTGTGGAGAAAGGGGAACCCTCCTCCACTGCTGGTGGGAATGTAAACTTGTACAACCACTCTGGAAAGCAATCTGGCGCTTTCTCAGACAACTAGCAATAGCGCTTCCTCAAAATCCAGCCATACAACTCCTAGGCATAGATCCAAAAGATGCTCAAGTACACAACAAGGATCTTTGCCCAACCATGTTTGTAGCAGCTTTATTTGTAATAGCCAGGAGCTGGGAACAGCCCAGATGTCCCTCAACTGAAGAATAGATGCAGAAATTGTGGTACATCTACACAATGGAGTATTACTCTGCAATGAAAAATAAGGAAATCATGAAATTTGCAGATAAATGGTGGGACCTGAAAGGATCTTCCTGAGTGAGCTGTCCCAGAAGCAGAAAGACACACATAGCATATACTCACTCATATAAACATGTAATATAGGATAAACCTACTAAAATCTTCACGCCTAAAGAAACTAATCAAGAGAGAGGACCCTGACTAAAATTCTCAATCCCCATCCCAAAAGGCAAAGAGGAAGAACATCAGAAGAAGAAGAAAACAGGAAACAAGCTAGGAACCTGCCACAGAGGGTCTCTGAAAGGCTCTGCCCTGCAGACTATCAAAGCAGATGCTGAGACTTATGGCCAACTGTTGGGCAGTGTGCATGGAATCTTATGTAAGAAGTAGAAATAGTAAGATCTGGAGAGGACAGGAGCTCCACAAGGAGAGCAACAGAACCAGAAAATTTGAACACAGGGGTCTTCCCAGAGACTCATACTCCAACCAAGTGCCATGCATGGAGATAAACTAGAACCCCTGCACAGATGTAGCCCATGGCAGTTCAGTGTCCAATTGGGTTCCATAGTAATAGGAAGAGGGACTGCCTCTGACATAATCTGATTGGCCTGCTCTTTGATCACCTCCCCCTGAGGGGGGAGCAGCCTTACCAGACCACAGAAGATGACAATGCAACCACGCCTGATGGGATCTTATAGACTAAGATCAGAAGGAAGGAGAGGAGGACCTCAGCTATCAATGGACTTGGGGAGGGGCATGCGTGAAGAAGAGAGAGGGAGAGTGGGATCGGGAGGGGAAGAGGGAGGGGCTTATGGAGAGATACAAAGTGAATAAAGTGTAATTAATAAAAAAAAAGAAGGAAATCATGAAATTTGCAGGCAAATGGTAGGAACTAGAAAAGATTATCCTGAGTGAGGTATCCCAGAAGCAGAAAGACACACATGGCATATTCTTACTTATAAGTGGATATTAGACCTATAGTATAGTATAGAATAAACATACTAAAATCCTCATTTAGAAAGGCAAACAGGAGGGACATCAGAAGAAGGAGAAAACAGGGAACAGGACAGGAGCCTACCACAGAGGGCCTCTGAAAGACTCTACTCAGGGTAGCAAAGCAGAGGCTGAGACTCGTAGCCAAACTTTAGGCAGAGTTCAGGGAATCTTATGGAAAAAAAATGGGAAATAGAAAGACCCTGGAGGGTCTTTCACAAGGAAAGGAGCTTCACAAGGAGAGCAACAGAACCAAAAAAACTGGGTCCAGGGGTCTTTTCTGAGATTGATACTCCAACCAAGGACCATTCATGGATATACCCTACAACCCCTGCTCAGATGTAGGCCATGGCAGCTCAGTATCCAAGTGAATTTCCTAGTAAAGGGAACAGGGACTGTCCCTGACATGAACTCATGGGCTGACTTTTTGATCATCTCTCTCTCAGTGGGGAACAGCCTTACCAGGCCACAGAGGAAGACAATGCAGCCAGTCTTGATGAGACCTGATAGGCTAGGGTCAGATGGAAGGGGAGAAGGACCACCCCTATCAGTGGACTGGGGGAGGGGCATGGGAGGAGAATTGGGAGGGAGAGTGAGATTGGGAGGGGATAAGGGAGGAGGCTACAGCTGAGATACAAAGTGAATAAATTGTAATTAATAAAAAAAGAAAAAAGGAAATAATTCTTAAGTAAGTAGATATGATTGCTATATGTAATCAAACGATAGTAGTGAATGGGTATACGTGTTATCAAAATTCTAGAGGGCTAGGTAAGAGAAACAGGAGTAGAAAATATTAACAGAAAAAGCAGACGGAGAGCTGAAGAGATAGTAAGGTAGGCAGAATGCACACACAAAGCTCAAGTGGTAACACACACTTGTAATCCCAACTCGGAGCGGACAGAGGGGCTCACTGGTCTACCAGACTAACCAACATGGCAAATTCCAGGCCAGTGAACAAAGAGAAGGCGGACACAGATGAGGAAGGAGGGAGGGAGGGAAGGAAAAAATGGAAGGGAAGGAGGGAAAGAGGGAAGTAGGGAGGGGAGAGAAGAGGAAGATAGCTTGTACTGAGAGAACAATCTCAGGAATTGTTTTCTGCCCTACACACACACACACACACACACACACACACACACACACACACGAATTCACATAGTCATGAACACAAAGTAACCAACGTGAAAATTAAATATATATATACACACACATATATATATAGGTGGAAACAGTTTAGATTTGCTGATTCACTTTATAAAACGCAAGAGTCAACAGGTTTCAAAAGGAGCAGATCACAATATGAATGTTGAAAGCAACAAAGCAAAACAAAATTAAAATCAAGGAGCAGGCTCCAGAAGCAAACTGAAAATGAATCTTCACCTAAAGAGGAACCCCTGAGGAGATTAACCTCTGACCTCATGTGAGAAACAATGATGACAGAAAGGCCACCATACAAAACAGAGTCCAAGAAAATACCTATCCGCCAAAACTTAGGATGTAATAAAGCTGTTTGAAGAGTGGAGGGGAGATAAGGACACTCGCAGGCACCAAGGTTGTTCACGGACACAGACCCAGTTTACAGGAACGATTGATGGGCAGGTGTTGAGGACGGTAGCCCCCTGGTAAAGTATGTTATCACACACTGGTTCCAGCCCCAGCAGCACCAAAACCAAGTAAACAAAATAAGAACACTAGCTGCCTGAGAACCAGTGGTCCCAGACAATGAGTTAAATGTACAGAGGAAGAACAAAGAAGGCATGTAGACTGTAGAAACCGGCTTTTCTTACGTTCTGATGTAAAAAGCAGCTGTGTAAACGTGCTATCTGTATTCGTGCTGTTGCACCAAATCATATATAGAAATACAATCTGCTTTCTAAAAGCGGCATGAAGGAGGTGGGTGGGAGCGAAGCTGTATTTGACTAAGGAAATGAGGCGATCTGGAGCTGTGGAGACAAATGAAGAGAGCCAGAAGTGGGAACAATGAATGTTAAATAACAAAGGCTGTAAGTACGTAATTGCTCTCCCTTTCTTCTCCAAACTTCTTGAAAATGTGTAAAATCCTAGAAAGTAACAATTAGAAATGCTTCCCTGAGCCTGTAGCATTTGTAGATATACTGTGTCTATAATATTAGCATTAAAAGAGGACAAAGATAATAAACATATGTGGGAATAACGTTCCTATGTTTCATTAGAAATTATACTAAGAGGAATTTGAAGTTATAACATACATACTAAGCTTTAAAGCAACAGCTGTGATAATAGCTCAAAATAATAGTGAAAAGCCACTTAAAAATTAACATGTTACATTAGAGATTATTCACTAAATGTAAGGAATAATAGTGGGACAAAAAAAATGTCACGAAACAGACAGAAAGCACAAAATGCCAGGTACATGTTGCTGTAATGCATTGGAGAGTGGAGAGATGAGTTATAAATAGAGACCCACAGGGCCCCTCGGGGAGAAAATAAAATGCACATGAGCAAATGTGTCAGTACAAGCAAGTGGTTTACAAGTAGAGGAGAAAATACAGTGATCTCTGAAGAGATGTCAAAGGAGCAGACTACAATGCCAGGAAAACTATGGTTCAGTAGAAAAAAAAATGTATTGCTAAAGCAATGGAGAAAAATGGACCAAAAATCCCAAGATGGCAGAAAATACAACATATGGAATTTATGTAGTATGAAGAATCTTAGAAAATAATGACAGGAGGCATACCTGAATAGAAATATCTTCAGAGTTAAGTGAAATACACAACTCGTGACTTTCCGGGTTGAGAAAGCTTCTGAGACTTGATTTTGCCACATCTAGCTTAAGGCAGCCCTCATGGGCATGAATTGAGAAACAAGCATGTTTATTAGTTTGGTGGTTTGAGGAGGCATGACCCCATAGATCCATGTGTTTGCATGCTTGGCCGTAGGGAGTGGCTCTGTCAGGAAGTGTGTCATTGTAGCTGCAGGCTGTGGGGTCTGCTATGCTCAAGCTATGCCCAGTGTGGCACATAGTCTCCTTCTGCTGCCTTCAGATCAAGATGTAGAACCCTCAGCTCCTTCTGCAGCACCACGTTTGCCTTGATGCTGCCATGATCCCCACCATGATGATATCGCATTAAACCTCTGAAACTGTAAGCCAGCCCCGATTAAATGTTTTCCCTTCCCAGAGCTGCCTCGATCATGGTGTTTCTTCACAGCAATAAAACCCTAACAAAGACAATTAGCAAATATCGCTTTGAACTACTGTTTTGCATTGGCAGAATTTGTACTATTTACACTTTATTAATAGCAGATAATGGATAATTTTTAAATAATTTTGCTTTAAGAAAACTCCCAATGTCCACTGTTTTACTTTTCTGATCATCTGCCATCTATACTATACTGACTAGCATTTAAAAAATCTTATATAAAAAGCCATCTTACAGTTAAGAAAATGAAGAAGTAATTTGAGCATAAGGGAATACAAAAACAAAGGAGAGCACACAAACACAATAAACAAAACTATAATTTAAAATTATTTATCAAAAAGGGTAGGAAGATGGCTAAATAGGTAAAAGTTTCTGTTACCTAGCCTGATGACCTAAGTTGCATTCTCATGCACATGATAGAAGAAGAGGGTTTAATCTACACACATCACACATGCAATGGCTCATTCTCTCTCTCTCTTTCTCTCTCTCTCTCTCTCACACACACATACATGCATTCATACACACATACATGCTAAACAAACAAAATGTAATTTCAAAAGTGTTTTTAAGTACAAGAAAGTGATGACAAATTTAAAAGTCGAAAGAAAAGCAGGCTTAGCTCTTGTGGCATAAAACGAGACAGAAAGTTGTAACCAGGAAGGAGTCATGGACTTGGAAAGTAGGCCAGTGGTTGGTGTGGTCCTCTTTTAGGCATTCAAACACTTAAAAGTCTGAAACAACTCATTACAGAAACGGGCTTTGTGATAACATCACAAGGGAGAAATGCCCACTCCCCCTTGCTTTCCAGAAGGAAGATCTTTCCTAAGAGAACCTGGATTTTGAACTTTTCTTTAAATACAAATAGAATTGTAGGAAACCTGGTAGGCAAAAATTAATAGCCAATATTCCTTCTTTGATGTAACTGATTTATTATTGTTGTCAAGAAGGGGAAAGTTGACCTTTTTGTATTTGTACCATCTGCAGATGGGTTAGCGTAATGTGAAGAAAAGTGTTAACGCATTACACAGATCTGGAGTCTGGCAGAAGGCACACCATTGCACGTGAGCCTTCTCGGTAGATGCAGCTTCTCCACTCATCCCTTCCTGGGAGTGAAGAAGGTAGCCGGACCTTTGCTTGTTTCCCTCCTGATCTCCTCAGCTAATCTGGAGCTTCGGATGAAAAGAGTAATGCTATTAACACCAATCCTTGTGAACCCAATGTCTTGTTCATACATAGCCTAAGTCAAGCCTCCCTCGTGGTGAGAAAGAATTCTACCAACTGAACATATGACCTGTCCACGTTCAGTGCTTCTTCCTCATAAAGGCCAGCTAGGAAGATGCTCCTGCCTCCCTGCCACTCTACCTCTCTGCCCTAGCCTGTAGTCCGGACTGCCTGAGAGAGGCAAGGCTTATCTCAGTGACAGATTTTTAAAGTAAGCTGACATTTTCAGAACACCTCTGCTCTTCCCTTAGGAGAAGTACAGCAGCCGGAAGGAGCACTCAGTATCTTCTCTTTACCATGAGTTATAATCAAGACCCAAAATAAGGGAGGCCTGCCTCACCCTTGCCTGTGGGTTGATGTCTACTTCAAGTAAACAATACTTCCATCCTTTTTTCTCAGCAGGCACTAGTTTTTTTCCTCCTACCTCCTTCTATTTTCACTTTGGTCTCATTTCCCACTTAGGTACTTACTTGATTCACTTAAGAATAACAATAAATAGTACCTCTAAGTCCTAAAGGAATGCATATCATGAAGATAATATTAATAACTGTAGGTAATTAGATAGTAAAACGAGTTGGAGACAGAGGGTGGTAGTTTCCACACTAGTCACAGGAAAAGCATTTCCATAGAGGTAGAACTCAAGTTCAGAGCAGAGTTAGCAACAGAGGCACTAACACTGAGCTAGAACCCCCATGAACTCTCCACACGTGTGTGCTGGCACTGGACAGATCACAGAGCAGCTGAGGAGAGGGGACAGCCAGGGCAACAGAGGCTCCACTTAGTGATGTGTCTCAAAAGAGCCAAAACTAAATCCTGATCACTCTTATAGACACAAAGAATCAAATGAGGTTTTCTATACACTTGTTACCATAGGGTTTTAGCTTTGATACCAAATTAGAGGAATTTTTTTTACAGGAAAACATACATACATACATACATACATACATACATGCATACATACATATGACTGAGCCTTCCTTGAGGACTCTGGAGAAGAGCTGAACTTTTTCAAAATCTAAAATCTGTTGTGTGAAATAGACAGTGAGACTATTTCCTTTTGTGGTATTATAATGGGGTGAGTGGTCATTTTTGGCATGAATGTGATGTATTGAAGGGCCAACCTTTTTTTGCAGGGGTGGGGGGGGTGATGGGAAACAAAATGGGCATGGTGGTTTTAAGAAAGTGAGAATAAGCTCTAAATCGCCTGTATCTGATGAAGATTCTCTAGTGTCACACGGCAGCCTCTGGCGGCCCACTCACGTCTCCTGACTGAGTCAGCCTGTGACCATGCATAGAATAATACCCTAGATAATAAAAGTCCCAAAAGAAGAGTGAAGACTGTGAAATGTGTATGAGTTGTCATTTATTAGCTCTTCTGTGGATAAGAATTGCCTCAGACATTGCCGGTTGGATAATGCCCACTGGTTTTCTTGTAAGATCACATTCTATCTATTTTCCTATTTTCTGGAGACCCTTGCCTTCCAGGTTGGTACACTAAGTTCTCTGCTTCTGAGAGCAGCTGCTTCAATTTGCTTATCATCACGAAGTTTGTGTCTCCTGTCAGTTCTTTTGATAAGAACAAGGACAGGAAGGTACCTTTCCTGAACCTATCATTAAAGACATAGGGAATATGTGGCTGTGTGGAAGACTGAGAGAAGGCATATATATCAACATCCCCTCCCAAAATGGAGCGAAAGTGTGATGGCAAATGGAGGGCTTCTTCACACTGATGAGCTTAGGGAAGAAGAGAGCTGACAGATGTGCCACATCTCTCCAAATGTGTCTATCAAGTACCTGGTGAGAGAGCGGGAGCCGCTACTTCTCTGCCCTCTCAGTTCGTGCACAGTGATCCTCTCTCAGCGGGGCCTCTTTGCAGAACCAAACATCCGTCATCATCAGATGTTCTCAGCACGAGGTGATTTGGGCCGTTGTGGAGATCCTTGGGTGGGCTCACTGTGATGGGCCTTCCAGTCAAAGTTCCTCAAAAATGTCAGCTTAGGTAAATGTGTGTTCATCTGGGACCATTTGTTTCTTAGCCTGCTTTAATGTAAGCCAGATCGTGAGGCTCAAGCCCTATGTTGAACATGACCTTAGCTAGCGATGGAGAAATGTGAAAAGGTGGGGGAAATGTTCCTTTCCCACCCTTCCAGTGACAGCCCAGTGAGGAGTCCTGCCCCGAGCTCTCCCTGTTTAGGTAATCCTTGGCTTGGCATGTTGGGGTAAGAAAATGAAAGGTTTGCCTACATAGCTGAAATCTCTCATCACGTTAGATCATCTGACGCCTATTTGTATGTTGGGATCATTTTATTTGGTTTTGGTTAGGCATGAAAGTGTTCTGTGGTCTCCTCTTTAGTTTTTTCAAGGCCTTCTGACTTTTGGAAAATTGAGTGACTTCATCCCCGTCTGGGCTCCTAGCGACATCTTGTATTTTTTTTACTCAAATTACTTGATCAATTAGCCATGTCAGCTGCCCAAAATGTACCTTTTTATTAATGACGCCTTTTATCAATTCATTGGAATTAGAAATTTCAACCCCGGTCTGAGGCTGGTAACATCTTGCAATAATTTACAAATGTTACTTTTTAAAAATGCACCCCAATTGCTCACTCGTGAACTTGCTGGATGTGTCCTTGTGTGAGAAACTGCATTAGTATTATTATTAGTTTTGACAAACTGGATTAGGTCTTGGCTATTGTTAAGTGGTTCTATCTGCCCTCAAATCTACTGAGAGACACAGGATTTTTAATGAATTTAATTAAAACTGCATGTGGTTCACAGAGCTCTCCCCAGTCGGCTAGCCATTCTTCCAGACCAAATACCGTTGCTGCTAATGTGTTATGTTTTATGTGGGAGTCTTCTGAGTCCTTGCTAGCAGCCCCAAGGTGGTTTCTGTGGAATGACATGGTGGTGAAATATTAAAATTCTAAAAACTTCTTTCTACTTAAGTGAGGCATGTTTACACTAACTAATGTATGCATAAATGTGTTAAGTGTGTTTGTCAGAGCTGTGAGAGACATAGGTTGTATTTCAACACCAGCAATATATTGGCAGTGAGGGGTTTTGCAAAATTCAAGCCTGGCAGCAGGATCTGGGGTATGTATTATTCTTTGCAGTATGAAAAAAAAAATCAGGCCATCGTGGAATTTCCTTTGGAAGTTCAGCTCAGCTGGGCAACCACTTTTATTGGTTCTCCCCTAACCAACAGGAATTGCGTGTAAAGACAGCTCCCAGCATCGATTTTAAACCGTCCTGAAAGGCATCAGTGACAGAACGTGTGGGTTAGATTTTTAAGTGAAGATACCAAATTCATTTCTTAAGTATTTCTAGAAAATAGTTGTTCAATGCAACCTTAGAGGTGGAGTCAGTGAAGGCCTCTAACCGAATAGTCTCAGATTCTGATTCCAGGAAACGATTTTCATTGGGAATGGCAAGAAAGTTCATGTGTGTGTGTCTCCATCTGTGTGTGTTGGAGGGGAAGTAGTTCATGTGCATGAGTGTGCCAAGGCATGTGGAGGCCAGAGTCATGTGTCATGTGTCTTTCTCAGATGTTCTCTACCTTATTGTTGAGACAGAATCTCTTGCTCTTGCAGCTCACCGATTGGCTATTTTATCTAGCCAGCAAGGTGCTGGGATTCTTCTTTTACATACCTCCTTAGTGCTGGTATTACCAGCACACACTGTCACAGTTGGCTTTGTATGTAGGTCCTGGGTCCTGGGAATCTGAACTCTGGTTTTCATGCTTTCCCAGCAGACACATTACCCTTTGGGCCATCTCTCCAACTCCCAGCTCTTAGGATTTGTGCTTTTAGGATTTGTGGTATGTGTGTGTTTAATTTATTTATTTGTATTTTATGTACATTGATGTTTTGCCTGCATGCATATCTGTGTGAAGGTGTCAGATCTCCTGAACAGGAGTTACAGACAGTTGTGAGCTGCCATGTGGGTGCTGGGAATTGAACCTGAGCCCTCTGGACGAGCAGTCAGTGCTCTTAACCACTGAGCCATCTCTCCAGCACCACCACTGCTGGCTTTTAGCTTTAAAAGAATAAAAATGTTCTCAAGAAATGCAGCTTTTAAATGGCATCTCTAGTAAGTACCTAACACAGTAGTGAACACTTTGAACCTTCCAGGACATTGTAAGTGGTTTCATAAAAAGAGAAAAAAAGAATTTATAGTTTCAAGAGCTAAAGTCCATAAGAGTTTCAGTAAAGGCATGGGTTGCTGGGAGGAGCAGGAAACTGGCTGATCACATCTTTATCTACACATGGGAGGCAGAGTGAGGGGAAGCGGGGAAGGAGAGAAGAGGGAGAACAAGATGTGGGGTGAGACTAGAAGCCCTCCAAGCCCACCCTCAGTGACTGCTTCATCCAGTATTGCTCTACCTCCTAAGGCTTCCTTAACTCCCCAAAGAGTGCCAGGACCTGGGGATGAAGTGTTCAGATTCATGAGCCTATTCATTCCTCATTCACACCACAAATAAGAGGCAGAAAGTCTTAGGTAAACGCTCAAAGTAGCGGAAAAGAAATTTTAGGAATGGACACTTTGAGGCAAGAGAGATGAGCCCAGAATGTCAGAAAGGTGTGAACTGTGAATATTCCACGGGGAAAGACTTGAAGGAAAGAACAGTCATGGGAATATGGAACACTGAGCTCCTGGGAAGTTAGTGAAAAAAAAAATAGGAATGATCAATGGATGGGCTGCTAGAAGCCAAAACAGACTACAGGCTGTGTCTATGTGTGCATGCTTGGCCTCATACATTAGTAATGAGAGAAAATGTAGTCAACATTAAAAATCATGTAAGCTTGGGTGTGGTAGAATATGCCAATCATCCCAGCACTTGGGAAGATGAAGCAGTAGGATCATGAGTTCAAGTCCTGCCTTGGCTACGTAGTACGCTTTGAGCCAGCCTGGGCATGATGAGATATCTCCCCATGCCCATCTCATAAAACAAAATTAAATATAAATACATCATATTACGCTCTTAGTAAAAGTCCTGGTATGTTACCAGTGTTAATAAATTTTTAAACATAAAAGTTACCATGTAAACATATGATCATGAGATATCTAGAAGCTTCCATAAATGTTTTCTTGTATCAAATACCCTTGTACTAAATATCCTTCACTAATCACTAGTGGTATCATCTCTTTAAAAAAATCTCACTAACAGGAAGAAAATACTATTGTATAATTTAAGCAAGAATAAAATTTAAATTCTGCATCTTACTGGCTCAGGAAGGGGGAAAAAATCCTCAGCTCCGCTAGGTAATAAAAGTATAGTTACCTTGACATTGTCTGAAATTTCTTTTTCTTATTCCAACAGCACTTCATTTTTTTTTTCAGCCTTAATTTGGGGACATGAAAAAAAAAAGTCTCAGAAGAAAACAAGATACCAAAGGTCACATTATAACTCTTACCTTTCAGACACGAGTGAGGCTGCCTCATAAAGCTCCTGTTAGCTGCCCAGTGACCATGCTGGCCACACACTCCCTCTGCAGTTCTCCTGTGCTGGGCAGACAAGAATTTTACATTTTAGAAAGCACATGTCAGAAGACTTAACTTGCTGGCAAATAGCCAGTCCAGACATCACCACTGACTCGAAGTCTCATCTCACTGATGGTTCTCTGCCTTGCACCAGCCAGCCAATCTTTTAGACAACAGCAGGGCTCTCTCAAAGTGCTTTGACGTTGGTGAATTGGTGAACGCTGTGTTGGGGTGCCTACCTTTGACAAGGACACAAGGTAGGGGGCCAACACAGGTAGAACAAAAACTAAAACAAAAACAAAGCCCACATCTTGGTTTCATTAAACAGGCACATGAAAGGAGCAGTGGTAAGCAAAAAAGAACAGGTTGGAAATGTTCCCTTTATGAGCCACAGTATTCAGATTCCATGGAAACTAGGCACGGGGAGGGGAGGGGTTGTCAAAACCTTATTTTTAGGCACTCCATCTCCACATGTCTGATATATGTAATAGGGTAGCCTTGAAAAGGTTGTGATCCTGGCACCCTTGCTTAAAAACTTCCCCAGGCACGCGTTCCTCGTGATTCCGGGCTCTGTGCCCCATATTTATGTGTCTTGTTAGGCCATGTTTGGTGGCTATCCCTGGGAAGCCTGCTCTCCCTTCCTTCCTTCCTTTCCTTCTTCAGGGAAGCATTGGAGGAATCTGTCTAGGGGAGAACAGAGGTGGGGGAGAAACTGGGAGGAGTGGAACGAGGGCAAACATCAAGATGTGAGAGAAGAGTAAAAGTTCAAAACAAAACAAAACTCCCCAGGCTTCTGGCTAGGCATGGAGTCTCCTGCCAGATATTTCCCACCCAGCTAGTGCCATCTGCCTTCCCTTGCCTCTGTATGTTCCCGTCTAGTGCTTTCTGAGCCCGGCCACGCACTGCAAATACTGGGGCTCTTTAAGACATACAAATATCCTATCTTCACCCAGGGGATCCTGATTTAGTTGGTCTTGAGTAGGGCCTTTAACTCTCCATGTGTCTGCACACACAGCCAAGGAGTGAAGACCACTGAACCCACCGAAGACTTCTGACTGCTATCTCTTCTCCTGCATGGCGTTCAGATGCAGTCTTCCTCCTGAGATAGCTTTCCTTCCTCCGCCCACCTCCTTTTGCCAAATGCACCTTCCAAATCCTCCCTATCACAGTATCCACTCTCAGTGCCCTGAAGGCTGCTTACCTTTCTCGTCTCTCTCATTTGTACTGTCCCAAGCTGTTTTACGCTCTTGCGTCTATAGTTTTCATCTCCATCTCCAATCACATCAAATACTGAGATCACTTTTTGTTTTTCGGATTATGTCTTTCTTGATTCCAAGCCTGGGTTCAAGGCGTGTCCCCTGAAAGTAAGAATTGTAGAGTCTTGTGAACCCCCAATACTGTACTTAGAGTAGTGAGAAGGTCTGGATACATTATTCTTAGGAAAAGCTTCGAAGCTCTAAGTTCTCAAAGTCACCCATTTATGACCCAACTCTCATGAAAAAGCTGCCCCTTCTTAAGAAAAAAAACCTTCCCCAAGAGGCATTTGATGTAGTGAGGATCTTGGTTTGGCAATGTTTGCTTGGGGCTAGTGCTCCATTTTTTTTTTCTTTCTGCCATGCTGGCTAGGGTATAGGACATCCCATCTGCAATGAGGTTGAATGCCTTCAGAAAATAACATTATTCTAAGGTTAATCAAGTATAGCATCTATCATTTGTATTGTTAAATTTTTTTTTTTAAATGAAAAATGGCTTTATGTTCTTGGCTCAGAAAAAGTGCAAATCCCTGATCTAATTACGTGATTAAAGCAGAGTTGTGCACTGCTGTCCTTGAGCGAGTCACAGGAGAAAAAAAAATGTTCATGTTATTGTATAAATGTTTATGTATTTCAGGAATATATAGGTTTGTTTTTTTTTCTTTCTTAAACCAAACACTGCCAAAGATCCGGTTTTCTGCAAAAAGAATAAAATTCATTTTGGCAGGCCACCTCTGAGTTCCTTGTGTTTCATTATTTGCTGCTGAAATATTTGGGACTAAAACTACAATAATCAAAACATGACTAAAAAAAAAAAAAAAAAAAAAAAAAACATGACTTAGTAGCTGATCGACGTAATTTTTCTATTTCTGGGCACAAAATTGCCAAAAATGCATCTGTCTTCTCAATTGAACTTATTTGTAATTCTAGAACATGAGAAAGAAAAAAAAAAGAGGGGGACCTCCACTTAAGGCAGTAATTTTGGTAATTCTGAGGCAACGTGATGCAGGAATTTTGATCAGCACTCAGCTCAGCGTGGGAGATCTCCTTTCAAAGAATGAAGAATGCTTGAAAGAAGGAGTCAGAGGGAGTTGCCTGGGGTTTGACCTGAATAAGCTGAAATAAAACAAGAAACTGAACATGATCCTTGTAGTTAATTAGATGCTACATGCATGTAACACATCATAATTTTAACACAAAATAATTGCCAGGGATGAATTTTTACCCTTACTTAGGTGAAACACTGGTTTGCTTTCCTATCCCAAGACTGTTGATAAAATTCAAAGCTTCAGAAGCACAAAAGCTAAGAGGTGATTGTTCACATTTTAAAGAGTTCTTCGCTGATCAAACAACCTTCTAGGATCTTCATTTGAAATACTTTGCTGTGCACTGAAATCGCCACATAGTTTTAGTCATTCTCAAATTCGGAGTGTGTGGGAATTATCTGAAGTTGTCCTTAAACGTGGACGAGTTGCAGGGTCTCCACCATTAGAAGTGCCCTTCTGCAAAGCACTCTGGGAAGACACACCACGGCTGAGAAACCACTGCTTTGTTAAATACTGCCTATGCTGAGCTTTAGCGACAAATCTGTGAGACACCTGCAAATAAGACCTGGAAAGTAGAGTGCCTGCATTTTACCTGCCTCTTCCATATGGTGGGCCTCTAAACTCTGGGCCCTCCAAAATCACTGTAGTTTTTAAAGGCTCTTGAAAGGGGGTAATTAGGTTAAAATGGGGTTATTTCCATAATCTTTAATCCATCATGACTAGTTTCCTTATAAGAAACAGAAATGTAGCAGCTGGGCAGATGGCGTGGTTGGTAAATGGCTTGCCATGAAAGCAGGAGGGCCTAGGTTTGACCCTCAAGATCTACAATGAAAGTTGGGCATACTGGCATATGCTAAAATCCCAGCTCTGGGTAAGTGGCGGCAGGGAGGGTCCCTAGGGCTCACCCGCTAGACCGTATTGTTTAATTGGTGAACCTCCGGTCTCATGGAGAGACCTTATCTCAAAAAAAAAAAAAAAAAGGTGTATGGCGACTGAGCAATGCCACCCATGCTGGACCTCTGGCCTCCATATGCACAAGTGAGTGTTTACACACAAACACTCACACATGAACCTATACACACACTTACATGCAGAGACGAGGAAATGTAGACGCGACTCTACACAATGGGCTGAGCTTGTGAAAACACAGAGAAGGCAGCCCTCGCAAGGCACAGGGAGAGGGCCTGAGGCTAGAGCTACCAACACCTGTGAGGAACTGATTTGTTATTTAACACACACAACCTATGACATCCTCTCACAACATCCCTAGCAAACTTGTGCTGACTGGGGGATTGCAAAGGAAACAGCAGTGATATTTAGAAGAGAGAGAGAGTTATGTCCTGGGCTCTCTGAATTCGTCTGACTTGGTGAGTGCATGTGTCAAGAGTGGACACTCATTTGTGATGTGTCGGAATCAGGAAGCCATGGGGCTAGAATGGAGTGGGTGGCAGGGGGAGACTGTTCTCTTCTTGGACAGTTCATCTCACTGAATCACAGAAGTGGGGCGTGCGAAGAAGGATATACAGTGGGATGAATGTCTTTCTTTGCTGGCTTCCTGTCTTCAGAACCTGAGCGGATGTGATTCAGGATGTGTCTCGGTGCTCTCTCTGGTCACATACTCACCTTTCTCATCCTACTACCTATCCTTCCTGTTCGCACCTTTCAGACGTTTGAAGTTTCTGATGTGGTCATCACTTCCCGGTACATAGCACACCTAGTCATAGGGTCGAGTCAGTTTTGTTTTGAAAACCATTTTTATTGTAAGAACTTCCTCCCGGCAGTACAGACTCCATCTCATGCATGAAGAAAGGGACCATACCCCCACAGCATTTTCATGGCTGCCTCAAGGCAAACTTTAATCATTTGCTTTTAATGTCTTTCTTCAGGATCTGTGACCAATGAGAAAAATGCTATATTTTTATTAAAATGTGTTAAGTAATTGCAAGTTGACTCACAGGCTTTCTCTTCATAACCTTTCTTAAATTGGGTTCATGTTTTCTTAGTTTCTTGATGGTTCTTTATGTATGTTGGAACAGTGAGCATTGAAAGGGGCAGATTGAAAAGGAGCTCCTGATTTTAAATCCCAAACACAATAATTTTTGAGGCACTCTCAAACCAGCTAATTTTCAAAGAATAAATATATATATATATATATTCACATATAATACATATTCAAAGAATTAGATAGATAGATAGATAGATAGATAGATAGATAGATAGATAGATAGATAGATAGACAGACAGACAGACAGACAGACAGACAGACAGACAGACTTGGGCCCAGAACAGTCTTGCTTACATATTTTGACCCACTTCCCCACTTCTTTGGGATTTTTATCATCAGAGAAGGGAAAGGTAGGAAAACCCACTATGTATTTGCAGCAGTAGTAACAATAATCCTTTATGAAACAGGCCTTTTGAGTGTCATCGAGTTTGGTTTGCATATGCTTAGGCCTTTTGTTTAAGAAGCTAAAAATGACAAATATGAAATCTTACTCCCAGTAACTGCCGGAAAGCTCAGTGCAGTAAGAAGTGTTGTCTGGGCTTTATAGCTTGGCTGAGAACCTGAGCCATGTGCCTCACTCCCTGTTTTAACCCAGAGTCCACGGTATTGCTTGGTACACAATGAACGTCAACTACCTAATGCACAGAATTGGGTGTCAGAGACTGCTGATGGGGCAAAACCGAGAGGAGGAGGAAATACGGGTGGGTAGTGCAGCCAGACTCAAAGGATTTGTTTCTTTGAGCTGTCAGAGCTACTGATGCAAGTGGAAAATATAGTTAATATAGACAGATGTCAAACAAAGCCAAGTGCAAAGAACAGGAAACGAGAATATTAAATCAAACAGCAGTGAGCTGAATGCGTTGCGACTCAGAGGGGTGGGTCTGCCATAAGAAAGGTTGAAATAGACATTTTGCTGTGAAGTGAACGTTTATTTGGTTCCTCGGTGGATAACCATTTCCCAAGCAATATAGAATTTCTAATGAAGCCCTGGGTTTTGTCCTCTGCTCCAACTCTATGTTGGCTGTTCTTGGTTTTTCACTTCTCTACATCTGGAATCAACTAAAACCCAAGTGTCTGGGTACACCTGTGGGAGATTTTTCTTAATTAAGTCATTTGAAGTTGGAAGACCCACCATTAATCGGATCTTTGGAGGTGGGAAGATCACCTGAAACCTGGGCCACAGCCTCTCATGGGCACCCAATTCTGTGCATTTGGTAGTTGACTTTCATTGTGTACCAAACAATACTGTGGACTCTGGGTAAAAACAGGGAGTGAGGCACATGGCTCAGGTTCTCAGCCAAGCTATAAAGCCCAGACAACACTTCTTACTGCACTGAGCTTTCCGGCAGTTACTGGGAGTAAGATTTCATATTTGTCATTTTTAGCTTCTTAAACAAAGGCCTAAGCATATGAAGGACACGGAAGAAGGAAGCTTTTGTTCTTTGCTTGTTCTTGCTCTCTCTGGCAAAAGAGCTGATTTCTTCTGGATTCTGGCATATACTGAAGACCAGACATCCAGCCTCGTGGACTGAACAATTATTGGATTCTTGGACTTTCCACTGATAGATAGCCATTGTTGGACTAACTGGACCACAACCTGTAATCCACTCTAATAAATCCTCTTGATATATAAACACGTACAATATATGTATATGGGTATACATATATTCACTTTATAAGCTCTGCTTCTCTAGGGAACCCCGACTAATACAGCCTCACAATACATTTTCTACTTAATATGTTTCATTACATTACTATTGTGTGAAACTGAAATACCCGACTCTCCCTCGTCTCCCAGGTAGAGCATCCTTGGAGATCTGAAGTCATTATCGGCATTAGCTCATTGTGGCTGTGCTAACAAAGTACCGTAAGCTAAGTCACACATAGGCAACAAGGACTGATTTCACACTGTTTGCAGGCTTCTGAGTCCAAGGTCAAGACTCTGGCGTGCTGTGTATAGGGACGTGGTGCTTTCTGATTCACAAGCACTGTATTCTGGCTGTGTCCTCATCTTTCTGAGGTGTCTCATAAAGACACTAATTCTACTCATGGAGGTCCATCTCCATCTCTGAATCCCTTTCCAAACCCTGTTCACTACAGTGAATACCATTACTTTGGGAGTTTGCCTTACAGGTTAGGGGTAGGGGACCACAAACATTAGCACTGCAGGAGTAGGATGTATGGAAATGTGTTATCCTATACCTCCGTAGTGACAATCTCTTCATAAACTGTTCCAGTTGGTAATACTGTAAAGACCAGGTAGTTAACCCCTGAAGGGTTATTATGTTCAGGATCAGACTGAGAGGGAGACAGAGAAACTATTTTCTCCCCCACTAATTCCTCCTAGAGAAGTTATTTGAGAGAAAAGCCAGCAGAGGGAGCCCTCTGACCCTCAGCCTCACCAGCATACAACACTGGTGCTTGGCAGAAGCAGAAGCTGGGTTCTGCTACAGAGAAAATGGAGTTGGCAATAGCTTTTTAACTGATGGTGGCTGCTTTCTTGGGAAGTTCCAGACACAGTTCATTGAGAGGAGGCTTCTGATGGACAGAAAGTTCCTGGTGGCAACCATCTGTTTGGGCTTGTTCAGGGAAGTAGCCTGAATCCTCAAACCCCAAGAGTATGTAAGTTTGTGTAGACTCAATTTGTCTAATGGGGGAAATGTGCCAGAGTCAAGAGAGTCAAAAGCACCATTGTCCTTCCATGAGGCAAAGGGCAAAGTGATGAGAATGATTGACAATTAAAAAAGGATAATTGTGTTACCTAATACTTGTTATGTGTTTGCTATAAATAGAGTTTCACACCGAGACCTTCAAATTCCGCGTTTCATTTAATACTCCCAGCACCCTTAAGAATCAAGGTTGACTTTTCTTATGGTCAGATAAAATGGCTGACAATGGTAGGCTAAGAAGGCGGCCCAAAATGATGCAAAAACTAGCCACCATTCAGAGATAGTTTCACTCTGCCTCGTGTGACTCAGGAGTTCATATGCTTTCTATTGAAACGTGCTCACTGCGATTCAGGAAAGGCCAGTGTGAAAGCCTGTTGCTTATTTCATTATCCTGCTGTGTGTGTGGTGGACGTTACAAGTGGAGTTCACACACCATCCCCACCTCCCAGGAGCCTAGAATTCCAACACAGGACTGTTCCCAGCCATACCATGGTTCTATCAATCCCCTTCACCAAAGTTACCAGATCAACTTTAATCGTATCCAACTAAAGGCTTTATTCTTAAATGTCTAAAATCTGACATATGTCAAATATTAGTAAACACTGCTATACTTACTGACTATCCTCTCAAAGCATACAGGATGGCTGGGAATTAATATCAGTTATTCTCATAAACACTTGTACAATGCTGTTGTCTATAACTTCTGAAACCAACAGAAAATTTGTGTCTAGGTAACTCACAAAAGTTGATAAACTTGGAGTTTATCGGTTAAAAAGTAATATGCCAGCATCCTTGAAAGTTTAAGAAAAGGGAAAGGCTTTAATTGGGTGAGGAAAAGCAGAATTTGCCTTTCCACAGGCCGTTTATGAGCGTAAGGTCATTAACATCTATCCCCAGGTTCCTGAGCAGGAAGCACAGAGAGCAACAAACAGAGAAGGTTCTGACTCCTTTGAACTTTATAGAAAGGCACTTTATAAATCCTAGGCAAGTGGATTTACGTTATAATTTCTCTAGAGCGACGCCAACTTAAAATTCTTGCGAAGGGAAGGCCTGTGCCACATAGCGTGTACAATGAACCTCCCTCACCCCCATCCCCTCAAGTAGGGGGGTCCCACTCTGCGCTGAGTTCTTCTCTGTCAACAGGGTTTCTTTTAAATACTCTTTCCAATTGACCCAGGTTAAAAGTCTGAAGACATCCACCACAAAATAAAATAGGAAGAAAAAGAAAAAAGGCCCCTCTATCAGGAGGCCTGGAACAGGAAGGAGGACTCTAGCCTTTGCCTTGTGGTGGAATGAGATGTCATCCTGGGGTGTTGGCTAAACAAGGTTTTCATCCACATCCACCGTGAATGAATGGTTGTGCTTCAGTCGTTTCACAGATCTACAGATGATCGTCAGTGTGTGTAAAGGATTGTTGGGGCTTGAGCTAATTTTTTTTTTTTTACATTCCAAACCTTTACTGTTGAGTCGATGATTTATATATATATATATATATATATATAATAATGATACGCTTTCAGTAGTGTGTCATTTTCTTTACCCTTGTAGAGAGATAACGTGCAATTATGGAGTGATGTCAGCCTATAACATTTTGGTGTAAAACTTTGGTCACACCAAAATACCAGGCTCCTTAACAAAGCTGGCAGACACATCTTTTGGCAGCAGCTGCTCGCCGTGTGATTTAAAACTTCCTGTCACTATAATTGATGTGTTTTTATTCTTTCCATTTCCTGAAGCCTGATCAGAATTAAAATTGCTGTTGGAATTTCCTGTCAAAGCAACTCGTTTATTTGCTGAGCTCTGCACTTTGATTGGACATTGCCTTCAGCAAGAATCAGGTGGAGGCTGCCAGGAATTATCCTCTCCACACAGGTTTGATGGCCAGGCACAGACATCTGCAAATATATGCAAGCTGTCCATCATGCGCTGAGCGTATCCTAATGAAAACTCCACATGCAAAATGTTAATGATTTGAATGTCAAACTTGACCGCCTGCTGGGTGGCTCTGGCTTTTGTGTTCCTTTGGGAAGTCCCATGGACTTTCCGACTGATTCTCTCACCACAGAATTTAGATCCCTGTCCCAGGACGCCACTGTGAGAGCTTAGAGCAAGGCTCAGATCTCATCCATGCGTAGATAACACTCTTCTTAAACCTTCCTGTGCCCACTTTCTTCTTTCCCATATGTGCCCCATATGCTCGGTATATGAAACATCTTGGGGTGGTTGGGAGTAAAGGGCAAGGGCTTTGGAAATGTGCAGTTGCCTTGGTGGGTGCCTGATCAGCTCATGCATCTGGAAACCAAGGAAGCTTCAAAAATGCAGGCTGATTGTCAACAGTGGGTAGTAGAAGGACCAGGATTCTATTTAGTTGTTGTAGTTTTTTTGTATCTGAAAGAAAAATTTGTGTTATAATGCCTCCATTCAAGGGAAAGATTCGTGACTTTCCTCTGCCCACCTGTGAGTGTGAAGGGTGTTTAATCAGCTCTACATTGCCAGTGTGTCTTCATTATAAAAGGTCTGCTTTCAAGTTGAAAGTAGGAAAAGACTTGGGATTTGAAAAAGTTGTTTGAATTCAATGCTCAGGACGCTGAATATTGGTTTCGCCCACCCCACTGATTCAGAGTGAAGGTGTCTTCATAGGGAATTCAAATGTTTCTAAAAATAAACAAATAAAAACATATCAAGCCTTCTTTACAATATAACACAGAGATATCAAAAAAAAAAAACAAAAAAACAAAAACAAAAAACAAAGTGAACTTACCACAGACCGCTCTTCCTGGAATGTGATGTGCCTTGACTGTTGTGGTGACATTGGTTGTGTCTTTGCTTTGTTTTCTTCTTGATTTTCACTAAAATTTAGGTTTTGAGCTTGAGGTTCTCTAAGAACCTATGAAATATGATGTCAGACTTACCAAGTGTGAACTCTAGGGCCTGAGACTTTGCTTGATTTGCTGCTTCCCCTACCACCTAAGACAATGTCTTTAAAATTAGCCATGACTCAATTAATGCTCATCATACAATTGAAGGGACTCACCTATACATCCAAAATACCAGAATCAAAAGAAAAGGCACCACACTGCATATGGAGCCCAAGGCCTTGAGTGTAAGCAACCTTCCTCTCCTTCTTCTTTTTTATTCTTCTTTTTCTTCTTCTTCATCTTCTTCTATTTCTTCTTCCTCTTCTTTCTTCTTTAATTTTATTTATCTTAAATCCCCTCCCTCTTCTCTTCCTAGTCTCTCCCTCTACCTCTCCTCTCCTCCACCTCCATCCATTCTTCCTCCATTTATTTTCAGAACAGGTCCCGGCCTTGATGGATATCAACCAGCCGTGGCATATGAAGTTGCAGTAAGACTAGGCACTTCCTCTGGTATTGAAGCTAGACAAGGCAACCCAGTATGGGGAAAGGGTCTCAAAGAAAGGCAACAGAGCCAAAAACAGCCCCTGCTCCCACTGTTAGGAGTCTCATAAGAAGCCCAAACTATACAACTGTAACATACGTGCAGAGGGCCTAGGTCAGTCCAATGCAGGATCCCTGGTTGGTGGTTCAGTCTCTGTGAACCCCTATGGGCCCAGGTTGGAGCAACTTTGTTCTTAATGATAAATTACAACTGTTTGTACATTAGAATCTCTTGAGAATCTTTAAAACAAACAAACAAACAAACAAACAAACAAACAAAAGCTAATACCCAGATAACTTTTTTGGACCATTAAGTTTAAGTCTGCTAGTTGAAGTCAGAGCAAGATGGCAACCTTTATGCACACTCAGTGCTCTTGACATTGAATAACAAGCTCATCACATTCCGGAAGGTCAGGTCTGATTTGTTGGTCCCAAAATGTTTAGGATTTTTGATTCTCTACTTAAGACTCTGCTTATGCATGAACAATGCAGAGAGGGGAGAACAGATGGAGAAGCAGAACAATCTGCAGATCCGCTTTGGAGTGACACAACAGACCTACTGAAAACCAGAGAACTAGAAGACCACCATCTTCCAATGTTTTCAGCATTAGGTATTCAGAGCAGGAAGAGATATCACAGAGGACTTTCTCTGGTATTAGTATAGCTGCTGAATGTGTGATATTTTTGTGTGATTATTTTCCCAGGCATTTATGTCTCTATTCATTATCTAGCCTGTAGGTGCCCTCTGGTATCTGGTTCACTTTAGTCCTCAAAGCTCTTGACTACAGAGGAGCCCTCAGGCAGATCAATATAAACATTTTGCTCTTTTTATGTGGTGGGAACTCATGTGTATTGTGCACATAAGGAAATGTTTGTTCTGTGGAGCTCATGATTTTGCCCTGATAATATGGAAAGCTTGCATAAGTGTTTCTGTTGCCTTGTATGGCCATGAGCTTGGGGAAATTCTCTGTAGAGGGCGCCTAAAGCTAGGAGGAAGATTGGGAGGCCCTTCTTCCTTTTCAACAGCATAGCCTAAGCTCAGCACTGGAAAAGAATCCTATTTTTCTTCAAATTTCCCTTCCCCTTTAATTCTTGTTTCCTTTTGACATTCTGCTGTTCTTTGCCACAAACCATTGCAAAACAACCCATACAAGAATTTTGCCTGCTCCTTGGCTAGGGTATAAGGCTTTTTAGAAGCCACAAAGCCACATCTCCAGGGAACAGTAGCTTTATTAATATAATAATTACCATCACCATGGCCTGGTTATAATGCACACTTTAGAAAGCAAAGACAGGACAACCTGAGACTTGCTGGAGAAGCTGCACTTGAGGTCAGGAGTGTAGAGTGAAAGTGGGGTCAAACCAAGGTCATCTCTAAGGAAATCTGGAATTGGAAATCCATGTGGAAATTGGTTGCCCCATGGAAGCCATCTACTCACCATTCAAGCTCATTTTGAAAAAAATAAAAATATATCAGAATAGGAAAATATGAGTGTTTGATCCCTTCGCTGACTCAGGCTTTTCTTGGCATCTTAACTTGCTTGTAAAGGAGGCTCTGTGGTGCTTAATCTCTGTCATCCACCCTCTGTTTCTCAAAGGAATTTCAGTAAAAGCGGAATGAAAAGCTTTGTTGGCAAGATACATACCATATATGCCTCACTGGGATTTCTATTCTAAATAACTTCAAGAATGAGTTGGACAGTGTCTGGTCGCTTGTACTTTACCCCTTCCAAATAAGTTGAATGTAGTTAAGAAAGCATGTTCTCAAATTGAAATTGGTTCAAAAAGAAAGTATTAAAATTGCATCTTAAGTTTCCATTCATATGTTTGTTGGATATGGAGGAAAAGAAAAGGAAATTAAATGTGATAAACAAATAGACTTAGCACCTTCTCTTTTAAGCAACCACGTCAGGCTGGATCCAGATGACTGGTGCCAAACTGGAGGCTTGGGGCAGGCAGCCTGCTGATGTGGCAGCGGCTCTGCCTCCAGCTGATTTTAGGCCCAGATAACTACCCCTTTCGGCGTAAATGATGCTCTGCCCTAATTGACCAGCGCCCAGTTGAGCTGGCGCTGGGTTCTTTTGGAAGACGTTCAGACCAACTTTGACTGCCTACAAATGCTGCGCCAAGATCCCATTGGTTTCTAGAGCCTGATGTATAATTCAGGCTGTGGTCTACAGGGACAGTGTTCTCTGTATGTCTAACAGAATGCAGCAGCGGCTGCACTGGCTACCTTCACCATACGAAGGAATAATTGATGCCAGTCCAAGGCTTAAGACAGACTGAAGTGACGCCTTAATCTTCAGCCAAGGCAGTCTATATACTAGATGTCATTTTCTAGTTAGTTTCTAACTAGGTATTTTAGGAATACCTTGGGTTCTTAGCTCCCTCAAGCAGTTGCCCCTGATCTGTTCTCAACATAATGCTTTTTTGGGAATCTCAAGTGCCCCTTTTAACATGATATTTGCTTTAATTAAACAAAGAGACCATCTCCAGGGCTTCCACTTTTCTGCAGCAGTGTTGGCCGCTGCCGTTGCTTCCAGGCAGAACTTGCAGCTCAGGGAACATGCTAGACGGATAAAGCCTGATGTGGTTAGATGAGGCTTGTCCTCGACTAAATACCCAAATAGCCTGGGTGCAGAGACTAACCTTTCCTTTTTTCTTCCCCCCTCCTTCCTTTTTACCTTGTCTTTGTTATCTGACTTTTTTCTTTTAACTTCTTTTTCCTCCCCTCTCTCTTCTTTCCCACCCTCTCATTTTACCTGCCATCCAGTGTTGGTCCCCGGGGCTCAGTGCATGCTATAGAAGAACACTACATTTCCAGCCCTCTTTTTAACCTTTCTATTTTGAGACAAGGGCTTGCCAAAGAACTGAAGCTGACCTTGAACTCACTTTCTACCCCGGGCTAACCATGAATTGGTGATCCTGCTGCGCCACTCTCCCCAGTAACTGTACCACAGACCCAGGTAGGACCACCCGTCTGTTTTCCTCTAAGTCTGTGCTGGAAGTCACTGCTGTATGGATCGGTTATCACTGAGATGACTGACCTCCCTGATGGCGGCTGGCTGTTTAGGAGAGCACAGAGTGAGACTGATCTCAGACCCATCTCCCAGATTCAGTAATCCAAGGTACCTCCCGATGCAGGCAAGCTTCCACGAGGGTCGGGTAGAGCACCAGTGCCATCTCGTCATTCTTGAGCTGCTTTCTGCCAACACGGGCATTTTAAAGTGACCAAAGAAATTGGGTGACCTTCAAAGTGGATGTCATTTGCCTCCTCCCTTTTCAAATAGTTGAACATAGTATGTGGACCCAGGAGAAGATAACTAGGTGCTGACTTCTTGCTCGCCAACGGAATATTTTTCTCTACCACTTAGCAGCAGTGAAATGGTTAGCGTGTAGAAAAAAACATGGGGTATTAAACTAAAATATGTCTGTCTAGGGATCCATTTAGTTCCCTCCAAATAGCTCCCTTCCTTATGAATGCCAGTGTGTTTATATATATTTAAATGCCCCATTTGCTACACTGGTTTTAGCTTCTTGTTAGCATCACTTCTTGTTAGCATGATGCTCTGCAGCTCAAGGCAGCTGGAGAAGGGAAACACATGTTGAAGAATTTATGCAGCGTCCTTCGTTCCTGTCATTAAAAGGACCGGGAATAATAGGTGCGTGTTATAAGCTTGCTGCGCTAAGCAAGCGGCTGTACCTGTGTCTGACAGATACCTTATTGGCATTCCTGTTATATATGGGGGCACCGTAACATTTTAAAGAACGTAGCATTTTTAAGGTAATATTTATATTGTGCCTTCGCGCACAGGGAGCAGTCCTCGGAGAGAACACGAAGTGCTTTAAATCCGCCTGTCTCCTTCTTCTAATGAAAGAGTCCAAGTGTTTTCCCCCCAAAGCAGTGGCTCAACATGTTCTTTACTCAGGCCATTATAGGTCTACAGCTGTATGCCCTTGGTTTATTAAAAGAGTCCCTCGTCTTATTTCACTTTAGCTTCATTTACTTGGATAATTTTAACCTCCCCCTTTTTCCCTTCATGGAAACAGGATTAGAACTGTTTCTTCTAAGGCTCAGATTGAGCTCTAGGTTTTTTTTCCTCAGAACTCGTGTAGGGATCAGGGCATGCTGGTACATACTGTAACCCCTGTGCAGCAGAGCTAAAGACAGGGGGATTTCCGGGACTAGGGTAGACAGCCAGGCAAAGGCAGCTAGCTGGCCTATACTAATGGCTGAGCACACCTGAGGCTGACCTCTGGCCTCCACATTCACATTCACGTTCAAGTATCCATACACACACACACACACACACACACACCCCTGGGCATAATGGCCTATGCTGTAATCCCTGAAATCAAGAGGCAGAGGAGCATAAGTTCAAGAAATTCAAGGTCAATCTCAGCTGCATAACTAGGGTGAAGCCAACCTAGGATTACACAAGGCTCTGCTTCAGAGGAAAACAGACAGACAGAGACAGAGAGAAATGGACAGACAGACAGAAGGAGAAAATAAGGGGCAGGAAGCCCCTTTTCTAACTAGTTTGGTATTGTTTTCAATGCTCCACGCCTTGCAATTTCCAGACTGACATGAGAACTTCTTTCATCTCGAGGAAGAATGTGAAATTACCAGTGTGCAGAAACTACGCTAGTAGGACAAGACCACAGTATTAAGTTATTCCACAGCTATGTCTCGGTAGCAAGCATTTTTTTGTAATCCACACTGAAGAGAAACGTGAAGTGATAGACAATAAGAAGAATTTGCCTAAATCAGACATGGTGGCATGTGTCTATAATTCAAATACTCAGGAAGAAGAGGTAGGAGATTAGGAGTACAGCTTCAGCTACATGACAAGGTCAGAGACATCCTGAGCAACAGAAGACCAGAGTAGGGACAGGGGGAAAACCTAAAGAACCAGCCTACCTTCCCCCACACTGCACGGTATTAGCATTGAGGTCAAACTCTCTTCTCAGAATCCTTTGCCCTTTTATATCGACACACACAGGTCAAATCTATGAGAAAAAGTCTTTCTTCTAAACACAACAGCACTGTGAGTTTCTGAAATTTAGTCATCTCTGAAAGGGAGTGGCAAGGATGGTTCCGCCTGGTTCCAGCTAGGTAGTTACCCAAAGCAAACTCTAGAACACAGATGAAATAAACATGCAGAAAAGGTATAGAGCTGAGATCAAAGACAGGCAGAGAGGAGGATGTACCGGAGGGGAACGGCAGTGTGTCAGCCACGGCTTCTGTGTCCAGAACCCTGGGAACAGAGATGGCACGGCCTCACTTGAGAACAAAGTCCTCCGTCTATCAAGTGTCTTCATTCGCAGGCCTTGCTAAGTGCTTTGGACTTCTTGTTTGATTTTAACAGTGCAGCCACACTGTGGGGTACCATTCTTCGTTGGTAAGGAAATCGAAGCTTACAGAGACGTTGAAGTTCTGAAACACTGGAGAGCCATTAGAAGCTGAACCGGGCCAGAGAGCCTAATCAAATCAATCAGTACCCTGGAGAGCTCCAGGGATGACAAAGTGTGGCGCTCATGGGGCCCCACACTGGAATTGTAGACCCACCAGCTACAGAACCATAGTCTGCAGCGCTTTTCCTGGTGCACCCAGCTTAGCAAGTAAAGATTCGAAGATTCACTCTAGCACTGGCCCTTGCTCTGCATGGACTTGTATGTCACTCACCAAGGGTCCCTGGTCCTCCTGAAGCATTGACACTTTGCTGTGTGATGTACTCTCAAGGTTCCTTGAGACAGAATAGACCTAAACTATTCATCACAGTCCACCTAGTTTTAACATTTTTGTTTTCCTGGTTGAGATTTTAGTGTTCTGCTAATGAATGGGTCAAAAGGCTAAGTTTTTCTTTATCATAATAATGAAGCCACAGTGTTTTCATGCTTTCATGTCAATAATATACTTATTTTTCTGAACCCATTACTAGATGCATACTTGATGTATATTCTATCACTGAGCTACATCCCCAGATCTCTCTCTGTCTGTCTGTCTCTCTGTCTCTGTGTTTCTCTCTTTCTCTGTCTCTGTCTCTCTCTGTCTCTGTCTCTCTCTTGGCAAGGTCTCACTGCATTGCCCAGGCTAGCCTTGAACTTGTGATCTCCCTGACTCAGTCTCCCCAGAGGCTAGAATTATATGCCTGTACCATCAAGCCTAGCTGTTAGGGGATGTTTCAGTTTTCCTTTTTCTCACCAACTGGCTTGTTTTCATTTAGGGGACATATTTCTTGGTGATGAAGCTTGCAATGGTAAGAAAGTAATAATGTCTAAAAACTAATATTACAAAAATCCTCATCTTCTGAGATAGATATAGAGCGCTGTTACAAATCTTCCCACAGACATGCTCAGCCAGTAGCCCTTTTCAGTTATTTGAATCACATGACATTCCTGTGCGTTTCCAGAAACTTCTTGATGGGGTGTAATATATTCAGCAAGAAGGAGTGGGAGACAGAGCAGGCTCTGCATTCTTGTCTTGCCATCTCTAACCCAGACCTTGCGCAAGTCACTTATCTCCCTGAGGCTGGGGTTACTATGTCTGTTCGTGAGATGATGGCACCCACTGTTTGGGATTCTTCCTGAGAATTATTGAGATATTGTGTAGAAAAGAGCTTGACCATTTGCTGGAGGAAGGAGCTCAATTCTTGTGGATAATTTTTTTCTCTCATCCACACCTGGCTCTTTCGGTCAAACTTTTCTGGTGGTTTTAGAAACACTGCCTTCAGATCATTTCTACCATGGCTCCAAATAAGATCCTGATTACGTTGAAGGATTCATTTTCCAGTTTATTTGTTGCTACAGTATACTTTTTGGCCAGGATAAAATTGAAACGTGGTTGTTGTATTCAACATACAAAGAACTGGCCTTTAGGATTTCAGCTTATGCTTTGTTGGGTAACAATCACCTTCGTAGAAACCAATTGGCTCTTCCTTGTTTTATTTATAGGAAGCACTATGAAACAGTCTGAAAAAGAATATAACTTAATACACTTAATTTTCTCCAAGAAATTTAAATGCTGGCAAGTTGGCTCAGTTAAAATAAAATTTAAAAAAAAATATATTGCCCTATAAAGACCTGAGTTCAATCCCCATCACAATAGCTGGTCCCTATAATCCTACTGTTGGGGAGGCAGAGGCAGTAGAATTTCTGAGGCTCCTGTGAACTCCAAGGTCAGTGAGAAAGCCTGACTGAAAAAGTAAGGTGGTGTGAATGAGCACACACACACACACACACACACACACACACACACACACACACAGAGAGAGAGAGAGAGAGAGAGAGAAGAGAAAACAAAACGTCTGTGCCAGTGTCTGTGGCATACAGTGGGCAGCTCATTCTTCCTTGCTCACCAGTGGCTGATGGATGCTTAGAGATGGTTAAGAAAAAAAAAACACTGAGGGATAAACCTGAATACTTACGGAAGGAAACCAAAGCGTTTTTATCTGGGCTACCATTCCTTTAAACAATACCAGTCACAGGTCTGTGGTTTCGTAGCCATTTAAAATAGAGTTCACAGAAGAATTATGCTAAATCGCTTAATCTCTCAGAGCAGCTGGGCTTTCCTGGCTTCCTTCTGAGCTCTAATGGCTGAGCATCCCCTTTGAAATCTGCAACCCAGTCACAGATGGGGTTGGGGATCTCTCAGCTACTTGCTTTTTCTTGTCCGGCACCTCTTGTGAAAGAGGTGGAAAGACTGTGGAAAACATTTGGGTGCATGTATACATCTTTGCCCCTCGTTTCAGTGACATACTCATGGCTTTAGAGAATGACCGAAAATGAGGTGAAGTCACCACACAGTCCCCAGAATATATGAATGGAGGAGAAATGTCCGGGCTTCTGTCCTACAAGAGACTCAACTGGCACTCGTAGCTTCCCTGGTGACTGTCTGCCCTCTTCATGATCCCTGGGTGCCCTCCTCTTGGGTCTGTCCAGTTTCCATTGGCATCAGGCACATTTCTGCCCCTCTATCTGGCTTCTTGCACTCCTTTACTCTTTAAATACTAATCCTTCTGCGGAACTCAAATGCTAGCCCTACCATTGCTCAATCTCCTCACAGAGATTGCCTATGGAACTTTTGAATAAGTTCATGACTCCATTCTCTGGCTTTCACCGTGATCGATTTTATTAGTTGGGTACTTAAATGATTCATTCTTTCTTTCGTTTACTTATCTATGTACACGTATAATGTAAGTATTTTTTGTGTTCGTGTGTGTGTGTGTCATCCATGAGTGTTTGCACAGTTGGGGGAGGGTTCACCTGTCTATGCTGGTGAACATGCACTTGTGTGGACATAGGTCTGGGATGGCTGTAACGAGTCTTCACCATTTGCTCTCCACTTCTTCACTAAGACAGGGTCTGTCGCTTGAAACCAGAGCTCACTCATATGGCTACTCTAGCTAGCCAGCTTGCTTCAGGGAATCCCTGTCAGTGTTGTCATGCCCACCCAGCATTTACATGCATTCTGGGAGTCTGGACTCCCATCCTCAGACCTTGGATGCAAACACTTCAACCGCTGAGGCCTCGCTCCAGCCCTTGTTCTCTGTTCCCTTGACTGCACTTCAGCCTACATGCGTGGAAATGCCTTACTCAATGTTTTTTGTTCCGGAAGGAGTTCCATATTTATTTAAAATGTAGCAAATGTTAACAGAATTATCCGTAGAAAGGTAGAAAAGCATAAACACATTGAGATTACTTTTCTACTAAGGGAATATGGAAGGTGAGAAATAATGGGAACAGTAACAATAGCTAGAAATCACTCAAGTAGGAGATGCTAAGTAAGGCTGTATGTGAGAATTGTATGACCATTAAGCATATTTAATTTGCCTGTTATGACTTATGCTTTAATGAATATTCAATGCTATGTAAGTGTTGGTAAATTCAGTTACGTGTTCTGTGGATATTTTATTTGAAAAATGATAATTTTTCATGGGTAGGGTTTTTTTTCCAGCCTTACTGAATCACCATCCAGGCAGATGGTGTTTTTGGCAACACTCTGGCATTTAACAAAAAGGCATGTGTTTTCTGTGTGGTTTTATAAAATGACCCATACCTGTTTCAGGATCTATAGTACACAGATCTTCAGATTAGCTATTTTTCCTCATTTCATTTTGCAAGCATGCATCCTTAGTAGCTAAATAACACAGTGTAGGTACCATTAGAAGCTCCTATTTTAAATTTAAATTGTTTTTAAGGTTCAAGGACAGTTTTATTCATGTTTATGTCTTTTGCTTATCCCAAAGACCTGTCTGCAGGCCAGTCTGATGGAGGCATTTTCTCAATTGAGGTTCCTCTTCACAGATGACTCTACTGCCTTGAGTCAAATTGACAAAAAATCTAATGAGGACATGGGAAGCAGAGTTGGGATCATCAGGAGTTCAAGATCAACCTTGGCAACATGATGAGTGTAAGATCAATCAGGGCTAGAGAGCTTGTGTCCAAAAAAACATTTTTTTTTCATCATTCATTTGCTCAAAGCCCTCTGTGGCGTCTCACTGACATCAGTTTGAGCCACTCCACATTGAGATAATCTACACATTCATTACTATCTGAGCCTTGCTATCCATCTTCCCACCTCCCTCACCTTCCCTGGTCGCCGTTCTTGTCTATCAAATGCACTGATTTGCTTCCTGCCTCATAGTCTACCTTTGTAGCTCTTTCACACCCAGTGTGTTCTGCCAGCAGCTCTCCCAGTGGCCCCTGGTTTTCATCCTCCAACAACTGGCTCCCATTTGAACGTCTCAGTCATAGCTTCTTTGCCTTACTCCATGCTGGCCTCCTTTCCCTCTCCTTCTCTGACAACAGGGCCTCTTCTACATCACCCAGCTTCCATCTCCATGATATTAATAACGTGTAATTATTGTATTACTGATTCTTTATTTGGTTTTTCTCCTGTAAGCCTTGTGATCTCAGGGAGTCTGCGTCTGTCTGTCTGTCTTTTAGCACCTAGTTCAGCACCTGCCATTAAGCAGGGGGTTAGTAAATACTGGATGAAGAATGAAAATTTCCTCTCATGCAAAACCTATTTTGGTTTCCCTCAAATAAGAGCTTGTATGCCTATTTTTCTTCAGCCTCTTCTAGTGGTTTTAAATGGAGAAGGCACATCCTAAATCTATATACCATCCCTTCAGGGTCTTAGTCTCTCTCTCTCTCTCTCTCTCTCTCTCTCTTTCTCTCTCTCTCTCACATTTAGAGTGGAGTCTCAGCTTGTGGGCTGCCACTGCACCTTTCTTAGCTTAGCTGATAAAATCCTGACTCATTGTCTTTCATAGTGCGCTTCCCCTAAGCCACAGATGCTTAAGCAGCTACTTAGGCTGTCTGCCTCTCCCGATTGTCACTGTCCCCACTTTTCTTCCTCTTGTCACCTCCCTCACCTCTCTCTTAACTCATAGCCATACCCCTGACATGCAGATGCATTTCCAGGATGGGGAGTTGAGGATCATCTAACCTGAGGGCCGTACAGATAATTCCATCTATTGTACCACACACCCGGCAACCAGGAGAGCTACTTCGCCCCCTGGCACACATAGCGATCGGCCTCTGCTGGCATGAAAGTCACATGATACTACCGTCTAGGAGGTGAGTTCCTGGGCTGTGTCCCTGTTCATCATGAGCTCTGGTCACTTTGTATTGATTCATCCTGGGTTCCAGACAAGGCCTTGTGTCTTAACATTCAATGACTGCCAGTGAAGGGTAGCTTCACCTAGAGTACTTCATTTCCTAGCTCCATCATGTGGCTTTAAGTATTCCCTTGCTCATGGTCAAGCTTCTTGCTCACTTCTGCACACCCAGGAAGCACCTTGTGTGGCAACATTCTAAAGTTTTCTCCTTTCCCTCTTTGTTCTGTGCACTCAGGGCCCTTGACATCTCGTCACATTTTCACTGTGCACTTACTGGTTTATTCCTGGTCTGTTATCAGCTCCCAAGTAAACCGCTGGGTTTTAATGACGCCACAACACATTACCACAAATTTAGTGGCTTCAGGCGAAAAGCTCACAAATAAGCTGTTTCAACCTTTCTGCTCCGTGGAAGCTTAACTTGAGCACGATCAAACTAAACTCAAGGTGGTGAGAAGCCAGTGGCCCCTCCTGCTAAAGCTGCAAAGGAGTCTACTCTGATTTATCCAGCTTCCAAAATTATCCTGACCCATGATCCATGGCTCCCCTGGATATTCAAACCCAGAAATGGCCAATCGACTTGTTCTCTTAGTGTTTTTCTTGAACCCTGTCTCTTCTACATGCAGGAAATCTACTCTTTTGATGATCTCAGACCTACCCAGATAATCCAGGGTACTCTCTTTATCCTGTGTCTTCTAATTAGTAACCTAATTTTCACCTATAATCTTACTTCCTCCTTTCTATGCAATAACTCATATGTTCTAGTCTTTGAGTTCCATGTCTTGGAATCCTCCTATTTTACTGTAAGGACCTATTCACTTTGATTCACCAGTATCTGCACAGCATTCAGTATAGTGTTTGGCACAAAGTAAACAATGGATTAGTCTCTTGGCTAACATATAAAGTGTATATGGAACAAGAAGGTAGATTAATGCTATATATCCGTGTCAAATAAACTACAGTACTCACTACTACACAGATGCCCAAAGGAGCTCCGAGACAGGAAAAGGCTGGTTAAAGTCAGGAAAAAGTTTAGCCTGAAACAAGGCAGCCCAGTGAAGGCCAGTGAAGTACTTTTGATGCAGCTTAGATTGACTTTTTCTTCTGGGCCCATGGGTATTTTCATGCGTATGGTACACACAATCTCAAATAAATAGAAATGGATGGATGGATGGATGGATGGATGGATGGATGGATGGATGGATGGATGAATAATGTTTTTAAAATGGCATTAAGATAGTTCTTGTGGGGTACTTGAGACAGTTTCCAAAAGAAGGTTGTTGTAGTAGAATGAGCTTGGCCATGCCCTAACTTCTTTGGCTACTTGTCTCAGCAGGTGATCACTCTATCTTGCTACTATGTAATACCACTTGCCCGGAGGCTTTCACTGGAGCCAACCTGATATGAACATTTAAATATCCAGAACTATTAGCAAAATAAACCTCTTTTTTCTTTTTTTTTAAGTTACACAGCATCGGGTGTTTTGTTACAGTAAGAGAAAATGAACTAATATGACTCCAGAGAAGTGTCACGGAGGCAGTGCCAGTATGTATTGCATGCTCTCTCTGGGTGTCAAGATGGCTGACCAGGGGTGATGGGGGAAATGAATGCACAGAAGGAGCAGTACTCCCAGAGCTAGGTGATAGGTATTGGGCTCATAAAAGAAACTGAGGCCCAAGCTTCGATTCATCTGGCTGAACTGGCAAGGGAAATAGTAAATAGCAGGAGCAAACATCACAACCACCCGAAGAGCTCACTCAGCAAAGAGGATGGAGAATACGGCATGCAGTAAGTTTCCAGGACAGCACTTTGCTGCCACGTATGTGTCTTCACCACCAACACTATATATAAACTAGGAGGAAAGCTACATACAGTGTTTCAGGCTCGTGTCAACTACTTCTAAATTGCTGATGAGACCTCTTTGGGGATAAAGAAGGATAGCTCTTGTTCTAATTTGAATCTGAAGTGACCCCATGGGTTCATATTTTGAAGCTTGCTCTCTATCTGGCAGAACAACTTTGGAAGGACTTATAATCTTCAGGAGGTGTGGCCTCACTACAGAAATGTGTCATTAGTGGTGAACCCAGTGAAGGTCATATCAGGCCCCTACTTCCTTCCCCTCTCTACTTCCTGTTCCAATGTGATGTGAACAGCCTCTGCCACCTGCTCCTGCCATAAACCAAACTGCTCCATTGGGGCTTTCCTGTCACAAAGGACAGAAACCCTCTGACTCATGAGCAGAAACAAAGTCTTTCATCCCTTACATGATTTCTTTCTGGCATTTCTGCCATATCAGGGAAAAGACAACAATCATATCCCTTAGCTCTGGGGCTACGAAATCTACGAACACGCTGATCCAGACTGCTTTAAAGTCCCCCCGCTTAACACCCATCACATGAAAACAGGGATGGCGAGAAAGGAAATGCTGTTTTACAGTGGGGGTCTGACCCGTCTGTCTCATCTCACTGCAGAAGGACATAGCTTTGATGACATCAAGTTCCTCAACGTCAGCATGTACGTGCGACTCAGTGTGGCAAGCTTACTGTCCCTATCTCTGTACCTGCAATGGTGTAATAACATAGGATTTATGACGGGGCCTATCCTGTTCTGACCATGGGAAGAGTCTCTCACTGGGAGGCTCCAGGGAGGTAGCTCCTGATGAGCTGAGAAGGAATTGTAGGCAAAACACTCATATATTTTTTTTAATTTAATGAAGGATGTGATATTCTCACCAATATTTTAGATTATGAATTTGATAGTCCAGGCTATTCACTAATAAGCTCTTGGGGTATAGTGTAGCTGGCTAGAGTTGTGCTTCCTAATCTTTTTACATCAAAATTATACTATGAGTATGAACACTGAAGTAAATGGAGAAAGGGTCTGCCCCTTCCTCCCACGACGGCTGAGTCGGTTGCTCACAACCATTACCCATCCACGGAACAGAGGCTGAGAAGCTCTGATCCTCACCAGAATCATACATGCGTGTCCTACTTGTAGGTCTTTTGGCTCTGACCTATTTTGTGGCCAGAACTATATATAGATTATTTCAGGATCCTGGGAAATGGTTTCAGAACCTTCCCCAGGGCCGGTTGTTCTTGGACACCAAGTTTTTTCTGTGCTTGCCAAGCTTCCTTACAGAAAATGGTGTAGTGTCTGGATGCACTGTGTGCCTCCTACCACACACTCTAAATTGTGTAGGCTATCCACAATACTGAACATACCACCAAAGCCCCAAAGATCTGTGGATCTGAAAATCTGTGGATCTTCAGGAAAGAGATTCACTTTGAAAATACGTTCTGTCTATAGTTGATTAAACCCCACAGTGTAGAACCCACAGATGTCAAGCTTCCTTCATGGCTGTACATTAGCCCCAGCCTGCTCTGCATTTGGCAGAAGACTGACTGGAGAACCAACCTGGCATTCCTGGTGAAGAACAACCCAAAGCTCAGTGCCTCTCATGAGCATTGCAGCTGTGCTCAGTCCCTTTCCACTGGGAAGCTCGGGGCTCTTCCTTCAGCTTCGTGGGCAGGGCTGTTTTTCCCCCTGGCCCCACCTCCACCCCAGTGTGCTACCGTTCCCATCTACAGAATTTCCTAATTTTGTAGTGTATTCTTTTCTATTTCGGTTGTTTTCGCAAGCTGCTTGTAATAATTTTGTGGGTTGTAGATTAAGAAAAGGAGAAGACTTTTGAAAAAAGAACATTCAAAATGCACGCCTTGCCCATATTAGGTCAGCCATGCCATTTTTATGTGTGGATAGAACATTTTCACCCTTTAATAAGATTAGTAACTGAATCTGATGTTAGTCACAATATGAAATAATGTTCTCTTTTAAATGTGATGATCATTCTGATTTATTTCCCCATCTGCGAGATGAGAATGATAATTATCCCTTTGAACATATCATATGGTCAAATTAGTTAACGCTGGACAAGCATTTCAGGATGAAGATACCTAATAATTTATTAGTGGCTCCGCTGGTGTGCAATTTGAGAATGAAGTCTGCCTTTGAGGAACTGGCGCTTGCGTTAATTCCTGTTTTCTTTAAATTCCACGGAGCTCACGAATGTTCTCTTTCCTCTGGGTACCAGCCGTGCCCAACTTCGGCACGTGGTCTTGGAGCCTTTGCCTGGAGCAGACTTGTCTGAGAAGGCAGCAGGCTGGTGATCATGACCTAAAAGGGAAACTGAGCTGACAAACCACCCAGACACTTCTTTTGAATTCACTCTTTTCCTTTTTAATGAAGAGTTTTTCATTTTCAAGGAAAGGGGAAATCTCACTGCATTTCATTTTCTGCTCTGCATCCTTCAGGGGCCTTAGTTCCATTTAAGACCCTGGAAAGAATAACCCTGGCAATATCTTGAATGAGACAGGAAAATGATCTTTCATCCTCTTTTATGCCCTTCAGTGTTAGTTTGCTCATAAAGCACTTCCTAATTCAGAAAGCAGTGTTTTCGGTATTCACAAAGGAACCCACGGAGAATAAACATAAAATAACACAGAGTGGGAGCTGTCACTCTTTGAATAGTGTAAGCTGGAAGTCTCTTCCAGCCCGTCTCCATACATCAAATCTGCAAATGGCTTTTAGAATGGAAAAGGCTGCAACAGGCACATTCCTGTGTACAGTAAATGTTGGTGTTTGAGCTTGTGTCTCTCTGGTCCTTTACTCTTCTTTTTAACGTGTATTTTATGAACTCAAGGTATGATGTCTTATTTCTATACATCCCTATAAAACTGTAGGAGCCAAGATAAGAGAAAAGATCAAAGTATTCAATGTGGGGGGAGAGGTTGTGTGTGAGAGAGACTGTGATAAATTTCAGTCAAGTACAAGCCATACGTTCATAGAATGGAATTCTTATGTGTCACAGAAATAAAATCTGAAATTTTTGCTTTTCGCTCTGTAAATTTGTATATGCAAATTCCTCTATCAGCAAGGTCAGAATTTTTCCCTTGTCTGGTCTCCAGTTAGCATTGCTTCAGTCTTAGGGACGTGCCAATACAAAGTCTCCCTGCACGGCCACGGAATGCAACGACCACAGAGAGGGAGGGGAATTGGAGAAGGCAAGACAGGGTATGTGGAAGGCAGCCACACAGCAAAGCCGGATAGATGCTTGTGTGGAGATGTCACAGTGAAGCCCATTTATGTGTACCAGCAATAACACACATGGATAACAACAGTTAGGGGAAAGGAAGGTCTCCGGTGCCAGCTCACAGGCAGAGAAAATGAAGAGCCCAGCAGCCCTACTCACTCTTAATGGTTCAATGACAACAAAAAGTGGAGGGAAATGGTCTCCCCAGCATGAGGAGAGCTTGGCTTACCAGAAGGTAAATGACTGCTTTTGCCACTGTTAAGTCCCTGCACCCCGAAAGCCTTGAGCTATGTCTCTGGAGGATGTGCCTCGCCTGCCTGACAGAGGGCACTTACAAGTCACACTGACCCTCAGATTTGAAATATGTATCTAAGAAAGAGCAGAAGCCACAGAGAGGGACGTTCCCAACTAAAAATCTTGCTCCAATACAGAAATACCTCTCTCCAAATCAAATATTTCCCATAGAAAGTCACTTGGTTGTGGGCTCTGGGACTTCATTTTCCATTGCCAGTAAAAATCTCTTTCTTATTGCTTTAAATGCAGAGCCCAGTGATAAGTGGAAATTTTTCTTTTAATTATGTGAATTTTGTGAATATCACTATATGTTTCTTTGTACAGTTGCTGCTGAAGTGGAATTTTTGTTTTAATATGAGTGCTTTTATTTATATTTTTTTAAAAAGGTATTTGCATGCTGTAAGACCACTTCTTATATTTTCTGAAAGACTTACGTGGCATTTAGTAATAGCTAACGTTTTTCGTTTAACCTGTGACGTGTGAATATGAATAATTTCTTTAGCTTATGTCTCCTTCTCTTGGACATCTCTTCTTAAGCCCTTCTTTGCCCCGCTTTCAAGCCTTCGTTAGTTTAGAAAAGAACCAGTAGGCGGCGCTGCTGGCTCACGTTTTGGAAAGTCGCTGGCACCCTGATTTCAGCTCTTCTGAAAACATGGAAATTATTTTAGTTTAGTCAAAGCAATCAGAGTGAGAAAATTGGCTGAAATGCTTCAAAGTTGTTCTTTCGTGTCTTTTGCTACCTCGACCCAAAAACCATGAATAAAGCTAGGCTACTGCTTTTCCCTCACGTGTCTGAGGAGCCCTTAACTGACCCACAGTAAGGATGGCTCTGGGAAGTTAAGGCAAGCGGGTGTGATTATCTAACTTTTCCTTCGGCTTGAGGTTCTTGTGAAAGTTCTATTCATGGAGAGCCAGAAGAAGGGGGAAATAAAAACCTGTTTACACTTTCACTTTCCAACTGGCCTTGCCAGTTATCCCCTGACCTGGTGTGATGATGAGAAAATATCTGTGCAACCTTGGCCGCCTGTGCTGGGGGCTGAGGGCTAAGGACAGCCTGGGGAAGGTTCGGGAGGGAGAATTACCAGGCGGGAGGGGTATGATTTTGCAGATTCAAAAGCGTTCTCCCAGGGTGCAAATGTGTCTTTACCACCCCGTGGCGACGCTATGAAGTGATCCAAAGGGAGCTTTCCACCCTTGCTAACGCCTCTGTTCTTTGAGATGAACTATTGACAGCCCCTCTGTGTTTTATAAACTGCCACGTAAAAAAAAAAAAAAAAAAGTTGCAAACTGAATTAGCCAGCCCACATGCTGCGAAGACCTCTTCCAAAGAAAATGCTCCGTCTAAGCATTTCTTACTAAGAAATTCTGGAACCTCCCCAACTCATATTCTCATATTCTGCAGAATCCTCTCACCCGGCCAGAGAACTGGGAAAATGTGTATGTTTAAGGCGTCAGGTTTAAACTCACTCAAATCCAAGCTACCGAGCCTGGCCGTCCATCCCTCTGAGGCTGTTGCTGGGTGCCGAAGACATGCGCTGCCTCCCGGGGCATCTGAACTGGGCTTCGTGTGGTTTTTCTTCACTCTCTGGGCCCTGGGCGCTAGCTGTCCTTCAGAGCTGCTAGGTGCCACTTTTGGCTGGCCCCGTAGCTGGCTGCAGCCGAGCGTCCTTCCATGGGATGAAAAATGTGTCCATTAACTGAGGGCTGTGTGCTCGGTGAAACTTGTGCCCCTCGGCCTGGGGCTTCGGGGGCACATCAATCAGCCTCTTAGATGAGGCCTCAGAGGAGCAAGGGAAATTTGTATAATCCTCAACTGTAAACATGGAGGCCAGTGGTTGAGGTTTCGGAGTTGAACAACATTTGAAAAACGTCTATTTGAGTATCTAAAGTAAACCTTTATTTTGAAAAGAAGGGGAGGTGGGGGAAGCTCTCTGGGTGGCCTGGGGGGGGGGGGGAACTCACCTTTTTGCCTTCATTTCCCTGTACTCAAATGATGGGGGGGGGGGGGAACGATGGAAAATAAAGCCTTGCTCGCTTCTCTGTTTGGTAGATGAAGCAGTTGAACTTCGGTTTTCAGTCAAAGGCCAGGCAGCTAACTTAACTTTCAGCCGTGTTGCTCTCCCATGTTCTGCTCCTTCCTGCTCTGCTGTGTGCTCACTCCCAGCCGTGCCCTGAGGTCATCCTTCCTATAGCTTTGTAGCCCTCCTTTAGATTCTTTCCCTGCTCCTCTGACTGCCTGCTGCCCCAGAAGAATAGCTGAGGTGCATCAACACTGCAGACAGCTTCCGCCTCAGGGGGACAATGACAGAGATGGGGTGGCATGCAGACTCGGGAAGGGGAGCAGCAGGTGGGCCTGCGTGCGTGCGTGTGTATTTTAGCAGTTCGTTCTCTTTGTCCACTCTGTCCTATCATACTTCTCCTTTCAGCGGTATTTCGTATATTATCTTCACTCAAGGAATACGTTCGGTTTCCCTGGATTGGTGCATTTTCTATTTTAATATGGGAGTGTTTCTCAGAGATCTTAGAGTTCCCCTCAAAGTCCTGGGAACTCCAGCCCATGAGGATGAGGCGCGAGACACAAAAGCTTTCGCTTTTTTGCTAGGGAGGAGACCCAGAAACCATCACGAATGACAATTTGGTTTCACCAGTGTCTTTTCAATGTTAAGCCTGCTGTGTTTTCATGTGTATTCATGGGACGCTGTGAAGCTGGAAAATTAGCAATAATTTTTTTTTGAGACAATTATTTTTTTTCCCTCTGTGTAGCTTTGGCTGTCCCAGACTCGCTTAGTAGACCAGGCTGGCCTCGAACTCACGGAGATCTGCCTGCCTCTGCCACACACACACACACACACACACACACACACACACACACACACACCCGAGTGCTGAGATTAGATTACATATGTGAATTCCCATGAAATACCTAAGAGATGTCGTCTGTGAGTTGCACTACCCTGAAATAACCCAAACATGATCTAGGTATGAGATCATGATGACTGACCCAATTTTTCTTCAAAGAGGGAGACAAAAATCTAGCTGCAAGGCTGGCCCATTAGAAATATGCCATGCTAATTTCAGTTCTAAATACCTCATCAATTTCACAAAGGGTTAGTTAGTTAGGCATTCTTTTCACAAAAGCAATGCTTTGTTGGAAAATACGTGAAGCAAAGTGAAAGACAGGAGTGTAAGGGAGTTTGAGGTTAGCTGCAAGAGCCAGCTTCTGGAAACGGGAGGAACATGTGATTGTCCACTGAGAAAGGACAAGCCCAACCCAAGTCCCTTGCATGAGACAGCATGTGACAGATCTGACAACCTGGCTTTGACATTTAAAAGCGGTAGAAAAATCAACACGAAAACTGGCACATTCTTCCCGTGTACAACTTGGGCAATGTGGCCCAGGAACAGGAAGACGTGCTGACATTTTTGAAAGCTGATCTTGAAGAGCAAGCTGGAAGAGCACCTAGTGGTCACAGCCAGGACAATCTGAACAGAAACGAACGGCACATTACCGGGTGACAGTCCAAGTGTAGTGTACAGATCACTGAGTAGGGGTAAAGGGTGGGATAAACGAAAGTTAGAAGACACACATTTCTCGGTAGGAAACATCCCAAAAGAGGAGGTGGGACACCCCTTGCAAACTTTAGGTAACCGCTTACCAAGGGCACAGAGTAGAAGATGGGGTTAAGACTGACTTCCCGGTGAAGGAGCCAGACACACGTCAACCTGAAAGTCATGGAGAGCGGCAGCAGTCGGTCCCCCTGGTAACTAGCAGCTGCGGGGTGCTCACTGGAGATGACTGCCCAGACACGGGTTAGGCCAATAGGAAGTGTTTGTTAGCTGCCGGCAGCGACTCCACAGGGTGTTTGAGATCCCTGTATAGCACCCAGCCTTTCTCAGGGTGAGCTTTTCGGCTCACAAAAACCGTGTTCTGGGTTGCTAACTGGAGTACCCTGTCAGAAAGGACAGTTAGCCAGAAGCAGAACTACAGAAGCCAGAGAGCAGGGCTAGAACTTTTTGAGACTTGCCTAGAACTATGGACGCTGACGGATTAGACCTTTGATTTAGCTGTGAGAGGTGAGGCTGTCTACATGCTGAGTTTTACAGCCTGAATGGCACTTCCACCATGGGGTCAGTCCTGCTAAGGTCTAGGGGTCTACTAAGGTTTGGGGCATGTGTGGTATAATGAGAATGCACTGCCCTCTTAAGCCCTCCCCCATAACCCCATCCAAGCATGAAAAGAACATGACAGGTAAAGGCATCTTCCACAAATTGGCTGGTACTTCTCAAAGCTCTCAAGGGTATCCAGAACAAGGAACTGTTAGACCCAATGGTTAACTCTAATATGTTCTCCCGGGTGAGATCCTGGGACAGAAAAAGGATGTTGAGTAAAAAGCTAAGAAAATCTGACTACAGTGCGGACTTTAGATAACAATAACATGTGAATATAAATTGAAACAAATGAGAGAATAATTTAAGACATCCCCCAAGAGGGACATGAGCTGAGTAAGAAGAAAGTCAACTATCTTCAACTTTTTTTTTTTTTTTTTTTTTGTAAAGCAGAAACAGATAAAGTCTAAAGTGCATTTTTGAAAGCAATCATTGTTCTGTGTGTTGGCTCTAAATCTTAATGGAATTCTCTTTCCAAACTCTTGGCAGGTTTGTATGACTTTAAATTAGATGGAGGGAAACCGCCTCTCCCAGTTGGAGCCATGACTAGCGTGGCTGCATATAGACTGAATATTCTGTTTTGTGGAAAGTGTTTATCCAAGACAGAAGAGCGTCCCATTGTAAGGATTGTGGTGACTATCTACGGAGAAGGGCACTTTGAGTGACTGTCACAAGGAGCCAGTTTAACATTTAGTCAAGAACTATGTAATTTTCAGTGCGTCTCCTACAAATAATAGCCAAATATCCTCTCCCTCTCTGGGCTGACACAACAGCTACCTCCATAAAATCGAGTTATCAGAGCTTGCCTCAAAATGGAATTGTATTTTCTTGCATTAATAAGAACTGCACTCTTGAAAAAAGTAAAATATATTTCCACTGAGATGAAAAATTGACCTCTTCATCCAGAATCAACAGCTCACATGAGGTGGAAATTTTATTATGGATATTGCAAAATGTATCAGAGTAATCTGAGGAGTCATTCTTTCCTAATTATACATAGTCTGTTATGGCTGTGAAACTTACAGAATCTTAGAGGTCCTCATATGTGTCAGATCTCTATAGAATAAGAGACTGTTTGGGGGAGAGACTTTTGTGGGAGCCCAGGGCTCCTTCACCACCTGCATTATTCTCTTCCTGTTCATTGCACTCCAAAGATGCCACCCTTGTTTCTTAGTCTTCAGATACAATTTGGACACATTTTTCTGCCTACAGTAAGAAACACATGGTCTGGGCATCATCATCAAAAATTCTTGTATGATCCATAGGTACTTGATAAACCTTCCTAAACTTCTCTTATCTGTAAACACCCTGGTCATTAAATTCTAGGAGTTGAATGTGCACCAAATGTATGACTTCCTTGACTGACCGGTGACATTTGAGACTGTCATACCATGGCTGGTGATGGCTATGTCACTGTCCTCTCTAAATGACTCCTGTCACAATATGGTCACGAGCAGTACGACCCCGTATTTCCTTATAACCCAGTAAATAGTTCCTGTCTTATCCTTTGAAGGAATATTTTCGTCATTTTGAAAGAGCTGCGAGTGAGCGAGTGCCTTGTACAATTACCATGTATTGTATCCATCCTGGAGATAAAATAATGTCCCAATAGATTCTGTCTTTTAAACACTCGCAACAATTTATGTTCTTAACTAGAACACACTTGAATTTTCCCATGTTTGATCATTAAAAAGGCAAAACTTAATCCCATCAAGTGCAATCAAAGAATTTTTCACAGTAGCAATTAAAAAATATGAAACTAGAATTTGAATGACATAAAATCAAACAGCTGCTAAGTTGTATCTTTAATCTTTATTCAAATCAAATGGCAAATACATTTTTCATTCGGAATTTTACTTTTCTTCTTTAGCATCAGTGGGCTGAAAAAAAAATGGTCTAAGTAATTTAGAAAGCTCCTTAAAAGGCCTGGTGTATTCTGAAATGGATTAAAGCATCATTTCAAAGTGAACAACTTCTGTATTTCTGCAGGACACAGCAGGCAGAGTGCTCTTGGGAGGAGCACCGTCTGGTTAGCTTACTTTGGCATGAGGGGCCTTCCAGCATACTGAGCTGTTGAACTACGGAAACCAAACCCCGTTTTGCTGGGTTTGCTGTCTTCGTCCATCTCCATGTGTGGCACCTACAATAAGGGAAGGTGAAAACCACGCATGAAGCAGGATCTCCCTGCTCACTCCTTCCCGTTTCCATGCTGGGTGAAACGGGCTATTTGCTTTTCTTTTTCATGTGTCTGTGTGGTCTGTATATGTGTGTATCCATGTTTGCCTTGTGTGGGCACAAGAGCGTGTAGGGGCACGTACCTGTGCATACATGTGGAGGCCCGAGGCTGACGGCAAGAATCCTCTTCCATCCTTCCTCCACGGCATTCACTGAGGCAGGATCTCTCAATCAAACCCCAGAGCCCGCGGTCCTGCTGGCCAGCTTGCTCTGGAGAATCCCTTGTCTCGCCTCCTCATCCACCATTTCGTGTGGTTTCTAGAGACACAAAGTCTGCTCATCGAGCTTCTGGGGTAAGCGCCATAACCACTGAGCCATCTCCCCAAGTGTGGCTGCTTTTGTACTCACAGACGTCTTCATGCGTTTATGTAGAAGAGAGCAAACTGCATCATAGGGCGGCCATATCAGCCAGACATTCTGGCTGTGACTCCACATGCTGTGCTCCTTCATTGTTCCTCCTTCATTTTTAGGTATAGAAGGTGAAGGAAGTTAGTGCCACTGTACCAAAGCTCTGGCTTTCAAAATATGTTTAAACATATTTTAAAGAGAAAACTAGACCACTCTTTGTCCTATGATTGAAACCCCTTAGTTTCCTTTTCTTTCTTTCTTTCTTTCTTTCTTTCTTTCTTTCTTTCTTTCTTTCTTTCTTTCTTTCTTTCTTTCTTTCTTTCTTTCTCCTCCCTCCCTCCCTCCCTCCCTCCCTCCCTCCCTTCCTTCCTTCCTTCCTTCCTTCCTTCCTTCCTTCTTCTTTTCTCTAAAAATAGAATTGAATTCTGTGGTGTTGAGTTCTAAAGACTTTGGTTTTAGATCACTGTTTATTTTCCTGAAACTTCTCTCCTGACTATGCCCAACAGATTCTTCTAAAACACTAAAAATCAGCCTCCTAAGCTGAGTTTTAATCTTTTAGAAACATCTTATCTTTTTACCATTTGGGGGTTGTTTGTTTGTCTGTTTGTTGTTGTAGGCTAAGGTCTGTTAAAGGCTTAGCTCTTCTTGCACCAGGTGGGAACTCCTAGAATGTGATTTAAATTGTAAGTCGGTCTAGAGCAATGACCTCAGTCCACCATGTTGTTTAATTATCATCAACTGAATAATAGGGGAATTGCTTTGACTGCTAAAATTTAGTTTTCCAAAGTTGAGTAGGACAAGACCCATGACTTATTCACTGTGAAAACTGAATACATGTAGTTTATCAAACCACATGAAAATCACTGATAAGGATTTCTTTTTAGAAAATTTAATAAGTCAAAATGCCAGAGTACCATCCTCTGATGGCCTTGTGTGTAATCTACGTGCACAAAGAATGTAAAATGTTGGAAGAAAATAGGTTACAGAGAACTTGTATCTCACTGATCTTTCCATCCGTGCCTCCTGTGTTTCTTCTGAGGCTTAGTGAAGCAGGATGAACCATGCTTCATAAACAGCAAAGTCCTATCCCCATGTGAAATATTATTATTATTATTATCATTATTATTACTAAATTATAGGTTGTATTACATGAAGGAAGATGGCACCCGGAGAATCATTTTTGTGGGATAGCTACATTTTATAGCTCATTTGCAAAAGTTCCCTGCATAAACCAATGGTCTGTTATTATGGGGAGACAGTTTAAACTCTTCCATAATATCTGTCAACATTCTTTTAATTGCCCTTAACAAGTCACACATATTTGGAAGGTGTATGACTTCTTCATACAAACGCTACTTGAGGGAAGGGGAATTAAAATAGAGAACTGCCTGCCACCACATTAGAAAAAAAAATTAGGCTGCATAACAGTTACTTACTGGCATTTCATACTGGCGTGCCAAGCATCCACAATTGGCACCAATGTACAGGGACAATTTTGTGTCTTTACATTGTTTCCAAGGAGGAATAGAGGAGGGCGTTGCTTTTCATGTTGGAGCATGGATTGAGAACAGTTTTGATTTCATGGAGCCTGTTACAAGGCACAGTGAGCACTGAACGAGAAGTTTAGAGAGACCCTTCACAGACTTTTCTTTCTTCCTGCATCTCTGGGAGCATGAAACATACTGTTCATGATTTGCAATCCCTTGAGCTCTGACTACCAAATTATCCTTACATTGCTTAGTCCTTACTCCTTTTGATGACGATGATGATTTATTGTGTGTGTTTGTATGTGTATGTGTGTGAGGCAGGTGTGATGTGTGGGGGGGGTTCACACCTGTGTGTGAAGCCAGGGAGAGATGTCCAGCACCCTTCCTTATCACTATCTTCCTTATTCCTTGAAACAGGGTCTGTCTCTCTGAACCCAGCACTTGCAGCCAGCAGGCACCGGGGATCCTCCTGGCCACCCCCCCACCCCGCACCCCTGGCCATACTCCCAGAGCTGGGAGTTGCAGGCACGTGCAGCCATGCCTAGCTTGTTTACATAGGTGCTAGGGCTTCCAATCATGTCCTCATGCTTTTGAGGGAAGGACTCTTACCCAAAGAGCCATCTCTCCTGCACTCTCACTACCCTTTAATTCTAGATGTGTGGTCCTTCCAGGACGGTAGCCAGTGTTCACACGAGACTGTCGAGCACTCGAAATGCAGCAATGAAAGTTGATATCTGTGCACAACAAATGTTAAATATGTAAGAAATTCTCCTAAGTTGGTATGAAAGAATAGTAAAACAAAGCCCAATAATTGTTTCTGTATGAAATCGCTTATGTGTTATCATTATTGCAACGTATTATTTGTATTTTATATTTATACTCTTTTGAATGTGACTCCTAGAAATTTTTAAATTACATGTGGGGATTATGTTAATATTCCCATTAGGCAGCAATGCACTAGGTGGTTGCTAGCTTTTCCTGAATCTCATAAGAATGAGAAATGAGGAGACACATTCAGGAAAAAAAAAAACAAAAAACATCAGAGTTTATGAAATTTTGATACAAGGTAGAGATTAAGTCAAACATATCTTCCCAAAGACAAAGACATACCGCACTAGCATAGCACAGTGGGCAGGCCATGGTCACTGAAGTCTCGGTATGTGGCCTGTCCTGAAGCAACCACACTTCATAGGCTGGGACAAAGTTCACACCTTTAGCCCGTCCCAGAGAGACAGGTCCCTCTCTTATGAAGCCACTCTGGGCTCTAAGGTGACTGCGTCCAGCCTGTGTAATCCGGCCAGACTCTTCCGCATCACCAAAGAACAACCCTTTCATCCTGCAATTCGAATGCAATACAGCATTAACACTGGCAACTCAGAACTCCAGACTAATCCCTGGTGGCTTAAGGTTTTCGTCGGTATTCATAAAAATGCCTTTTGTCTGTCAAAATACGGCGGCTTGCAATATCTCTGCCTTAGTATCTGCTCACAGTCCTGTCCCAGCTCTGGAAACGTGTCCGTTACCATTAGGATATTCTGGGCAGCTGGGCCAGTTCATGTAAGTGGGGACAAGACTTGCCAATATGTTATCAATGTCTTGAGCCTAAAAATACATGTTTGGGTGTTCAGCGGTGAAGATTTATGTCTAATCACCCCCTTTCCACTTCCCTTTTGATGAAAATCATCAAAATGTGAGATGAAAGGATCTAATGGGTTGTCTGAATGTTTTCCCCAGCCCTGTTGGAAATGATTGAGGCATTGGCTTTTCAACATTTCCTCTGAGAAAGCAATTCCAAAGGTTGGTGTCAACTTACAGCTTAGTAATGGACTAATACACATTATCCTGTATGCAACTTGAAATTACAGCCTGCCAGCTGTGATTCTGGAAGTTTGGAATAGGTTCCTTCCCAAGATTCTAAACAGAAATGGCTTTGACTGTTGTGGCCATGAGTCTGTCTAACCCTTCGAAGGATGGCATGAATGCGGTAACATTTCTATTGATTTTAACATTCAGCTTTCTGGAAAATAGAAAATAGCCAAAATTTGACAAGCACTTTGCAAAATGATCTGACCCTTCAGAGATGCAGAGTAAGAGCCTTGTTCTCCGGTGACATCTGTGCTTGAACTTGGAACAAACCTGCCTTGTTCCTTTCTTGTGCCTGTTTTGTTTTATGGAGTAGGATTACATTTTACTGGATTTGAACTTTAAGTGTTGTTTTATCTTTTTAGTTTTTATTTTTTTATCATTTAAATATTTACACTGAAAACTCATAAAAGGAGATTACAAACTTCCAAGGAAGTAATTTAATGTTATATACATTCTAAAATTCCAAATTCAAAGCAGGAGGCATAGTGCATATATTTAACCGCAGGAGATAATGCCCAGGGTTGGGACGGGTGTGGGGGTGGGGCCTGGTACATCACTGCCTGCATTTATCGACATATTATCAGTATATTACCCTAATGCTGCTTTGGTAACACTTACCATCATAAATGACCATTCGCTGGGCGGTCCTGTCTGTGTAAATCATCCATCCCCGTGTGAACTAAAACAGATGAGAGAAAGACCAAAGTGCAAGAATGCTCCTTAGAGCATGAATACGATCTCACAAAATAAAACATCTAGAAATACTCTGAGTAGGACACTAGTTATTTAGATGAAGGTGTAACTATAAAATGAAATAATTGCCAGCCCCTGAAATGGCCGCTTATGCCCAGACATTTCCTTCTTAGCTACACTGATGACTTCGATCTCTTATGATCACAGCGACTGTAAACTTACCTTCTTCTGTGAAGCTTTTTCAACACAGATAGCATTGCCATATCATAGTGTCTTTAATCCACTCTTCAGTCCATACCCAGAATGGATATGGACTGTGTTTTCATCCATTGAGTTACAGTAGAATTGTGATTCATATTTTGAATAATCATATAATCAAATATTTGGCATTTGATAACAGCATGAGATTTTTTGCAAGAATATTTCAACAAACTACTTCATGAGCAAAGAATGCTGTCATTCAGTATGTGTGCTTGGTGCTTAATTTTTTAGGAGACTCTCTCCAGGCTAAGAGGGAGGAAAGAGGTTTTTTGTTTTGTTTTGGGTCTTTTGTTTGGATTTAAGTTTTTAGGGGAGGTTGTTTTGTTGTTGTTTTGTTTTGTTTTTTGTTTGTTTGTTTGTTTGTTTGTTGAGCCAGGGTTTTTCTGTGTGGCCTTGGCTGTCCTGGAACTCACTCTGTAGACCAATCTGACCTCCAACTCAGAGATCCACCTGCCTCTGCCTCCTGAGTGCTGTGATTAAAGGCGTGCACCATCACACCCTACTCTTGTTATTGTTGTTTTTTAATTGGCACCATGGAAGTCATGAAGACATTTTATATAAATTAGATGACTCAATATCCTTAGGTGTTTTTTTTTTTTTCAGCCTTCAAAAAGCTTGTTTTCTGGTACTCTAAGGGAACAATAAGGCCACACTGTAAAGGTGAGATGTAATAATAGTCACAAGAGAGTTAAATAGAAGCACTAAAGAGTGTCATGAGGAAGGAAGAGCTGTCAGAGATGGTATCCTAGTGGAGGAAGCACTCTGCCTGGTCTGAAGGGTGTTCTTAGGCTAACTGACAGAATTGTATATGAATGCTAGATTGGTAAACACTGCTCTATCAGTAAACTTATTGAAGGCAACAACTGTTCTATGGTCATGAAGTATATCCCTTTAATCAGGAAAAACATGAAGTATTTGACAAACGGGGTGATATATTATTTATATTATTGAGATGTCTAGGACAGGGCTTTGTTCTTTGTAGTGTGACTCTTCATTTGAAAGCCTTTCCCAGTGAAAACGGTTTTGTTTGTTTTTTAAGGCCAGTTCTCAGATAAGAGGCAACAGAGGGCAGCTGTCCTCACCAACTATCTTCTGAAGACAGGGCCGATGCCAGCTTCTTTTTCATTTCCCTCATGTGGTTTCTTGTAGCTATTTGTTGATCTCACTAAACCACTGCATAATTTCACACAAGCCAGGATGGAGGGCAGTGGCGGCGTCTGTGTTACAGACCCATGGCCTGAAATAGCAGGAGGCTGTGTTGTGGTATGGGGAGGAAACCTGGGCTGGCCGGCCAGACTGGGCCTTGTCAGTTCAGCGCTTTGCTATCAGACCCTGCCTTGTGGGGATAAATAGCCAGTGCAAGTACAGAGAGCTGAGCAGATGTCTTATACAACAGAACCTTCTGCCTTCCATCGGACATCATCTTGCCTCTTCCTCAGGAAAGCGAGCATGTATCTTTGGGCATTGTGTTGGTGGAAGCTGATTTCTTCTGTCACTGTTGCTGTCATACTTTGCATCACCAGCTAGAAGAGGCTGAGCCCTTGTTTCTCAGGTCCAGATAACCTCCTCCAGCACTTTCACAAGATGGTTCAGGCCCACACTTTTAAAAGCCGCTATTCAAATAATGTGTTTTCCAGGGCTGTGCATATTCAGGCTCCCTGAGCAGTGTAAGAACTCCACTGTGAATGCAGCCAAAGAAATCACCCTGCATCTGATCTGTGGGACCAGGAGACTCCAAATGCTACAGTCCAACTGTGGTGGGCTGGGAGCTATCCTTAGGCTGTTCTCCAAACAATCTCTGCTCTTACCATGACTGTAAGGAATGTATGCTGCCCTACCCTAAAACACTAGACTCCAAGGGCACATAGTGTGTGCAGCCTTCAGACTTACACTATTCCGGTTCTCATAGCAGCCCTCTTGCCTGTTGGACATATATACAGGCTGTAGGAAATAGATGAGCCTTGCTAAGCCTTGGGGCATTTGTCCAATGGAGATATCAATAGTTCTCAGTCTCTAGAAGGCTGAGGAGATGGGACACAGAAGACCGTGTGCACAAGGATGCTGCACTGAGGGCAGTCACCAATGCTGCGCCTTGTGCCATCAATGTGTGAACGACCTTACCATTCCTCCCCTAAACATACTGATGTTGCATTAAATTGCTCCGACAGTGTTTAGGGATGCTTCTCTAGGGATGAGAGTCCAACAGTGGGATATGAGCAAGGTGGTCTTTGAGAAGCTGTGAGGTACTCTGCAGAAACAGAAAGATAGTGGACACTTCTGACTGTCCGGGCATGTCCTTAGGAGTGTAGTTTTCCTTTTCCTCACCTGTATATTCTGCACATCTATTCTGCTCTGCTCTACATTCCCAAGGTACTGGGTCTAGAAGGTACTGCGGCATGTCTTACTTCCTGAGCTCTTGACTTGAAGCCTTGGCCTAGTGTCACCTGTAGACTTTGCTCATAAGGCAAGCAGGAAAGATGGCTTCTACAACATCGTTTACATTTCAGCCCTCGATTAAAACAGCATGTTTTACTTTCTAAACTCACCTCACCTAGCTGGCTATACATTTCTGGAGAATGAATATTGTCCCAGTGATCCCAGCTCCTGCATAAAGGCCCTGGAGACAAACGTGCTCTCGGTGACATGAATGGAAGCTTCTGGTGACACCCTTGTAACAAGCTTCTAGATAAGAAAACATACTGGGAAAAGCCAAAAATCACTCTCTCATTCTTTTTTGCCCCAAGAGTAACCCTTTTCCTGCCCTTCATCTTCACAAATAAGTTTAGAGTTCTGTTGAACTTTCTGAAAATTTAATTCAATCCTGTTTCTGGCATCTTTCTTTTAACATCATGTCTGGAGATTCATTCATGTTCTGTGTGCTTGAAGTTCTTTATTATGAATAGATCATATGCAACTCTATGGATAGGCCCTTATTTATTATCTGTTCTTCTGCTAATTGGCTTTAGGAAGCAAAAACTTCATGAACTGAATTGAATAGTGCTCTCAGGCTATTAAGAAAACAGTTCCACCACTCAGCCCTAAATGGGATGTGTCTATCAAATCCCTCCCCAGCTCAGGGAACGCTGAGGAAGAGAAGGCAGAGTGTAAGAGCCAGAAGGAATTGAGGACACCAAGGAAATAAAGCCCTTTAAATCAACACGATCAAAGCTCCTGTGAACTTACAGAGATTGAGGTAGCACACACATCTGCACAGGTCCTGTGCATCGTATGGCTTCTAGTTTTCATAAAATTCCTGAGTGTGCAAACAAGTGGATCTCTGATTCTTGTGCCCTCTCTTGGGCTCTTTTCTTTCTGTTGGTTCGTTTTGTTCAATTTCGATGAGTTAGTTTTTGTTTTTCCTTATTATATTTTATTTTATTTTATTATTAACCCCTAAAAACTTGTTCTTTTCTAATGAAAGACGGAAAAGGAGTAGATCTGGATCAAAAGAGAAGGTGGTGAGGAACTGGGATGAGTAGAGGGAAGGAAAGCTTGTAAGCAGGATACATTGTGTGAGGGGGGGAAATCCATTTTCAATAAAAGATTAAAAAAAAAAAAGAAAAATTTCCAAAGGAAAAGGTGACAGAAAAGATAGTTCAACTTATCTCCACCAAAGGCCAGCTCTGCCTCTTCACCTGGTGGGAAGAGAGCGCTCAGGGGACCCCCGTGTCTACAGCTAACGGGTCTATAGTAAGTGAGGTGGGCTGTCTGCTGAGCCTACGGGTCCTCTCTTCTGCCGTAGCTATGTGTGAAATTCTTTGGGCATCCTGGTGTCCTTAGATTTTGGTTTGCTATTAAATGTTGGCATATAAGTACACCCTTGAGTGTGTTTTCCTGGTGCTCATGGTGGCGGTGATTGTAATTACTTGTCGGTTTAACTTGCTGGCGGGCGGAGTCTTAACTTCTGGAAAGGCTTTCAAAGGATTTCACTAGCACTTCTGTGGCTGGTTTGCCAATAAGTGATGAAAGGGTTTGTGTGCTTATATTTGGGTGTCATTGTTTTAATGGGCAACTGTCTACATGACCCTCCCCCAACACAGATGACCTTTCCTTCTCTTTTATGAAGGAGGTGTCTGGGAGTAGGCAGGTCTAAACTCCCATGTTTACATTGTAAGAGGTAAAGTGAACCTTTGTCGTTTCCTCTTTACTGGAGAGACACCCACACGTAGAAATGATAGCATCACTATTTACTATCTGCGTTCATGATTCCAGTTACAAAGCCTGTTTTTTGTAGAAGGCACCCAAAGTCTTCACCGTCCGAAATACTGTTTTCTAAAATTATTTGTATGTGTCTGTCTGTCTGTCTGTCTCTCTCTCTCTCTCTGTGTGTGTGTGTGTGTGTGTGTGTGTGTGTATGGGTACTATGTACCGTGTGTGTGCAGCGCATGCAAAGATGAAAAGTATTAGATGCCCTGGAAATGGAGTTACAGGCACCTGTAAGCTGCAATATAGGTGCTGGGAATTGAACCCTAGGCCTCTGGAAGAGCAGCCAATGCTCTCAACCTCTGAGTCATCTCTTCAGCCTTGCAATGTGGTCAGTGGTCCATGAGCTTCTCTACTGTGGGATTCTGTCTTTGTTCTTTAATCCTGCAGGCACTGGATGCAATATATTCATGTGCATAGGAGGGTTAATAAGAGAGCAAAGCCCTGGCATTTTTCTGGCAGGAACATTGCTTCTTGAGATCTGTTGAGAAGATTTTTAAAAACACGGTCAAAACAGAATATTGACACTTCAGATGCCAAATGAAATAGTTTTAAATATTACTATATTTGCTTCTACTTATAGAAGTAATCTGTGAGTCAATTTTCAGTGGAAAAAAGAAATGTAACAATAGAAATAGGAGAAAATTTGTCTTGACTGTTCCTCTTCAGTTCTGGTTTTGTTCATTTTGTTTGTTTGTTTTATAACATGGATAGACCTTTTACAGGCTAGTATATTGTTCTCGATCAGCAACTGAGCCAAGGGCCAACCAGACTCCCATCTGTCTTGTATAAAATTTGGTTGAAATACAATGTTTGTGGATGCTCTCACACTACCACAGCTCAGCTGTTTTGCTACAAAAGAGAGCACACAGCCCACAGTGCTGGAAATGATGTCGAGTGGACTTCCACAGAATGTCTGTTGATCCTGCTCTTCATCTGCTTTATCTTGCTTTATTTTTCAATAGAGTCTCTATGCAGCCTGGCCTTGATCTCCAGAATCCCATGGATGCTGTGCTGGTAGGCTTGCTTTCAGCACCCTACATGGCCCGGGTATTTTTCTTTAAGTTTTATCATATAGTGCTGCATTGTTTAATAACTGACTTTTTTTCTTTGCCTCCACAATTATGTGGAAAGCCACATTTACAGTTTGAGAAATTGATGTGATAACACTGCTAAGTGTGAAGGAAATGGGATTAACGAACCCAGTCTGAGTCTCAAGACCTGGCGCTGGGCATCACCTAAGGCAGACATTTTGTTTTAGCTTCTAGGCGGAACCTCCACTCAGAAATCTGGGAAAATAGAAAGATTGGAGCACCTGTGTTGGAAAATGTTTAGTTGAAGCTATTCAGTGTGTTATGTGGACTCTTTCTCACAAACATTAAGTGATGTGTTGAAAACCTCAGTGGGTAGGTTTTGAGCATGGCTCTGTTTGTCAACCGATAGCAGCTTCAGTGGCCTCCACTGGAAATACCTTATTTTTATAATTCAGGTGAATACAACATTCAGTGGCTCATCAGTCAAAACGCTTACTCTGTCAGAGTATTCACAGAGTTTTTGAAAAACATGATTTAATCTGAACAATCTCTATTTCAATAGTATCATTCCTGACAACATATTGGTTGTTATCCTCCTAGCAACCAGACAGAAAAAGGATCCGACTGATTGATGGCCTGGCAGTTGGGAAATGCGTGAACTGACAGTGCCAGAGTATTTGTGTGAGTTGACACAATGAAGTCACCAGTCACTGGTGGAGATTCTGACGAGCAGGCACAGGCCCTTGATTGTGTTATCAGACTCCCCACAATGTGTGTGTGTGCACGTGTGTGTACGTGTGTGTGTTTGAATTGGATTCAGATGTAGTCATTTCAACATGTTCATGCAACTTGCATGTTCATGTGAGTCTGTGTGTATAATGCTCTCTTAAAGGATGCGTGCATTAGAAGCTTCATTCTGTGATGAAACAGTTAGAAGTTAAGCTTTGGTGAAGTAACTGTGATCGACGAACTAATCCATTGAGCAACTCTTCATTTGATGGTTGTCATTCAAAGGTGGTGGAAACTGAGAGGCTGGGTCTAACTGAAGGATGTAGATTAACTTTAGGTGTGTCTCTGAGGGATGGGTCATTTCCTACTCCGTCAGCTCTTGTATGCTTCTTTGCTATGCCATACCCTTCCACCACAATGATTTACTCTGCAACAATGGACTCCATGGACCTTCAAGGCAAAATGCGTCGTTCTTTCTTTTAGCTGATTTCCTCAAGTATCTTGTCACAATGACAAAATTATCTAATACATGACTCAAAGCATTAAACCAATGTAGAAATGTGATATTTTCTAGACTTTTAAGAAAATCGCTTCTGCTAAGCCAAGCAGTCATCAGCACTCGTGTGAATTAACATTTTCCGTGGCTTACCAATCACTGATAAGATCTCCATTTTCACAAACACGGGGCTTTCAAATACAGTGTAGCGTTTGTTCATGAGAGGCACACCTTTTGCATCCAAAGTCCTGGGGAGGTTCTATGGAGCAGCACTGAAAGGTAGTGATATGAGTTTAAACCTCACACAAAATCGTGTAAACATTTAGAGTTAATGAGTCTCCCACCTTCAAGCTGTCCTTGTTAGGCCTCCCAGGCTTTTCCTCCTCGTGTCGCTGTTCTTAACAAGATTTATTTTCAGCCTGGTGGTGGTAAAAGAAGAAACACAAATGCAACCCAACATGCAGAAAACTACCTCTTCTTAATTCATAAATTCAGTCTTGGGTCACTCATTGGTGCCAAGGAGAGATTTGCCTAGAAAACAATCAGAGTTCAAATTCTTTGCAGTAGGCAGAAGAGAGTTCTGCCAGTTGGTTATTGCCTCTATGCAAGTGCCAGCAATAACTGCCTGGTGGTCTTGGAGCAGAAGGATGAAAGGGAGAGGATCAGGGCAAACCCGACTCTTCGGTTTCTTGGCCTAGAAACCATATAGACAATAGAACAGTGGCTGGAAGGTAGCTAGCCTGGCCAACTTTGATTACTGTGAAGAAAGAAACAATGTGGACATTTTGTCAGAGGAACAGGAGGACACTGAGTGTTTCTGAGTTCTCATGAGGTACATACTCTTTAACTAGTATTCACAGGCATATCATAAAATACAGACAAGATCTTTGTTTCCCAAATTATAACAGTGGTGTAGAAGAACAAAGCAAACACATCATAATGAGCATCCAAGTGGGAATATCTTCCTTGTCGTTCTAGGACCAACATTCTTAAGGCCTCTATTTTTTTTTAAAACTATGGGTGAATGCATAAAATGCCTCAATAGCTCACGGAAAGCCAATCTGTTACATGCACACAAATAAAATGGCACAACCAGTAATAGTGCTTTATCGTAAAAACATTTAGCGGGTGGGCAGTGCAGCTCAGCTGGGAACAGTGCTTGCTGCTTAAGCCTGATGACCTGAGTCTGCTTCCTGGAACCCATGATGGGAGGAGAGAATTTACTCCTGAGGGCATCCTTTAACTTCTGCTCATATGCTGTACTCACACGTATCACACGTGCGCAACATATACAGTAACAATTTATTCAACGTGTACAACACGTATAGCAATGATAATGAATGAAGTTTTTTTCAGTTATGCTGATATATGGGCTTTGCAGAAAGGAAAGTACGTACAAGGTCACAGCACATAACACCATAGTCACACAGCAAAAGACTCACAGCTCAGGAAAAGGACATCGCCAAGTACCAATACGTTGATTCTGTTCACGTGCTGGGTTTGGCTGGCAAATTTTAAAGATCCTGTCCAACTTCTCCTTGTCTATCATAAATTTTAAAGGCATTACCTGTTACCATCACTTAAGTATTCAACCCCATTTTTAATACTAACATTTTTAATATAGTTATTTTATTTATCACTTTGTATCCCAGCTGTAGCCCCATCCTCATTCCCTCCCAATCCCAACCTCCCTTCCTCATGTTTGTGAAAATGGAGATCTTATCAGTGATTGGTAAGCCACGGAAAATGTTAATTCACACGAGTGCTGATGACTGCTTGGCTTAGCAGAAGCGATTTTCTTAAAAGTCTAGAAAATATCACATTTCTACATTGGTTTAATGCTTTGAGTCATGTATTAGACGATTTTGTCATTGTGACAAGATACTTGAGGAAATCAGCTAAAAGAAAGAACGACGCATTTTGCCTTGAAGGTCCATGGACTCCATTGTTGCAGAGTAAATCATTGTGGTGGAAGGGTATGGCATAGCAAAGAAGCATACAAGAGCTGACAAATTCCACAGGGGATCCTTAGTTTGAGTGTAAAGCAACTATAAAAGACATTTGGGGAGCTCCTAAAGGTATGAGATAGAGAGGAGATATTTGGAAACATCGGGTATTGAGAGGTTTTTGGGTATGGTGATGACTTCTTTAGTTCCTGCACAGTGCAGGAACTTGCTGGCGTAACTATGGAAGAAATGGTGCAGTATCTGAAACTTTATAAAGAACTGCAGAATATTAAAGCAAAATATACACAGATTTCATCACATCTTACTTTTTTCTGTTTCTGTTTCATAAAGGAGGAAATAAGACAGTCAGAAAAAGAAAAAGGAAAATGTTTTCAAGCAAGCATGGATGCAGCTGCTTCCCAGACACTGTTAACACTCCAGTGTCTTTGAGTGTCTGTGTTTAATATTCACCTTCTATATTTGTAAATGTACTAAATACTTACACGTTATGTACTCATATATTATATATATGATATATATATGTATATATTATATATATATATACTGTTAAACTCACACAGATCATAATTTTTGGCTAATATCAAGCTAGTACATTTAATGTTGTAGTATGATTTTAATGGCCGAAGTGTAGCGTTGCGTTGCCTGCATGAGCTGTAATTTATTATTCCGTCTGCTCCAGTGAAAGCTATCATCGCTCTGCTCCATCTCTCTCTGCTTGTGCCTGAGGTATTTTTTAAGTGTGTGTAACTTAGTGTACTTCTAAATTCCCTCCTGGTGGAACATTAGCTGTTTGTTATGTTTTCTTATTCATTCTGTCAGTGAGATTTTCCTCTCATTTGCATTAGCTCAGAAGAGCATTTTTATCTAGATGTATATAGCTTACACATAACAAATTGGCTGCGTATCTCTCTGCCCACTGATACTTTATTTAGCAGACTAATCTGATAAGCTACCTACTTTTCACGTTATAATAACAGTCATGGTAGTGGTGACCTTGATAAAATTTCTGGGTCTCCAAAGACAGGAGCTGATTGCAGGCAGCTACATTACATTGAGCTAATGCAATAAAGAATTATCCTCATGTTGATAAGATAAGTACTATTTGAAAAGAGAAGGGAAGTGTTACTAAGTTAAAAAAAAATACAGAATGCACACACATGGCAACTTGTGGCTTTGAAATATAGGTTCTGTCAATTGTAATAATATCATTTTGAATTTGGTAACTCGACATAAAAAAAACTCACATTCAAATGATGGCTCTACTACTTTTCAACTTTGGGGGAACTTTTAGGTTTTCTCTGCCAATTTTGCCAACTGTGACATGGACAGTGAGGTACATATCAAAATCTTGTGCGTATGTTATAAATATTCAATGGGAGCATGTGTGGAAAGCCTTTTGTAAACTGTAAAGAGTTGGTGGTAGTGAAAGGGATTGGGGTGAAAGTGATAGCACCTACAGGAAGAACGAGTAGCAATAACAGAAAGGGTAATAAAAGAAAAAGAAACATTGCTAATAAGTCGCTTGCTGAGATATTTATTTTTAGATAAATTTCCTGAGGAAAACCTAGTCTCAAACCAATGCACTCATGATCATATTTTTAGGGACTGTACAAACCTCTGTAAAATAAATTTTATATACATGAAGGTGGGGAAAAGAGGTATGGCTTGCCCCTAGAATTCAATTATGAGAATCAATATTTATTTTACAGCTAAGTCTTTCTAGGAATGGTCCCATTCTACTATAAATCATAACAGCTCCATAGTAAGGCCTGGGTCTTCTGAAGAATGAGCAGAGCTTCAGTTTTTTCAGTATTACTAATTTTACACAAGTATTCCCCTAATTTGAATTCATTTTTTTTTCTGTCAGTCTCATCTTGATTATCATAGAGAAAAGTACTCTCTATAAGTAAGTGACATGAAATAGCTGTAAGATTAGCTATCTTATATAATAAATTCACTTCAGAATCCCATTTTGTAATTTCCGCTCTTTCTTTTAAAAAATGGACAAGTTTCTAGCACCATTTACGTTCTCAACATTAAAACAGCAGTCCTCTTGCGACCCAAATGACTTCTAATATTAAGGAAAAGCAGGGTTTTGTGTAGTAGTGCATACCTGTGGTTTCAGCGTGCAAAAGGCCAACGCAGGGGGATTGTGAGTTCTAGTCCAGCCTATGCCACATAGCAAGAATGAAACAAAATAACGACAACCAAAAACCAAACAAGAAAAAAATACAGTAATCAAGATGTGAGAGGGAGTTCCATTTGGGACTAAACATCAAGAACTAACTTAAAGAAAGGACACATATATAATGGAGAGTGGTTCACTGTTTAGCTCAGGCTGGCCTTGAAGTTGTAATGATCTTGCTTCAGCCCGCTGCGTGCTGCTGACAGTTCTGCACCAGCGTGCTGGATCGGGAATGCTCCAGAGCGGATGGTGTTATACAGAAGCACGGTGTCATCAGGCTTAGAAGATGATGATACAAGTTCATCTGCACGTTTAACCATAAAGTATCTCTTGTGAGATCTTCCCAAGCCCTTGGTCTTCCTCCCATCTGTAAATTGATTCTGTGTGGAGAGAATGTGTCTGAAGGCAGGATAAAACTCGAATTTTGCAGGCAAATGGAGGGAGGCCAGAGTGACATGAAGAGTGTGGGCATGGCAGACCTGCTTGGACACTGCCTGTACTTCTAAGTGCACATGCGGTCAGAAAGTACAGCTCTGGAGAGCGATTTCAGGGCCTCGCCCTATCCACACAGACCCTTTCTGGAATGCACACCTTCATCCCTTGCAAGGGCAAGAATCCTTGCAGCACCAAACTCTGGGAACAGCTACGGGTGGGGAAACAAGATACATAATTCAGCTTTTGAAAACTCTATTTTGGGCAAAACCAGTTTCCTGTACATCTGAAGATATGGCTCTTAGTGGCCCTGAACCTAAGCCTGGCACCACAAAGTACTTAGCTTTTAATGAAGAATTGCTTTTCTGGGAATAAAATTTTTGATATTGTTAGAAATCCAGGGAGGTGGCTAGAACTGGCAGATGAGTCCTGCTCCCTAGCCTGGCTGGGTTCCAGCTAAATGCTCCAAAGAAAGGCACTCAGTATGACATTTTCACCAGTGCGGTGTGAAGAGGGTTTTGCCCTTGCTCTGTACCATGGCCAGGAATTCCAACTAATGGGTAGATAGCAGAGATGGAATCGTGCTGTTCTAAGCTGCTTTAAACATTTCTTCTCCTCTGACTTCCAGCATTCTAGCAACTACTGAGTAGTTCAGGACAGGGGCTTCACTAAATGCAGCCAAGCACTCTACCTCTTAGATTTTCTTTTGACATGACTGTTAACAAGGGTGCTTAGATTAGCTTGCCATTAGTAGGCCCATCTTTCTCTCTCTCTCTCTTTTTTTTTCTTGCTTCCAGTTAGCTAGCATACAGCGTTGTATCAGAGAGCTCTGACTTGTAGGTACATGTGTTTGTAACTCTTCTTTTCCTCTTTTAAAATGTTTACCACAGTCAGGCAATTTAACCTTTTTTAACATTAAAAAATGTATCTCATAAAGGATACAGGCAAAATGATTGCTTAGAAAACCTAAGGGCCCTGTGAGACTTTTGTATTTCTAAAAGGATTCAGATAGAGCAAGCACTCGGGGCATATTATAATAACAAACACTAGACACGAAGGTGCCACAGCTCCCCATTCTCCGGGCATAGTTTCAAAGTTTTATTTGAATATGGATTTGTTTCAGGAGGAGCAAAGGGGGGAATTTTCATTTACTTTTCATTTGAACACGGATTGGTCTCTGTTGGCCTTCACTGCATCTACTTCTTTGTCATTTAACTGAAACCGCCTCCCTCTCGAATAACTGAAGAACAGAGCTTCTCAGTGTGTCTGTTTGATGGTTGCCATTGAACCTGCATAAAATAGCTTATGTTACATAAGTAATCATGAACCCCGAGAGTGTCTTGGTTTTATACCTGTAGCTCCCTGGCAAATTTTTACAAAATTGGCTTAATAACCCCGAGTCGAAAGTCAGAAAGTCAGATTTAATTCAAGAGCATGAGTGAAGAGAAATGTGAGAAGCCATGCCATGGGATGAACTATAACTAGTTGCGTGCTGCGGATAACAAGCAGGACAACTTTGCTCAGAAATACCACCAGTGGCACGGGGCACCATTATGGGCCAAATGTGGGATTATCATGACATAGGTTGTGAGCCACTCCTCCATGGAACATTCTTTTGTTTCCTCTAGTCTTGTCTCCCTATGACTAGTCTTATAACTTGTAAAAAACAGAGTGGTGTGTTTGGATCACAATGATTATACCTTTTGAGGTTTTCAAAAATACCACTTTACTATTCTCATTATTTTGTGCTCAATAGACAGGACTAGGGGCTTGGGGATATAATTGGAATTGATTTTTCCCCCAATGGAACAGAGATGACGTTTCTTTAAGATACTACCAGCTTTTTTTCCTAGGCTATCCCCAGTGCTATGATGGGAAAAAAAAAAAAAAACCCTCACTTCATCCCATTCTTTTAAAATACATTATTTTTATGTCTATGTACTTGTATATGTGCACCATATGCATTCAGGTGTTTGTGGGAGCCACAAGAGGGTGTCAGATCACCTAGAACTGGAGTGAGAGGTGCTTTTGAGTCACCCCATGTGGATGCCAGGATCTGAACCCAGGTCTTAATCATTAAACTACCTCCCTAGCCCTTTTGTCTTGCTCTTAGCATACCCCTCCCACTCCTGTTCACATAACCCTGACTTGAAGATCAGCAACACTGTTTATGAAGGCTAGGATGCGCTCCCGAGAGGCAATGGTCCTTACGTTTCTATGGTTGTTGCCCCACGGGCAGTCAGTATGAGATCATCTGCATTTGGAATTTGAAAAGTTGCCTGGGATCTGAAAAGGCGTTTGGGGTTTTTCTTGTTTGTTTCCTTTTCTTTGTTGCTGTTATCATTTCCTGGGAATAAATAAACAGGGGGCACCAGTGACAGACCAAGTTGATCTTGCTGTACCCATGAGACCATTGGGCTTACTTATGGGATCATGAAGTGGGGTACATAACCAGAGTGTAGGTGTCTTTGAAACAGCCACTTCCACACAGACTTCCACATAGATGGGAAACCCTGTTAGTTAACCTTTCCCCTTCTTATAGTCTAGTACTTTCTTCCAAGACTACACACAGCTGCAGAACGATGCCACAGAGCGAGGGGGAGGAAGTCAGGAGAAAAAGTGACTGGGATCTCTGGCGAGGGTCTACTAACATTTCTCTGAGGGACCATCAGCAGGCTGGTTGAGTCTCCAGCAGCTTCTCTGAAAAAGATGGATGAGGACGGGATTCCATGAAAACTGTGACTACTTGGTTATAGCTTTAAGCAATACATGGAATATAACCTTTTTATTAGAGATCAAAATTAGAATGTCTTCTTAAGGAACAGTCCTAAGAAATATTTTTGTCTACTTTTCAAAAGCACCCCCCAGAAAAGGAGAAAAATAATTGATGACTCCATGGTCCCTTCATCCTTTGGAAGTGGAGGCCACAGGCCTAGGCAAAGCATCTTTCTGCTGTGTTGCTCCCTCGGAAGAATGCACATGGCAGAAGGGTTTCTTTGACAAGCACCTTCATGATTCTCCTGTGATGTCTTCTTTTTCTTTCTTTCTTTTTTTTTTTTTAATTTCGTTTTTTGAGACAGGCTTTCTCTGTGTAGTTGGCTGTCCTGGACTCACTTTGTAGACAAGGCTGGCCTCGAACTCACAGAGATCTTCCTGCCTCTGCCTCCCTGAGTGCTGGGATCACAGCTGTGCGCTACCACACCTAGCTTGGGCCTCTGCCCTTTAATGGCATTTTAAGAAAGATGAGGAAGTAAGGTCCACATGGGTACAGAGGCCCTGGCTCAGGCTGTGGTTTCCTAGTCACCACACACCCATACTGAAAAGCAGGTTGTTTAGGCAAAGCCCTCATTCTTACCTTAAACAAAAAACAACCCAGGAATGATAACAACTCAAAATCTATGCAGGCTGCAGGTCTGTGATGTCTTCTTACCTTGGGCTCTCAGGTGGAACCCTATCATAATGCATCTCTGTGTGTTTCTCAGTAGCTCTCCATAGCCTCGTGGGATAGATTCTTTTCAACGTTCCTCAACATCATTTACATTTCATCATTTGCAAATGAGAAAAAAAAAACAAATGGACAAACAGGGAAGGACCTTTTCATTTAATAAGTTTTGGCTGTCTGCATAATTTGGAGATTGAGTCTGATAGTAGAAAATGAGACTCTACTTGTTAGTCCCTCTAGGCTTTTCTTCCTTTCCATTTCCCTTCCCTTTTTCCTTCCCCTCTTCTTTGTCCTTTGTATTTTCAGGGTGTGTTTTTCCCCAAGAATAACCACTAGTCCCTATGATGGAATCTTTCTGTCCTTTTGATTCATATTTGTTCCACACCACCGTTAATGCACTTATCACATCTGACATAAGGTGATGGATTTTTTTTTTAGCTTAGATTTCCCTCTCCTTTGCAGCTCCCTTCACTAATGGCGGCGAGTGACAACTGGTGATTACGGAAATCTTGAAAATGCCACTGGGAACTCAGCTACAGGAAGAGCCTCAGCAAGACTAAGAAATACATTCAAATCCCATCCCCAGAGAGCCCTCCCATTTCTTTTATCCCCCCTTCCTGGCAAAGCCTAAGTCACTTCCTTCTACTTCCTCACCCAAAGGCTCTAACTAAAATCCTTAGCAACCCCACAAGGGCAGTGACCCTGCCCAGTGCGTTTACACTGCCCTCATACGACACGGTGTTTTGAAAGCATCACTATGTCATTACTGTACCTGGCCGAAAGAAAAATAAAAAAAAAAAAAAACAAGAACCTTCTTGTGTAAGTGTAGACATAACATTTGGAGATGGAATACAACATGCTTCAGAGAAAAACATTTTCACGTCCCTGCGCCCTTGCTCTGTCCTTTTGGCTGTTTGGTATTTTACGTTTTTCCTTGTCCTTTGTCCCCTCTTTCCTTCATTTCTGGACTTGACCCGGCATACTGCTGCTGAGTTCAGAGTGGCTGACGGGTCATGCCAGACCCTCAGAGTATGCATGTCCAGCCAACTCGGATTCATCCAGACCTCGAGCTTTCTAGAGGCTCCTCCAAATAGGGGCTGGCCGGACAAAGCAGCTGAGGGCCTTAATTCCAATTGCATGCGGCAACCAATTATAGCAGTAGGGCATCTGTGTCTTAACAAGCTGGTGTGTCCACTCAGCAAACACTTGTTATGAGTTGCCTATGCGGCTAGCTGTTCTTTAGAGGATTCCATACAAACAACACAGACAGCTCAGTCTCCACGTTTCTCTCTTAGCCAATTGCAATTTTTCCAAGAGACTCTTGCATCTTTTACAAATCAAATTTCTTCCCTTTCGTGAGTCCTTTCTGTGGTGGGGCAGGAGGGAGATGCTACCAAAGTTAAATGTTGACCTCTTTTTATGGGAATGGGCAAGCCTCCCACAGTAAGCTTTACTCTCTCTTCCTCCTTCTTTTTCACCTATGAGAAAGGGTGGGGAGGTTTGGGTTTTTCTCCACCTGGTTATGGTTAGTGCTTTATTTTAAAATCTCTTTCAAAACAGATCAGACATTACACCGTTGAAAACAATTTTCACTGTAGGTATTGAATATCATACTGTGCTTGTAGTAATAACTGATAGATATCTAGAGTAATCTTCACTGTGGACCGGCTTTAAAGAACTGTCAATCACAGACTTTAACTTTAAACACAGATGATTTGAATTCGTGTCAGCAGCATGAGGAAGCCAAGGAGATGGAATAGTGCTGCTCAGAGAAAGGATGACCGGATTACCTCTGCAGTTTGCCTTGCTTGCTGGTTCTTTGAGTCACTAAATCAAGGCAAAGTTTATGAAAAGCCTGCGGCTGGGGTCTCCAACGCTTCGTTCCCACTGAGATTTTCCCATTATAAATCTGCTGTCAGAAATAAGTGCTTTACTTGCTACTTAATTCTATGCAGGCACAAACACCTTCGTTCAACACTTTGTCTCCCCAGGCTGGACTGTCTTGAGAGTGATGGCGATCTTATTTACATGGGGTGTTAGGAAAGAAAGGGGTTCCTATGCCCTCTCCCCGGCCATCATTCATTCTCTGTTCTGGCAACAGCCCTGTGGACTCTGAAAGCAAGCAAAAAGGCATGTAAGGCAGCTGTGCAGCCAGGGCCTGGAGGGCTGGGTTCTAGAAGAGGGAGATTGTGTATTCAAAAGCATGATTCTTTTGGAGAAAAAAGTAACTCCACTTTCTAAATATTTCCGTGCCACATCTTTATTATTTTTATTATTATTTTTTATTAATTACACTTTATTCATTTTGTATCCCCCCATAAGCCCCTCCCTCCTCCCCTCCTGGTCTCACCCTTCCCCCTTTCTGCATGCATGCCCCTCCCCAAGTTCACTGATAGGGGAGGTCCTCCTCTCCTTCTTTCTGATCTTAGTCTATCAGTTCTCATCAGAATGGGCTGCATTGTCAAGGTTCTAGAGTTATCTCCACAGATAGTCCTTGGTTGGAGTATGAGTCTCTGGGAAGTTCCCTGTGTTCAAATTTTCTTGTTCTGTTGCTCTCCTTGTGGAGTTCCTGTCCTCTCCAGCTCTTACTATTTCCCGCTTCTTACATAAAATTCCATTCACTCTGCCCATCGGTTGGCCATCAGGCTCAGCATCTTCTTTGACAGTCTGCACTGCAGAGGCTTTCAGAGGCCCTCTGTGGCAGGTTCCGAGGTTGTTTCCTGTTTTCTTCTGGCTTTCAGAGGCCCTCTGTAGCAGGTTCCTAGGTTGTTTCCTGTTTTCTTTTTCTTCTGATGTCCATCCTCTTTGCCTTTCAGGATGGGGATTGAACATTTTAGTTAGGGTCCTCTCTTTTGTTTAGTTTGTTTAGATGTACAGAAACATCTTCTTATTTAAACTTTTTAAAATTTATTTACTTTACATACCAATCATAGCTCCTTCCCTCGTCTCCTCGTGGTCCCATCCTTCCTCCCTCTTCTTCCCATTCTTCTCCCCTAGTTCTCAGAAAGGGGGAGCCCTCCTTCCCTACCAACATACCCCAGCCTATCAAGTCTATTCAGGACTGCCGGCATCCTCTTCCTCTGTGGTCTGGCAAGGCTGCCCCATCAGAGGGAAGTGATCAAAGAGCAAGCAACAGAGTACAGGTCAGAGACAGCTATTGTCCCCTTACTAGGTAACCCACATGGTGACTGAGCTGCCAATGGGCTACATCTGACCAGGAGGCCTAAGTCCTCTCCATGGATGGTCCTTGATTGGTGAATCAGCCTCTGCAGGACACCTTGGACCCAGAATTGTTGGCTCTGTTGGACTTCTTGTGGAGCTTCTATCCCCTCCAGGTCTTTCTTTCCTTCCTGTCACTCTTCCATGACATTCCCTGCACTCTGCCCAAAGTTTGGCTGTGTCTCAGCATCTGCTTTGATCTGCTTCTGGGTGGACTTTAAAGTTCATGTGGTTTCTGCCATTAAGAGGTAGACCTGAAGAGACCTGATAAGCTAGGGTCAGATGGAAGGGGAGGAGTACCTCCCCTATCAGTGGATTTAGAGAGGGGCAAGGAGGAGACAAGTGAGGGAGGGTAGATTGGGAGGGTATGAGGGAGGGGGCTACAGATGGGATACAAAGTTAATAAACTGTAACTAACATAAAAAACTAATTAAAAAAAAAAGAGGTAGACCTGTGTGGTCTATCAGGAGTCATCAGCCACGTGAACTATTTAGGTTTAAGATTTTCATTTTTATCATTTCTTAAGTGTGTTTGTATGTGTCATGCAAGCTTAGGTGCCTGTAGGGCTATGGGTATTGGAGCCCTGGTGCTGGAGTTACAGGCAGTCGTGTGCGTTGGAGGCCAAACCTAACTCATCCATAGGAGCAGCACTGCTCTTTACAACTGAGCCTTCTCTCCAGCCCCTATTTGTATTTAAACTAATATTTCAAAACACATATTGGGTTTGCATTAGCCTGCCTTCCAGTGTTCAGGAGCTGTACATTGTCAGGCAACACAGAAAATTCTCTTGGATTATGCAGTACTAGGTTTGCAGACTATCTCTTGGTCTTTGGCTACTCAGAGCTTTTATGCCGATCAGGCGGTTAAAGCGTTGAGAAGTAAGAGCTGAATAATATGAGAATGTTTCCATCCTTAAGACATTGACTTTATAGGAACTATCTTCCCACTAAAGATAAATGAGTGGAGGCTGGTGGGATGGTTCAGTGGCTAAAGGCACTCACCACTAAGTCTGAGGACCGGAGTTCAATCTCAGATACCTACATGGTTGAAGGACAGAACTGCCTCCAGTGTGTTGTCCTCTGACCTCTGTATATGTTCAACACTGCACGTATCAACACACACACACACACACACACACACACACACACACACACACACAATCAATCAATCAATCAATAAAATATAAGAAAATAATTTAAAGGTAGATGGGTGATTATTATTTTTTGCATTCTTTTAAAATGTCTCTGCCTATCAGTAACTACTACATAGCATCAGTTCCCCAGACTAGATCTCATCCACAAACCGTTCTTAGTCTATGATGAGATGAGTAGAGCAATGAGGAACGGGAACTTTGAGATATTTGAGGGATTCAGCATTGGGGTGTCTGCTGCTTGTTCATGCTGACTGTTGTAAGTCTACAGACACATGAGCTAACTTACTTTAGGTGTTCCAGTGTGTGTACAGACAACAAAATCACATGCTCAAGCACTAAAAACATGAAACTTGTCATTTTGTCCATTTAAAAAGTATTTTAGTTAGCCAGTTTGGGGAGATCAGGAAATAAAAAGAGGTATTCGTGTCATCCCAGATTTCAAAAGCAAAGATGGATGAAAAAGTTCACAAATGGAAATATTAGCCAGCTCTTCTAAGACACTGAGACAGGACCAGTGTCTGTGAAAGGAACAGAGCTCGGTTTAGTAAAAGAAATGGTATGACGTTTGTCATTATGTAACATGAGTGTGAACACAGCCTTCGGTGGTCTCCTGTTCACTCTTAATGTACACGAAGGACATCGATGCTGCACATTTGCCTCCTGAATCCACCTCCACTCCTATGTGACATTCTCTGTCTTGGGGATCTCAAATTGGAGCAGAAGGAATACGTGTGTGATTGAGGGTCATGTAATGCCTGTTTTTGTCACTTGGCCAAGGTCTGAAGGTTTGTCCATCAGCAAATAAAAGCAGCTTCTGTTTGAAGAGTATTACTGTATTTGAGTTGAAAGAAGATATGTTTTCCTGACTGTTGGTGCAAAGGGAGGGCCTCCCTCTGATGTGACTGGCAGTCTGTAACAAGGGTGTCTTCAGCCTCGGTCCACACTATGTCAGCTGTCTGTATTTCTGGGCTGGTCTACATAGCACAGGCATGTGCAGCCGACAAGTCAATAATATATGGTATTCAGTGATCATTTGCTAGCTCTCTGCTAAAGTATAAGCTCTGTTATTTACCGCAATGTGCATAGTAGGTACTCAAAAAACTTCATTTAACTAGCTATTGGAGCTACAAGATACAATAAGACATTTACTTAATATGTAAGTTAGCAATTCCATTCCTTTGGTATGATACCAAATCGTAACTTTGATAAAATATTGATGTTGATTGTTGTGAAGTCTTGGGTATGTTGTTTAAACTCCAGCTTGATCAGTAACTTGTTTAGTGACAAGAAATGTTTTTTTGTTTTTGTTTTTTTGTTTTGAGACAGGGTTTCTCTGTGTAGCTTTGGCTGTCCCGGAACTCACTCTGTAGACCAGGAAACCAGGCTGGCCTCCAACTCACAGGGATCTGCCTGGTTCTGCACCCGAAGAGCTGGTATTAAAGGGGTGTGCCATCACTGCCTGGCTGGAATTCTTATTTCTAAGTGGCTGGAAAGTCTTATTTCCAGTTACTGCCAGTCCTTAGCCTAAGGAAAAAAATGCTACTGGTTTGTATTAGAGCTGATATGGTACATAGGTGACAGTAAAACACTTTACCATGAAAGGCTAAAGCATTCAGGAATAATTTTGCCAGTTTTTGTTAGAATGTTCTGGAGTATATTTTGCACATCAGAGGAAGTTGTGAGTTACAGCTTAGAGTTTCAGAGTCAGTGGCATCCCTGTCAAGGCTGGCATTTTAGGAAGTAAATCCTGAAGGCAGTCTTCTTACTCCATGCCACCCCTCCATCTCTTCACATCCTGTAACTGGCCCTAAAGCTAGTAATGCCTCAGACAAGAAAAGCTGTCCAAGCTCTTCAGCTTCTGCTTCAATTACTCCTTATTTGCTGCATCAGGATTTTAGCTGATTGCCTTACCGAATATAGACTTCACGGTTGGAGGCCCGTCTCAACTTGGAAGAAAGATCTGGCCCTGCAGACCTGTGGGTGCTCTCTTGCCTGTTAGTTCATGTGAGCTGAGCATATCAGAACTGGAGTAGCTGCAGCCTCTGCTGAGAGGCAGCGGCCAGGATCCAGTGAGCTCATGGGGAACAGTAAAATGTTTTTGTTGATCACAGGATTAATAAGACATGACACACACTTGGAAATGAGTCAGGGGCCCAATCCTTAGGAATACAGTGTATTTCCATTTTCCCTTGGTCTTTATGTCACATTCATGCCCAGAGAAAACAACCACCACCACAAGAACCTTCATCAAGCCAAGGAAATGCTGGCTGGGTGTTATTTAGGTCATCACAATGGCAGAAATATATTTTCAGAGACCGACTCTTGGCACTGTGGTGTTTCATGTTGGCTAAGTCTTTGCCATAATGGGCTATCTCATGCTCTGTTGGTGCTTCTTTCTACTATATTCCAGTAGTGATTCCCCAGATGTAACAATCAAAAACATCCCCAAGAAACAATCAAATTATTTGATTTGCTTAGAGAGCAAAAATTCTCCCTGTGGGTTGAAAAGCGGGATGGCATAGGCTATCTCTGGAAATATCTAGGGACATGATTAGGAAGCATGTGTCATATGTCATCACCAAGAACTTAATATGAGCACCTTCTTGTGCGACTTGAATGCAACACCTTTAGACATTTTCTAAGCTGGTCAAGTCAGAGACTCACACAGACAATCTGAGGATTAATCATATTCAAGATAGACTGACAAATGACATAGATACTGTCCCAAATGTGCCTCGTCCCTTAGAGTACCTTAATGGAAATAGTAATTGACCATCTATGGTGCTCCATTAATTTGGGACACACACACACATACACACCCCTTTAGGAGTTGAGAGCACTGTAGCAATGTATTGATAATCATCAGTTATGAAGAGGAGATAGTTGTGCTGCCCTACCCAGCTACATCAAACCGACCCAGGGGAGGCAAAGCTGTGGAACTATGTTTTGAAGGATGAGTATGTTAGTAGGATACAAGGGAGATCAAGGACACTCTGGTCTGGCAAGCTGTATAAAGACACAGAAGGAGGAAGCAGCCAATGTGAAGACCAAGGAGGAGGATGGGGCAAGGGTCTAAACTGAGGTGAGAGTTAGAGCCACAGTGTGCTGGCTTTGGGTGCTTCAAAGCTGGACTGGAGAGACACTGGCAGAATTGCAGCAAGGGCAGAGCAGGACCTCTCGGTAGCTCTTCTGCACATCACTGGAAGAGCTTAGACAAGCAACGTGGTCAGAAGGCTGCTCCTGGTGAAAACTGAGAGAGCCCTATATCACGCCAAGAAGAGGAGCTCTTGCAGAGATTAAGAAATCCAATCCACCATTCTGTAGGGTTCTGGCCATAAAGGGGATATTTCTGATGGATCTCAGACATCATGCTTCAAGGACTCAGTAGCTGATTCTGTTTTACAGACTCCAGGTGGCAGACCCAGAAATAGGAGAGAAAGCTCTTGGGGCTAAAAACCTCTCAGTTCCCAAATTAAAGGAGACCTAGATCTGTATCTGAGTTCTGCTATTGACCTCCTGCAGGAACTTCCTTAAACTCACTTCACTCTTCTGAGCCCTCATCTTCTCACATACAGAGGGGTGGCTGTAGCGGTACATACTTGGTAGATTATTGTTGGTGTTCCCTAAGATCATTATGGGAAAAGCAAAGCCATTTGTAATGAGCGCTTGATGAAATGCTCAATACATGTTAGCCACAGAATGAAGACTGCTCTTCTGGACTTTGCCGATGCCATGTCGCCCTAAAGCCAGGCAATCCACCTTTCAGCAAGCACTCATCAGCATTTTAATACAGCGGCTATGTGAGGCAACCACATGGAGATTGCATTGTTCGGCTACATCTTGCATTAAGAGGAACTATACAATATAGGACTAACAAACTAGTCAATATTTGATCACAAGAGGCCTTATGGGCCGGGCGTGGTGATGTAGGCCTTTAATCCCAGCACTCTAGAGGCAGAGACAGGCGGATCTCTGTGAGTTCGGGGACAGCCTGGTGTACAAAGTGAGTTCCAGGACAGCCGGGTCAGTTACACCTGTCAAAGAAAAAGAAAGAAAGAAAGAAAAGAAAAAAGGACTAAGGAATTCTGTGAACCTGTGTAAGACGTGAGAAAACACTGGTGTTGGAGGCAGTGTGAGGGTAGGTCCACCACAAGTACTTCAACACAAAACGATGCCTTCACCAGCAACAAGGGGGTGATGTCCCTCCAGCCTGCCCTTCCCTTGTTCCTCTCCTCAGCTACAGAAGCCCAAAATGTCAATTAATCTGCTTCCTTCCAAGTAAAAAAGTAAGATGGTGATAAAAACTTGAGCCACTCTAAGAATTTCAGTGTGGTATGTGCTCTTCTAGTTAAATCAGTTAGTTCCGACACCAACTGTGCTGGGTGCTTTATTTTCCTAATCTTCAAATCTGCAACAGTTCGACCTTGGTTGTCTCTGGGAAACTTTCCAGTCCTTTGTTTCTATGGTGATTACCAAACTAGAATTTCCTCTCTTTTCTTTTCCATAACATTCTCAATACTGTGCAAGTTTTTGTGGCCTCGTGAGCCACTAAACACCAGGAAGATACAATTACAGTCACTGCCGCCTCACTCTTCATCCTCACTTTGCCCTTTGCCAGCAACGAAGCATCACTACATCCAATTTTGCTTTGTTTCTCTGGTCTGCTCTGTTATTTAGGTAACATCTCTCATGTTCAGATGAGAAAGACGACACTGGAGAAGCTGGGAAAGCTTTCCTTTACACATCACACAACACGGATAACAAATAAGACCGTGCTGCCTCATGCTATCTGTGCGGAGGGGAGGGCAGTTTGCAACATGAAAACTGTTCTTCTGAGATGTGGGAATGCTAACTACCTAGAGATCTTTCAAACCTCTTGATGTCATTTGAGGTAATGTTGCTTTATGCTGCTTCTCAACAGAGCAGAGGAGATCAAATGGCAAAGGTGTACCAGCTTACTTTTCCTGATATTTATCCTGTTATTAAGGCCTTTACCTATTTCCTCTCCAGATCTTCCTGCCGTTCACTGTCCACATCTTACCAGTGCTGTGCCTGTGTGTCTAGACTGACCAGAAAGTGAAAACAAGAGGGCACTTTGAAACCTGTGAATCTGACCACAACTGAGAGCTACCCTTATCCAAGGAACTGGAAACTAAGTTTTTTGGATCAGACAAATACTTTCTTAAGACTCTCAGACTGTTAGTTTATTCCTTTATAATTGATAGAAAATTATTGCATTGACAGACAAGGGACTTCGTGTTTGAGCCAATGGGAAAACATGAAGTTAAAACCAAGGGAAATGACTTAGCCCCAAATAAAGCTGCTAATGCCAGGATGAAAAGCAAACAAATCTGTTAATGGTCTTCGTTCAGAATCAAACTGTGACACATTAGGATGCATTCTCAGATGGAAAATATGTCAGTTCTCTCCGGTCTGAGGATTAGGCAATCAAATGAGGAAATGTTTAAACACAAGTCAGCGAAGGGCATTGACATGTCCTTTCTATTTACGAAGAATTTGAAAGTAAAAGACATGCATGATATTTTTCCCCAAAGAACCAGATTTGTAAAGTTTTTGTTTCCGTAATCTGGGATCTAACTAATATTTGTTGGCACCTGCCACAGACCCAGGTTTTTTTCTAGATACTGTGAATGCAGTAAAAATGAGACCTGGTCTCTGCTGTTGTGAAATTCTTATTCCGCCGGTGGGAGAGACAAAAATAGACATACAAGCAAGTACATAAGTGAGATAGTGAATGACGTTAGGAAGTTGAGACTAAATTCGGGCTCCAGGCCCTGAGACTTAGCTGGTTCAAGGCTCTGTTTAGAAAGAGAAAATCAGGATGGGTGAGATGGCTTACATGAGTAAAATCTGTGTTAACAAGCCTAATGGTAAGAGTTTCTCTGGCACCCGAGATGGAAAGGGAACTCTGACTCCAAGAACTTGTCCTCTAACCTCATGTATGGGCTGTGGCGTGGCTGCACCCGCACTCACGCATTCACTCATATATTACACTGACCCACATGCATAGATACATTATTTTTTTTCAAAAGAAAGCTATGGTGAAGCAAGAACAAGTGTTCCCTCCAGGGTAGAAAGGAGTGGGCTGTGCTGCCCACTTAGGCTGGAAGGGTAGTGTACACCGGATGCGTGTTGCTCATTTTTTTCTCATTGCTGTGACATAAATACTCAGAAAAAACAAACAAACTAAACAAAAATCAAGGGTTTATTTTGTCTCACAGTTTGGGAGAGTGTTCTCTCACGTCACAGAAGCGATGCTAGATGCAGCCAGGCACACTCCACAGTCAGGAAATGATGGGAGATGAGTGCTGGCGCTAAGTTCCTCTCCTCCTTTTTTATTAGGGCCATAACCTCAACCTTTACAAGTACCACCCACACTTAGAGTGTCTCTTCTCACCTCAGTTACTAGATTGTGGAAACTCCCTTATAGGCATGCCCAGAGCTTTGTCTCCTAGGTGATTCCAGATGCTGTCAGGTTGACAATATTAACTATCAGTGTTGGGTTTCCCACTGTTCTCATTGCACATCTCTGGGCCCTCCTTTATTTCTTCATTCTTTCTCAAGCTCCATCTAGGGAAGTCAGTGCAAGGTGATTTTGCTGTTTGTACATCAACCCAAGAAAGGAAAAGAGTTTGTTTTCTTAGGTGTTAGAGTAGCTGGGAATGCTGAGTTAGCTAGAATAGTCATCCAGCCCAATAGAAAGAATAGTCCACTTCTTTGACATAGAGGTGACACGTTTTCATTTTCCCCGAGGCAGCTGATTAATCTAGGGAAGGAGAGGAAGTTGCCCTCCTGGTAGATAGAGTCACCACGGGTTTCAGTTTGTCCAGACAGTCTCCAAGCATACCTGTTACCGCAGCTTAATTACTAACTATATTTTCAGCCCCCTCAGATGTATTCCAATTTATGGGGCCCTCCACTATAGTATAAAAAAGTTCAAAGCCCAGCCTGGCTGGCTCTTACTACAGACTCAAAAGTCTTCCCTGCAATCTTAAGGAGGACTTATTCCACTGAAAGTGAGAGTCGTGTGTTGATGGGAGAATGGTGGGACTCCCAAGAAGAGGGGTAGCAGCTTCTGGGTGGCCAAAGCCACAAATGTCAGTTGGAGTTCCCCTTTTCTCTTTATACCGTTTGGTACAATTTACTAGCAAATTGAAGGAGACTGGGTGTTGGAAAAACATGAGTTTGAATCTTGGCTCTGTTTCTTTCTCTGGCTTATTGACCCCAGTTGGATCATCTTGCCTTTCTGAGCCCCAGTTTTTTTGTTTTTTTTTGTTTTTTTCATATGCACAGAAAGTTAATCGTATGTTCCTGGATTGGTCAAGTTAATCGTATGTTCCTGGATCAGTCATGAAGGTTAAATAGGTTAAGGTACATAAAACATTTACCACAAAAATTTGATATAATTTGATAGCCACTGGTTTTTCATGGTTCAGAAAAACAATAGCTGGATATCATCTGAGTATACAGAAGGTGACCAGGAATTATCTGGCATTCAGTGACTAAGACAGTAAGCGAAGACAAGGATGGCTCACTCAATGCGAATCTCTCCATGACTTTAGATGAGAGTTGCTGTCAATAGTGAGAGCAGTGACCAAGGAAAAGGTCTGTAACAATTTGAAAGTGAGAAAAATTATAAAACTGCCATTTTAAAAACACTTTGGGGGAAACTAGAGCCCACTGGAATCTCATTTATTCCAAAGCACTTAATATAATAAACACTTATATTTGGGGATGCAGATATAGGCAACAGATACTCCAAAAATTAGAATCTAAGGGAAAAGTAACCTATAAATATAGAAATATGCTCTATTTCCAACTATGATATAGAAGGCATGTTGTTGGCTTTTCACTCAAAGAGGAAAGGTGATTTCTTTTGGCTTAGGGTCTCAGAAGTTTAGGTCTGTGGTGTTTTCTTCCTGTTTCTTTGGTCCATTGGCAGCCTCAGTATGGCATGGGGAGAGCACAAAATGAAGGGGATCTGTTCACCTCATGGTGGCCAGAAAACAAAGAGAGCAAGAGGAGGTACCAGAGTCCCAGTGACTTAAAAGGGTACACACCAAAACCTAACTTCCTTCTAGTCTCTCTTTACTCCTAATGGTTCCACCTTTTCTCATTAGCACCACAAGGTGGAATAAAAGCACTGAACACATGGGCCACTGGGAGAGAGTCCACTCCCTATCCAAAACATAACGTTAGATAGATCAGAAAATGGTAAGTGAAATTTCAAAGTAGTAGGTTTTGGTGGAATGGGTGTGGGGGAACACTGAGGTGCCCAACTGAAATGCTTTAAGGGGATTACAGGAAGAAGAAGTCACTATTGACAAGGCAGAGTGTGAAATGAAAGACTTAGAAAAAGGAGGTCATTAGAATCAGACCTACTTGTTTACACACAGGAAGATGATAAAGTTTTGGAGGCCCTGAATTTACTGGCACTTCCCTGCCCTTATGCTTTTGTGTCTTCTGTCAAGGAAGGTTCTCACAGACTTGGCTCATCACTTCTTAAGTCTTTTTTCCCAGTGTCTGCTCTCAGTAAGGACTTCTCCTCCTTCCTTCTCATTCCATTCATCTTTACCGTCTGCAATTCTTTAACCTAGTATATACTGTACCTATTGTTTATCTTGTTCATTGTTACTTCCCCACTAAAACAACAGCTCCACAGGGGTAGGACATTCCTTCTTATTCTGTTCATAGATATACCTCTAGCACCTTGAATAGTACCTGATACTTAAAAGGCTAGGAGGGAGTGTCTGACTGAGGGGAAGCCATGAACCAAACAACAAACAGGATGTATTTGTGTACCTGACAAGCAGATAGGAGCACATGTGTGAAATATGAACACGAGAGAGGATTTGTACAGAGGAAACACATCTTTACACTTTGAAGACAACTCAGTTCTACTCTGCTTGAAATGAAAACAACCACCCGTGTACTCCGTGAACTTAAAACACAGTTCTGTTTCAAGAGAAGTTCTGTAAGACTGCTGTTTGTGGCAGGAGTTGGCATGGAGAAATGGTGGGGGAAAGAAAACCAGCTAAGTGACCAAAAGTAAAACACAGAAGAGGATGTATGGGCCTTAAATAACAAGAAGGAAGTAGAACTGAAGGAATTAAGAGGTTTATGCAATAGAAGAGTATCAAATGATAGAGAATTAGCACGAAGAGAATGTTTATTTAAAATAAGTCAGTAAATAAGTAAATCAATGCATACTGGAGAACACGTGATAATGAGATGGCCTGCTTGTGTCATTGGTGTGACAACTGATCTGGCACTGGGAACCAGAGTGATGATGAGGATTCTTAGGGATGAAAGATGCCACTTTCTCCCTAGAAACAATATCTTTGCTAGGAAAATAATATTTATAAACCCCTTCTGCTTCTTTGCTCCAATTTAATAAATCAACAGAACATAAAAAATCAGCAGCACCTGGAGATCTTGATGTCTGTCTTTCTTTGGGACATTGCTACAGTTACTGTTGAAAGTTCAATATTGTGATACCTCTTCTCCTTTTACTTCAGCTTTCTTTCTCATGGACAAATCTCCCACTAAAGGGGACTACATGTCTATATGTCTTCAAAACATAGTAGCAGAATCAAGGAATAGAATTTTCCAAAAGCAGAAGCAGGCAGCAAAGGGGTTTAAGTCTAGAGATAAAAATATGTGCCCTTCTTTCTTTCCAAGAAGCTGGAAATTACATTCTCAATTGTTTTTGGTGTGTGTGTGTGTGTGTGTGTGTGTGAACAAGGCTGCCAAGAAAAGCCATAGAGATGATATCCTACAACTCCGTCAGGTCTACTTCACATAGAGTGCATTGACGATGTTTTCTGGGTTTGAGCTGGTTATGCCCACTTGGATAAAGAGAAGACTGACTGAATATAGAGGAGAGAAGAGAGGGGAAGGGAGGGGAGAGAAAGGTAGGGACTCAGCTTTTTCAAATGATCTCACTCTCTTAGGTCTTGAAAAAGCTGATACTTGCCCTTAGAGGTAAATTATCTTGGTTACCATGGCCTAACACAATGGTGTGAACTAGCCCATGCAATTCTCTTTTTCTGTGGCCAAAGGATCCATGATGTTCATGATCCATAAGAAAGCTTTGGAGACACACAAGAAAAGAAAGACTAAAGACAGGGAAGATAGGTTTGATGGCACACACTTTTAATACCAACACCGAGGAGGCAGAAGCCAGTGGATCTCTGTGAGTTTGAGTCATGTCTAGTCTAACAGAGCAAGTTCTAGACTATGGCTATGCAGTTGGACACTGTCTCAAAAAATAAACAAATATAAACGAACATACCAATAAATAAATAAATAAGGATAATATAGGCTGAAGAGTCAGGTGTTTCAACAACACAGTTGACCTATTCCACACACAAATGGACCAAGAATTGTTTGGATTTGAGAGCCAAGAGAATTTAACTGGAGTCATCTAACAATGGACCTTAAACGCTAAGCTAATAGGGAATGGGTGAAGAGGTCTAAAGTTGAAAACTAATGGAAACAAAAATCAGTCAGCACCTTTTATCTGAACACATTATATGTAAAAGTTGCTCATAGACTCCTGACTGGGTAGTTTTAAGCAATCCATTGTTCTCACACACTGACCTATCTGCTCTATTCACTATGTATTAACTGCACATAGTATGTATCAGCACAATTACACATTTCAGGAACACCTACTAAAGCACTCATTTCTGGCCTATCTTTTATTTGATTATTTTCTTTCATTTCCTCTCATTTGCAATGTCTTGGATGACATTCCACCAGGAAGTAAACTTTCCAAGTACTGTCATGTTAGAGCCTTGGGAGAGAACTGATGTGGCCGAGAGTGTTAACAGGGGCGCTCTGTATGATGAGAAATATATGTTTTCTTTCCTCTGGCCAAATTTTTCTAGACCAGAAAGTGAAGGTTTTTCAAATATTAGCATGTAGTATATTTAACAAAGTGCTTACTGAAAATCCCACAAAATATGTCTTTCCTGCATATTTTTAAAGCACACGGGCGCTCACCTTGGTTTGTGTAAGCATTCAGTGGTGCATGTTATACTTTATTTTGGCTGGTGTGACATGTATGAGAAGGGTGACTCTCTTCAGACCTTGGGAGAAGTTGGCAAGCTGTATAGAGAGCTGGTCCAAGGATAGGACGACTCTAGTGAGCTCTGTGCAAGAGCCTTTACTATCTGTAGTACAAATACACGGGGAAATTCACAGCCCAGTTTAGCACTCCCCCTGGCCACCTAGTCAGCCGCGGTCAACGTCTCATCATCTGTGGTTCAGTCTGGCTGCAGCCAGCTTTCTGGTCGGGTCTTGCCTACTCCTTTCAGCTTTCATTTTTACCTCTGTAATACTGAAATCAGAAGGTATCTCCAATTCTCAAAGCATCTTGTTGTTCTCCAGGGCTGATCAGGAAGAAACTTACTTATGGGGAGTCAGGCTGACTCAGAAAAGATGTGTCAGAGCTAACTGTGACGAAGATCAATATGGTTTCAGAAGTCTTATTTGGCTTCCAGTACCTTGTATTTCTTTTGAGATGCTAAACAGTATTTATGAGCAGAATGTGATATACATATTATAAGAGAGATATTAACCTCTAAGCAAAGGTCTACACTACTGTCGTTACTCAAGGCCCTACATGGTATAGAATATGACTAACACCCAGAAAAAGTTCTCTTCTTTCATTTATTGGTGTCTCCTTTATTCATATTATTGGTCTCAGTAATTGGTGTTGATGATGCTAACATTCAGTAGAACTTTGAATAACTCACTCTGATTGTACAAACAGACACATAAACCTCATTTAAAATGTCTCTTCAGAGATGTATTTTAGAGACATGAACAAGGTATTGTCAGAAACAAAGAGAAAGCATATAGATTTGCTAAGGTTGGAGCTGCACAAGAAAGAACAGTGAAGAGAAAAGTGAGTCAGATGTGGAAGTGGAAATGGCTGTTCTCTTCCATAGCCTCTGACTGAAAACAGAAATGAGCTGCTTCTTCTGAATCTAGCTGTGATCCCATGTGGATGTGGTATCAGGTGTCAGAACTGAAGAATTTCAGTGAGAGGAACAGGTCTGAGCAGAAATTAGGTGAGATGACAGAATGCCTAGTAGACTCTGTACCCTAGCAGGGATTTGTGGCCTGTGATGTCAATACAAGGGTGATTAGAAGACACAGATGTACATATTATCCAAAAACGAACGTATGGTATACCAAAGGTAAAAGTTTTAAGTATCATCTGAAAAGAATTATGGCATAAAATGTTCAAATACAGAATCACATAAAAGTGGCAAGAGCATTTGTACTTTAGTTGAGACCATACTAGCAAAATATGTCCTCAAGGTTCAGAGAACATCACAAATGGGCAGGAAGAAAGATTGTAAGAGCCAAAACTTAGTTAAGACTGTTAAAAAATAGTGTCTTTTGGATATGACTCAGTCATTGTCCTCATAAGCTCACCTATAGCTCTAATCACCTCCCTGAGACCTTCACAAGACTGGGCCCATCACCATTTCATCATGCATGGGGAAGAGACTCATGAAGCCCATTCTTCATTGAAAGTTTTTTAAGGCGTCTAAGTAAGAAGGGGGATTGGTGGAAAGAAGATTTCAACTGGGGAGAGACAGGATAAACAAGGATAATGGGGGGATGAAAATGCCCCAAGTCAGCATATACATATATGAAATCCTCAACTATCATACCCAGCCTTGAACCTTACGAACCCTATAAAACACAACCTGCCAGGAAACATATATGCCCACCTGTACAATAGTGGCATGACCCCTAGGGGAAACCAATGGCTCTCAGATTCACTTCAAGGTCAGCTTCACAGGAGGAAAGCCATAACTGCCACTGTAAGCCTCATCAATAATAATAGGAAGGTCATGGCCCAATGATGGAATTTACTACTGTTATTTAATTAAGTTGACATAGCACTAAACTGTCTTTCAATATTTATGTTTATGCATGTAGACAACAGATACTCTTAGCTTTAACCAAACAAAAAACAAAGAACAAAACCAAAACCAAAACTCTTTTTTTTTTTTGAGTGAACAAAGGAGAATATAGAGGGACTCATAGCTGTCCAGGATGCTAAATGATGACCTGGCCCTAAGAAAGACATTTATACTCTAAGGCTCTGGGACTACTACCAGAGAGGGGCTAAGGATAATGAAAGAGTTGAAAGATAAAGAATAGGGACTACAAAATGCTGTCTTTTGGACACGACATAAAAAAATAAATAAATGTGTAATCATGGACTCACAGCAACTGTCATTACTTTCACTGGGCCTTAATAAGACTGACTCGTCAATTATACATGAGGAGAAGACTCCTGCGTCCCTACCCGTTTCTCCTGAACTACTGGCTGTTGATAGACTCTGGGAGATTAAGAACCATTGTCTACAGTTGCACACCCACTGCTGAGCCCGGAATCACTCCAGTGGATATCTCTAAACATATGAGCCCTGGTTCAACTCAATGGGTCACAAAACAAAAGAAATATACAGGAATGTGGAAAAGAAATTTGCAGGAAAGAGCTGAGAGGAGTGGGAAGGAGTTATGAGAGGTGGAAGAGCAAATATAATTCTTATATTTCATATACATACAAAATTGAACAAATTTGAATAATAAAAAGAGAAAATAATGAAAAGACAATAGCATTCCTCTCTACCTCTCTATTTCCTTTCAATGGCTCCTTAGTAATTAGAGTTGTCTTGGTGTCTTTGCCATTTCTTTTCCCTTTTGAAATCAGTTTCTGCTAATTTCCTGAGCCACAGATTCTTTTATTAATTCTAACATCCACAACTTTTCACATTAGAATGGATGATGTAATGCAGTTTAAATAGCAAAATAGCAATCTCTTTTCTTAGGGGTGTATAAAGTGATCTTCCGGCTGTTGACCTGCTCAATTCAAAGTCCCGTGGTAATTGCTTTGGGCCTCCCATTTTGGACAGCTGCAGGATGCCCTTTGGAGACCAGGATGAAGTGACATGACCTACTGTGCTTTCTCCCTCCATTTTCCACCTGACCCAGACTAGCTGTCTCCCTGTTGGTGCAGATGAGGGAACCATAGCCTTCTCACGAAAAGCAGAAAGGGAACAGCAAGAGCTGTGGCAAGACCCTCGGCCCTTCTTACCCTAAGGCTTTACAGGCCCTGGGAGGGCTGGAAAAGCAACAACCTAGTAACCTTGTAAAACAGAGGGCCTCCCCATGTTCTGAGGGCTCTGGTTGCAAGCAGCAGACACCAAATCCAGTGGGATTTTCTAGAAGGAAATCTGGTGCTGACACCACCTCTGGTGGAATTTATTAGAAGGAAATCTGGTACTTATAGAATCAACAGGAGGCAGAAGGAACAGTCTATAAAGGGCCCATTGACCAAGAGAATCCAGACATGGGTCCTCTGCAACAATCCAGCCAGGCTCGCTGGTCATTAAAGCTGTAACGCCTTGATGCCCTGAATGTTTCCTCCTTGCCTTCTCCATTTTATCTCCCAGGGCCCAAAGAAAATGTGTGAGGTTAGAACATCTAATCTGTTTGCTGAGGTCTTGCCTTTATCCTGTCTCCCTTCTGGCTTCAAAGGAAGAAAGGACTGTCCCACTGTCTCCAATACAAAGTTGCTTAGGGCACTATCCTCTAGACAAGGGACTGTGATATTATATTGCCAATCTTCCACTAGACTCACTTTCCAATGTTCCAAGACTAGAAGAAGCTGGGTAAAGGCTGTGGCATGTTAAAATTGGCTGCCCTGGCCTTATCTGAATCAAGGATTAACGGAGGAAACTAACTCTTCTGGACTTCACATACAGGGGCAGTCCTGTGCTGGCCATGTCATGTGTGGTTGCTGTATAAACAACAGAATTTCTGAGTCCTTCAGAAAGTCTCCAGGAAGGAGGACAGTAGTTGACAAAGAGTTTTCTGACCAGAGTAATGAATGTGGCAACTGGAGGTGGCAGAAATAACTGGAGGGTGCTAAATAAAATCAGGTGTCTAAAAGATGCCATTGTATGAAGCGAGCCCCTAAGGTTGACAGGTATCTAACTTCTGGCCCTAGTTTTAATTTCTTGTGTGAATCTAGCTACAGGAAACCATACATGGGTGGTAAAGGCTTTTCCCCCATTTCAATCTCCAAGGAAATGTAACTGGGAATGAATGAGAGGCCCAAGTCATATATCAGTAGTCTGCAGAGGGTCTACCATAAATCCTTTTCTTTAAAGTTATTGAACTGTTTTGCAAATGGTCTCAACAGAAGTTATTCCAAGTGCACCAGAAAGGAAACCAGAGTCTTAAAGAAAAATATACTCTCTTTGCTGAGCAAGGCAAACATATCAGTATTCAGAGAAACAAACCAGCCTCTTGTGTTTTATTTCCTCAACAAATCCACTGAAATGCTTACTTTATGTCTTTAAAAGGCTGATAGACATGGAATTTTGTGGCTACTAAAAATTAATACTTATAAATGGTTCATAACCACTTTAAAAAGGCAGGCACTTTAAATTTCTTTCTCTGTTGTTTATAGTCCTTTATTGTGGCATTTTGCATATTGTAAACACAATACACATTTTTGTGCTTTTAAAAAATACAAATTGAACGCATACTCTCTGGGGAAGGGTTTTTCTCTATTGGAGGAATGAGAGTGGGACTTTCCTGAATACTTTTAAGCATAAACTAACACATTGTATCACAGCCCTTTTTATAGCCAAGCACCTCATAGAATAATATTTTTCCAATAAACTCTTAGGGACTTGCTATTAGGATAGGCTTTTTAACTCTTCTAGGGAGTCGTCTTTAAAATAAAAGCCTTTCTACCTGTGAAGAAGCTGGTACTACTTAAAGATGACGAATGCAGAGACATTAGATTCAATGCGCTCAGTTTTGAGAACAGGAAATGCGAGTGTGCAGTGGAGACAGCTCCCTGAAACTATGGGCTTTACCTATACTCAGTAGAGCTGGGAATAAATGGATCTGGACCTTGACCTCATGGTCCACTGGATGAGAAAAAAAAGTGGTGGCTATCATCTTACTTCCGTCAGCCTTTGCTCAACTCAATTCTCAATTCTCAAGAGTCAACTCTGTGTGGCCCTTTTCTGGTGGCCAATTTTGGTGGGGACACAGCCTTCCTAAACCAGAACACTGATTCCTGCTTTCCTTGATAATACACTTTCCCCATGCTTAGTAAAAGTCTGCATTGCTATGTCCTTAGCATCTGCTGTGATGGGCTTGGCAGTACAATGGAACTGGGGATTGTACACAAAGCTTGTAAATATTTAGTGAATGAATGTGTAGGGGGTAAGGGAAGGAGTGATTCTTTTAAACTCCACATGAACCAATGAAATCAACCATCTACTTGCATTACTAGAGTAAACGTAATACTGTATTCAAAATTGTGAGAACATCTTTCAGTACTTTTTTATCATTTTGTATTTGTGAGTTACATTTCCCTGTGACACCTTGTTCCCTAAATCTCCTCTGTTTCAGTAGTGATCCCAAGCACTCCTCTTAATGAGGCAGGTGGAGAGAGACCCACATTTACATAGAGCAGAAAGGGCACTTTAACATCTGGCCATGGAACTTGATTGGGCCCATTTGTTAGTGCTCATTAAATTCATATTAATGCATGAACTATTATGAATGTGTAAATGCCATTTGGTGTAGGTTGTTTTTTCCCAGACCGGTGGCATTGACTTTGGGGGTCTATCTCCTGGTTGTTTACTTGCTAATGGCATTTGACCTGGGGTTAGACTTGTGTTTAACCCTTTCCTGTAGGTCAAAAACAAATTGATTTGGCAAAAATGAAATTGGAAATGAGTCATCTGTGCAGCAGGTGTCCCTTGCTCAGAAAGACTTCCAGGTGGAAACATTTTCAGACCTGTTTTAGACCATCTCCAAGGAAGCTTCAGAGGTCAGGGAGGCAATTTCAAGACATCCCATGTGGTCAGGGTCTGGGCAGGAACGTAACAGGTGCCCAGTTGGTGCAGTTTTCCCATCAGGTTGGGAGCCTTTCAAAGAGGTCTGTTTGGAAGGTAATTTATTCATATATTCATGAACATTTCTCTGGCATTTTCTGTGAAGTGATTTACTTAGAAGTTGCCCTAAATGACTGGAACTTTGCCCTTTATACCTCCCACCATCAGCCAAAGACTTTGATTTAAAGATGAAAACTATTGCATTTCTCTCTTTCTTCTTTCTAGAGGATGAGGAAGATGAGGAGATGGTGGAACCCAAAATTGGTCATGATTCTGAACTGGAAAATCAAGACAAAAAGCAGGAGGCAAAGGAAGGTATGGTTCACATATACATTGAATTCTAATTTTGTTTTATTGTGTTTTCTTTTACCCAACTAAGATATGATAGAAGTAAATAAAGCTTACGCTCACATCTCTTTGTGTGTAAGGTTTTGTATAACCACTCAATGCATTGCATTTAAAAACATACACTGGAATTTCCAGAGCACAAATTGGTTGTGTTCTGGCTTACTCAAGCGAAGAAGGTGGAACCAACTTCAGTGCCAATCACAATGCCAGTTAAATGATTACTAAACATTTAGAGATAAAATAAGACAAACTATCAGTTGTCATGTTAGGCCATAAAAGATAATCACAAGGAAGAGGAGCAGATGTAATTATTTTATCAATTAGTTCTGAGGTTTTACATAAGCTCTACATGGAGACATTAACCACAATCATTACTGCTTTACTGTTCAAAGGGTTCTGCCACAGCTCTGCCCATATGAGGACAAATAACAGTCCACATATTACTACCACTGGGGATTTAGTTCAAGGGTAGAGCTCTTTTGCAGTAAGTGCAAGACCCTGGGTTCAGATCCCAGCACTGGAAGGGAAGACAAGATTAAAACTAGCATCAATTTAAGGCCTTACAATATACTTGCCTTGCCTCAAAGAAGTTGAAAAAAAAACACTGTCTACTATACAAAATGTCCTTGGTGGCATATACTATTATTATCTTTATTGTACTGGCAGAAGACTAAGAAGAGAAAGATTTAAAAACTGTCTCCAGATGTATAACTTACTTATAAGTGCAAGAGCCAAACAGAGGTTGAATCAGCCCCTGCATATGTTATACCACAATACCAACTTCATGACTTTCCTTTACAAATCTTTTTTTTTTCTTTTACTGTGTTAAGGCTCTCAATCCATTCAAGCAATGAAATTTTTGAATTGTCATCCTTACTGAAAAAGTTGGCAAGTGGTCTCTGCAGAACCGAGTACAGGTTTTAAAAGATTCCTCTCAACATCCACTTAGTCTTCTCAAGTACAGATAGATCAACATACGTCTAATGAGTGTCCCAGTTAATATTTCCATTTTAAAAATGGCCATGACTCTGGCTTGGAGTGTGGCAAGTGCTTGATTGGAGAGTTCTGTAGGAATGTATGTCATGAGCCTATGTGCTCGCTACAGTTGCTTGTATTCTCATGAGAAAAAAAAATTCATTTTGTCTAAGTAGCTGTATAGATTGCATCTACACATGCTTAGAGGTTTGGAGAGATAAAATGTGGAGACACTTCTTAACTTTAAAAAATTGTCTTCTGAGGCTGGAGAGACAACTCGGTAGTTAAGAGCATTTGTTGCTCTTCTGGAGGACTAGAGCTGAGCTCTTGGCACCCACACAGCAGCTCACAGTTACAGTTTAGCCACAGCGGATCCCAGAGCCTTCTTCTGGCCTCTGTGGGCACCAGACACACAAGCAATGCACAGACATACATGCAAGCGAAACACCCATACATATAAAATAAACATTTTCTAAATCTACAAAAAAAAATTAAAAATAAAAATTGTCTCTGGCTAAGGCACATTTGAGTTTTTATGTGTGTTTAATTTTGTCTCGATTGTATTTATGCAAATTCAGTTATAGAAAAAGCACTATAAAGCAGTGAGACAAAAGAAAGTGTTCTACATCTCAGGGTGCTTGGATCAAATCTTGGCTCTGCCGCATATTAGCTGCACGATCAATAATGCCTAACTTGCTTGACTTACCTTCTTTTGGCTCCTGTTTCCTCATCTGGCAAGCAGAGATAATACCTACCTCCTGAGTTTGTTTTTTTAATGTAAGACTCAAAAGGGCTAGTATGGAACAACTTGGCACAAAATAAGCGCTGTATAAGAGTTTGCCAAATTATTATTAGTGGTCTTGCCTTACAGTACCAGGTCTGTAACTGTGCCTTACCATGATGTGACGGCCTTGTGTGCCCGGTTCCCTGCCCTCAGTTTTGCCATATTGCATAGCTTTGAAATCAAAAGATGCAAACAGTTTTCTTCTGTCTTTGAAGGACCATCGGTAAGGCGATTACCATGCCTAGTTTCATGCATCTAGGAGGTCAGTTTCCAGGAGTGACTGAGAACAGGAGAAAGATTCAGCATCTTAACGCTTGCATCCGCAGAAGCCATTGAGTTTACTTTTTTTCTGAGAAACTCTAAACAGATTCAATGGGAGTGATTTCACATTTAAATTTCTACTAAAAACATCTTTTAAAAAATCCAGTGAAGTAAATGCCATTATCATGGGTACAGCCGAGGACAAAATAAGCCAGGATCTATTGAAATCCATTCTGTTTTCTTTGCAAAACTTCTTAAAACATGCCCAGTGATAGACAACCACTGAGTTCTTGTAGGCCTTGGCAGGGATTCCTCACTGCCACCCCGCCCCCAACCCCAATCTCCAAACCCTCTTCCTGGCAAAGCCCAGCACCTCCTTCTTAAGTTCCAAGCAAAAACACTCTTCAGTTTTAACTGGTCCCCGTGCTTTATGGAATTGATTAAAGCCATACTAAAAGTCAAAAAGAAGTTTGAGAGAACATTTCCTGTTACTGCAGCACCGAGTGCCTCGTTCTCCATTAATGGCGTTTCTGCAAATTAGCACATAATGGGTTAAAAGCATGTTTATTTTGGCATCAAGCTATCTGGCCTCTTCTTTTTTTTTTTTTTTTTTTTAAGCAAGACAGTATTTTGCGAAGTTTAGAAAAAACTCTCTAGCAGATCTAATTGCGGCGCGCCATTCACAGGACTGTCGATAGGGCTGTGTCAGCACTTTATCAGGAACCCTGCCTTTAGGGGACTTAGTACTCAGCCATAAAAATGTGCTCTGGGCTAAAACTTGACATACACAGTTTCAAATGAGGAAACATTTTTAAAGGAAATCTGTCTTCTTTTTCTCTTTCTTTTCTTCTCCTCCTCTTCCTTGTCCTCCTCCTTCTTCTTCATGGTGAAAAATACTGTAAGAAATGGAAAAAATCCAATATGCACTAGTTGTTTTTTTTTTTTTTTTACACATTTCTCCAACTGACACCAAAATGCAAAATGCATTGAGCATTAAAAAAAACAAACACAGTTTTGATATACTATTTTGGTACATACACCTTATTCCACAAAGAGTTATTTCAGGTAACTTTTAACTTTCATCAAAACTTTGGAACTCTCCATATGTCAGTGTCAAATTAAGAGATTCAGAGTAAGCCAAGCACGGTGGCACATGCCTGTGATCCCAGCACTCAGGGAGGCAGAGGCAAGCAGATCACTGTGAGTTCAAGGGCAGCCCTGTCTACAAAGCAAGTCCAGGACAGCCAAGACTACACAGAAAAACCCTGTTGAGAGAAGCCAGAGACAGAGAGACAGATTCAGAGAGAGTATTGGACTCCTCACTCCTGTAAATTCAAAGAAAACCAAAGCTTCACATTAACTTCAGAGATGAATGTCTGCCGATGTTAGGTTCACTTGGTTCCCTGCTGCTGTTCGTGAACTGATTGTACTGTAAAATTTCCTTTAGGGCCATTGTCCCAATTCCATCTGATTTTTTCCCTGGCTGCATGGGTTACTTATTTTTATCTTTTAGATAGTCTTGCAAAATATCATTTAAACACCATCCTTTTATATTTTCATATAATGCTGGATTGTGAAAACAAGGCAAGCCATTTATAAAGTGGGTTATTTTACAAATAAATCTTGACTTAAAATGAGATTAAGGCGCTGGGAAGGTGGGCTTAGTCAATAAATTACCTGCAAGGCAAACTTGACCTGAGTTTGGGTTCCCAGCACCCACGTGAAAAGCAGCAGCGTTTGCCAAAAATTACAGCACTGGAGAGGCAAAGACAGAGCCAGGACTGGTAGAGAACTGATGAGGTTGAGATTTCCTGATACAAAAATGGGAAAGCGATTAAGAAAGACACTTGACATTGACTTCTGGCCTACATACAAACACGCACGCATACACACACACACACACACACACTCACACACACACTCACAACACCTACATATATAAGCACACACAAATGAAATTAAGAATATTCAGTATAAGTTGTGAGCTCCATTATATACATTTTGTTTTTGTGGAAGCAAATATTTGAAGAACTCTAGAAATGAGAAATAGAGGATACAATAAATACGACTAATTAAAAAGAAGCTAAGTACATATTCATAAGAAAGGTCAAGAAAACACAGCCAATATGATAGATTCACCATCAAGGGTGCACAAAAAAAAAAAAGGTACTTCATACATAAGACGAAGATAAATTAACATTTATATAAATTAACATTCATATAATTAAATAATAAAAAGGAGATTGAATAAAATTTGTACTGGACTTCAGTTTTGCAGGTCACAAACATATAATTTCTAAATTTTTATTTCAAGTTTTTAAAATTTCATGAATCTGATACATCTCTTTCATACATGCTATTCAGGCTAAATATGACTGGGAAATTTTTGAAATTATCTTGTTCTTTGTGCACTCTGTAAATCGTATCTATGTCGTCTACTTCTCACACAGGTTCTTCCTTTAAAGGGATACTTCAAGTGCAGAGAGCATTGTTAGCTGTCAGCTCCTGAAAGGAATTCCCCATCTTTTGTATTATGAAGCCCAATAAAATATTAACTACTCCATATCCATGTTTTCCTCTGATGTGGCCTTTAATGATAAATTAATTGTACCTGTTTGCATCTACCTTAACATATTTTAATATGCATATGCAGGTATATTATATTGAGAGATATATAATTCATTGGTTTTAAGGGACAGGTAAAAGCTGCAGAAAGGTAGTGCAAGAAGAAGTTGGAAGTGCATCTGGGACAAGGATACTGCTAATCATATATATTTTTCTTAAATCTCAGTATTTGATGAGGAGGGGATTCCATTAACTAACAATTTGTTTTTCTGTCCGAGAGGTTTTACTTCTCAGAGTGTCTATTGACTTTAGGTCCTGGGTACACCATTATGTTCTCAATATATTGTAACAACACTAACCAATGTAAATATTTTTTAAGCAACAGGAGATTGGTTTTAATGAAAACTAGCCATGATTTTTATTTAACTTGTACGTTGGCTGTTGTTTGTGACTTTTTGAAAGTGCTCATCTACACATGCATGTTATTGTTTTGTGCAAACAAAATCATGTCATTTGATCCCTGTTAGACATCAAAGCTTAATAGAAAGTGTATCCTTTGTTTTGGTTCAGTAGCAATTTGATTTCAGGCCAAATATTGTATTGTTAAGAGTAATGTCCTGAGAGGCAGCTGTTCTGCCTACCTGGACTCAAGCCTCTGCAAGGTCACTTTGATCAGCCACTTATGTTTCTCCCAGAGAAGAGGTTGTATGTCTTGAAAGCCGAGATCAAAGTGACAATAAGCTGTAGGGAAGAAAAAAACTATGGAAAATTACACAGATACTATTTTTTTATTCAAGGTAATAGACTTGTAAGAAGAGATACGGGGTGAAATAGATGTGGTTCAAAAAGATAAACAGAGAGTAGAATTTCTTGATTTTTCTCATATTGGGAGGAAAAAGCCCAAGGGTGAAGAGAGAAAATTCTTTGCTACTTTGCTTAGTCCCAAGCATATCTTAAGTCATCTATGAACAGTGACCAAGGCTGAATCTTTTTAAAAGACATTCTGCTTGGCCCATACCAGCCTAGTTTGGTGAGGTTAATTGATTTGTTAACTGTATTAACCCAACAAATGGGACTTAACACTTTATAGATTTGCTGTTTGTTTCACCTGGTTGCATTTAGTAGCTTTAATGTACTCATCAAAGAGATAATTCAAGCTTCACAAGGAAGCTGAGAAAATACACTAAGAAATTTCTTCTTGATCACTTATTGTTGAATGCTTATTTTTTGGGGGGGTGTACATTTATGATTTTTAAACTGCACTGCTGCTCAGAGTTTAAGCTAAAATTAATAAATAAGAGTGAGAGCTAATAAATGGCTGGTAAAATGGTGGTTTTGTAGCATCCTCCTCATTATTAACGACCTCTACCAAATCCCATGCTGAATTCTGAATCTAGATGTCACCAGCTTCATCATGTGACAGACGGGCCTCTGGGCAAGACTACACAGTAGAGCTTGATGGGAATTTTCGAAAGTCCCAATACACCCAGCAGTGTTAGGGTTCTGGCACCTTAGACATCAAAGAGCTTTTTGGAATTCTGTTTGGGGCGGCCAGAAATGATGAGTGGATTATGTTTGCAGATCTTTTGCTGTAGTTGATGAATCACATTTTTTTTTGCCATATTGTTTCTGACATGTGAATCAAATATGTCAGAATCATTCTCATTTTGTTTTTATTATGAGTAGAGTCGTGAGTATTTTCAAACTCCCAGTGTCATGTTCTGAGGCAAGGAAGGGGAAAGCCCAAAGGGAAGAGAGAGCTCTTCTGTGATAGCTCTACAGAAGGGCTTCTTCTAGGACAAGGGTCTTAAAATATAAATCAAACCCAATAAAATGTATATAAAATAGCAGCTGACTGTACCTACTAGATTCCTATGATCATGTGTTGAGGGAGAACCTGGGCCTGATTGTGGAGATGATCTTGGAAGTCTTGTGAAGCCCTGAGGAAAATGAGGTCATTAAGGACACTAAGTGTGATTTTAATTGATGAGTCTCCATGTGTAAGCTAAATATCAGATGTTTTCTAAAAGAGTGGTGGGTGGCTCAACTCTTCCCTAACTGTCTGCTCAGGGGGCCTTCCAGAGACCATAAATGTTCAACTGAAAATTTCTGCCCTCAGGCCTTCTCCAGTCTGGGAGAGTTCCTAATCTCTTCCCTGGAGTTTTATGCAAAAAGGGTTGCTGAAGGAATTGCTTATAGAACCATAAAGCCAGCTGCAGACCCTGAGCTGAGCTGACTTGCAAGCACCATGGAATGCTGACAGTTATTTCAGCTCCCCATCTCATATTGTACCTTCAAATGTAACCAGACAGAACTAAAATAAAATGAAATGACTACTCTACGTTATAGCCGCAACTGTGGGATGTGTCAGAGAGGCTCCGTGTGAATGTGGATCAGAAAGGACGTAGCTTCCTTAACAATGTCAGTTTCCCAGCTAGCCATCCCAAGTCACAGGGAATTACCTGGTGGAGGGCAGAGAACACGCCGGTACCATGTCACAGATAGACCCTAATTAGTACAATTTTATTAATGTGTTTTTCTGCTCTATTTGAGGTTCTTTTTCCAGTTCATTTTGAAAGCAAAGAAATTCAGAACTGATAACGTAAAAACATGCCATTCTACTTTCATTTATAGCAAGTTTTAGTTCTTCGAAACAACAAGTAGATGAGATATGAAATCTTTAAGGGGGAATAGCTACAAATGCCTTTGGCATGAGTTTGAGAACAATTTATAGTCCTAACTAATAATGGTTTGCTTTCCTGTATATTATCTCTCCCTGGATAAGCGATAAGCAAGCCCTTTCAAGAGCAGGGTTTCTCTGGAACAGATTTAAATTGTCCCTTTTCCTTCCCTAACAATCTCTCTTGCATAAAAAGCCCCTCCAAGAGAGCTGACAGAGGAAGAAAAGCAGCAGATCCTACACTCGGAGGAATTCCTCATCTTCTTTGACCGGACGATCCGAGTGATTGAAAGAGCGCTAGCTGAGGATTCCGACATCTTTTTTGACTACAGTGGTCGAGAGTTGGAGGAGAAAGATGGGTTCGTTGCTTACATACTTTCTGAAAAACATAGTGTGATAAAGCGTTGCTTCTATTATCTTTGTGTCTTTTTATGACGTGGGAGTCTCTCTATGCTGTCCAAGCTGGTCCTGTACTGGGCTCCAGGGATCTTCCAGGACCTTCCAGCCTCTCCAGATGCCAACCCAGCTTTACTCGATTTTTAAATAAATTGATGTGTAGACTAAGCAAATCCCAAGTCTAGCAAAGGGGAGGAGGATGAAATTCCAGGACCGATCTTCCCGAACAGCTTTGGCTGTGGGCTTTGGTTATAACTTCTGGCTTAGGGTCTCCCTGTAATTATCCTGTGCCCCTGTGAAATTCTTTTGAACTTGATGTCTGGAGCCCAGGCCAGGTGATAGAGACGAGCAGAGTCACGCACACATTGTCCTCTGAGAAAACATTTTTCTGTGCAGCTGGAGGAGATTTGTAGTAGACCTTCCAGACTGCTTCTTGCTAGCTGAGCAAACAGGAAAGTGGGGAAAATAAACATGAGCTGTATAGGGTAACAACAGAGGTGAGAAACAGTCTGGAAGGTTCATCTTCTTTTTGGTCCTCTAAGATTGGAAAAACATACGGCAAAGAGATACAGATAACACAAGCCAAGAACTAGCCAAAGAAATGGGGGTGGGGTTCCACATGACTTTCCCTGTGACTGTGGTGTGTGTTAGAAAGGGCAGCAGCTGCCAGCCATCACCATGGGGTACTAGGAGACACCTTGTAAGACTCGTAAGAAACAGATAACACTGGATTCTCGCAGCAGATTTCTTTTGTCTGGGAACAGTATGTGAAGGTGAGGTCACTTGCCTTTTGCATCAGATCCATTTGTGATTATTACTTCTAAAATTCCAATGCATTCTTAAAGGACAAAGTGATATCAACATTGAGGATTCTGAAAAGAATATCCTAGAGGCATGGCAAATAATTTCGGGGTGGGGGGGATTCTGAAAGCATGCTCAACAGTTGGCATTGTTAAACTGTACAGAAGAAAGAAACAGCCGGAGTTTGCACTCTCTACCCATGTGCGTTTTCTCTTAAAAAGCCATTTCTAGTGGCTCCGTTGATTTTAAATGTCTCCCACTCCTGTCTGAGTATATGGCCCAGTACCATACTACTTCTCTAGCAGGACTGAATCACACACACCTCTCACCTGTGGAGCTGGTGGAGCTGCCTTAGGATTAGTGTGGGTGTAAGTGCCAAGGGGAGGAGAGGGAACTCACACTATGTCAACTGACCAGAACTTAGAGGGACATTCTCTGAAGCCAGGCTACTTATTCTGAACAAAAGCTACGGAGCTGAGTGGCATAGTGGAATGAAGTGAACCAAGGAAGGGTGACTGTAGACAAAATCCTGAACTGAACAGAACTGAAGAGGTTTAGGCAGAGCCTTTTGCGGATCCAGTAGCTACTGGCACAGCACAGGCATTCCTCAATCTAAGCACACAGGCCCTCGAAGGAACTGTATGACCAGCGTTCTTTGAAGGTGGTACCAAGGCCAATTGAACATTAGCCTAATAGACACTGGCCAAATGGCAATTATTCCTCTGAGACCAAATACTCCTTTGGTCCATGACTGACATGCTTGATGTCTGGAACACTCTTGTGATGCCCCAAGCTCTTCACCATACCTGTCTGATGTCAGAAATTATCACCTATGGCTACTCAAGGAGACAAATCCTAGAGCCAATCACAATTCACAGATAGGAACTTGTATACCATTTTGGGTCTAGTAGCATAGAAGATGATATTGATATCAAATAATGCCCTTTATTTTTGTGTTCCTATGATAGCAGAAAGGTTTAGATTTTTTAATTTAACCTTAGTGTGTGTATGAGTGTGGTCCTTAAGTGAAGGTGAGAGGACAACACTTGGGAGTCAGTTTCTTTTTCTACCAGAGGATAATGGAACTGAACTTGGGATAATAGGCCCATACATGTATTTTTATCTGCTGAGCCCTCTTGCTGGCTGAGGGAATTTTTTAATAACCCTGCTTTAGGCTAGAGCCAATTAGAGGGAAGAAAATATTTCAAAACTCACTAAGAGAAGAACCTGAAACAGACTTGACATTTCCCACCAGGCTCAGAACAAATGCAGAATGCTTTTCTGATTCGGTAGAAAGCTTTTCATAAAGAAGAATATCTAACACGTTTTCTCATAATCATGTGCCACTGTCTAGACTCCACTCTGTTGTGAAACGTCCCTTTTACCTCTGCTGTTTCACTCTTCTTAGGGATGTTCAGGCCGGATCCAACCTTTCTTTCAGTCGTCAGTTCTATGATGAGCATTGGTCCAAGCATCGAGTGGTCACTTGCATGGACTGGTCTCTCCAGGTAAGACTTAGTGTTGATAGGACAAACGACTTGCAGTTTTATGACATTTGTGTATTTAAAAAATACATATTTGTTCTTCTATTTTGGATATATTTACTAATCTATGACTCTCTCCTTTCTGCCCATTGGTTTTTGCTCACATTATTTTTTTCAGAACTTTTGGGGCTTCATGCTCCATTCAGATATTTGTAATTATCAATTAGTATGTTCTCGGTAACAAATAAGCAGCCAGGCCATTCTGTGCAAGAAACCTTTCTAAATGTAGCCATCATTAGTTTCCTACTGATCAACTTGATGAACAGACAGTCCAGCCAGTTGACTGTACAATCACGATGCCCAGCGCTGAGCAGTGAAGCAATGTGTAAATGCACACAGCTTAGTTGTGGTGAAGTAAGAATTTGAATGCGGGTGGTCTGAAGTCTGACCCACGCCCTGACTTACATGCCAAGCACTACACCAACTGCCTTGAAAGCATGATCTTATTTTATCCTCAAGAGAATTATACAAGGCAGTCACTGTCAGTATTTGCATGGTATGGTTGAAGAAACTGAGGTGCAATAGGCGCTAAGTAACTTGCTAAGCACCACTCAGTAAGGGTACAGTAGAGCCGAACACAAGCCCTGAAATGTAGGTTTTAGCTGCGAGCTTGAAAGTGCTGAGTGATCCAGACAGACAGCAAGCACGGTAAGAGTTCAGTATAAGTGGGGATCCCTCTCTGGTCAGGCAAGGCGGACCAAATCACAGCTAAGAAGACTGTTATTTGGGCAAAGCAGGGGGAGGTGATGCAGGCAGATAAGCAAAACAGATGTAAGAAGAGTCTCATTTATTCCCGTTGGGAATTGGAGAGTCTGATCCCCACAATTGTACTGTCAGCAGCCACCAAGCGGGTGGAGTTTCTCTGCTCTTGCATCCTCTCTGACGTCCAAACATCAGAGCACAGAGAGTATGATTGTACAAAGACTAAGACAGTCGAGCTTGGCCAGTCTCTCTGCAGTGTGTGGGTGGTCTGGGAGCGTGCCCTGGTGTGAAGAGAAATCAGATACAAGCCTTAGGGAGCACTTAACTTGGAGTGTTCACTTATTCACGGTCTGGAAATCACACAGGAACTTTATCTGACACGTACCTAACCAAGGCAAATGTTAGTGGTTCCCAAATCAGCAACTAAACTAACACTCCCTGAAGAGAGTGCTGGGCTAGCAGCAGTGCGGCTGGTCCACCAAGCCTCGGTGTGTGGTTGCATGGGTTTGTTTCCACACAAGGTCCTTTCCACGTGCCATTTGTGTCAAAGGAGGTGAAACTGGAAAACACAGAAACTCCTCCCAGGAAAGGTCTCTCTCTCTCTCTCTCTCCTTCCCTCCCTCCCTCCATCTCTCCCTCCCACCCTCCCTCACTCTGTCCCTCCTTCCTTTCTACACTGTGGTAAGGGATTTGAAATTGTAAGACATTCATCTCATAGGTTTTTTTTTTTTTTTTTTTTAAATAGAATCCCTAATTCTTTTGTCATAATAGTTTTATGGGTTCAAAGAACCAAATTTCAATTCTTCTGCGATGAAGAGATTTTCCTGAATTGATGAAGACACACTGGGTGATAGCCAGACAAAAGAGCAGGGTGTGGCACAGGTTCAGGGTGTAATGGCAGCAGATATGCCTTGGAGAGTTTCTTGTGTGAAACAGAATGGAACTGCAAGGAGAAACGTGAGAGATAATTCTGTTTTATATCCTGAGCTCCTTGGACATAACATTCTAACTTCACAATACTTGCAAAATATCATATAAACACTACTCCCATAAAGAAATCTGGGCACCCAGCACTCTGGCAATTGTGCTGTCTATTCAACAATGTTTAGCACAAGAATATCGTCCACAACCCATGTGTCAGGTTGTCTAGATGCATATAAAATCAGACTTTTACCTTCCTCGAATGGTATGTACCCCTCTCCTATGTAAAAGACGTCTCCTTTAGTCCTCTAGTCTCATAAGACCTGAATAATCCTCAAAAACCTTGTTGAACTAGGAATTCAGTCAAATTTAGAGATGCAAGAGAGCCCCTACTGGAACTAATTCAAAGCCATTATCACTTTGAAGTTGACAGGCACTTCATACCCCATTCTCCTTCTTGCCTAGCTCAGAAAACAGAATCCTTGCCAGCCTCTCTACATCTAGGTTCTACATATAGAATTATTATAAGCACTTTATCATTTTTGTAAAGATTGCTTATATATTTTTAGTAAACAATTTATTTTTTATATTATCTCCCTCTTCCCTTTCCTCCTTCCTACAACTCCCATGTGTCCCTCTAACTTGTTCCCTCTCAGATTCCCCTTTTTTATCATTATTACATATATACATATATATGTTTACATGTATACATATGTATAGAACCTGCTGAGCCTGTTTAGTGTTGTTTATATTCATATGCTTTTGGGGATGTCCATTTAGAATTGGATAACCAATTAGGGGCCTCATTCCTGGGGACAGATAATTTTCCCTCTCTCACCAGTTCTTAGTTGCTTACAGTTTTTTGTCTCAGGGTGAGTCCCTATGCGATTTCCTCCTTCCATAATAGCATGTCTATTGGTGTTACTGTTCAGTTGTCTCCCTGAAATAACCACCTCTGCTAAGGGTGTCTTTTTTCCATCTCCACACTCACCACATGCCCGATCTTCTACAGAACCTCCCTCTTGGCACACAGTGTTCTGCTGCAGTGTTTGAGCTGAGGTTATTCCTATATATGTCTTGTTTCCCACTAGCCAATGGTGAACTCCCACAGAACAGAATATGTTAGTGTGAATGTTTCTTGTCCCATGATGTACTTGATGCCATATTTTATATATGCATTAGGCACACTGCCACAGTGGACAGACAGGAATATAACTCTTCGAGCCCAGCTGGCTTCCATAGGATTCCCACTTGGTCATTCATGAACAATATGACTTGAATGTGTCACTTACCTCAGGCCTCATCATTTTTGCCTGCACAAATGAGTAAACCTTTATCTTCTTTATTCAGTCACAAATAACGAGTGAGCTAAAACATTTCCCTGTCCCTGGTCTGGAACATAAGGGCCACTTAAAGCATGCTGGCTCTTTCTTCTCAAGGAAATATTAAATTCTGTTTCTCCTGAAGATTTGTACTTGAGAGCAAAGCTAGTAATTTTGGGGTAAATTTTCTCTGAGTTAAATATAAGGTAATCTAGTCCTTATGAGTAATTAAATGACCAGAAATTTCACAATTGTTCAAAAGTATAATTTTAAACTTTTAAATTTCCATAATAGCTTAAAAACTTGATAATGAGTATATATGACTAGCCATGCTCAGACAAATAGGTTTTTTTAAAACAAGTACATGAAGACACTTTGAAATCTAACAGTCTATATTAGTTAAGATGTAGGTCAGTCCCTTCTACACCTTGTAACTCCTGTTATAGAAGACTTTGCCAAGGGCATTTTCCCGGTGTTTTCACTAACACACTGCCTGTTTGCCGAAGAAACTTAAAAGCCAAACAAGTTAAAATATTTCTAGATGGGAAAAAAAAAAGGGAAGCTGCAAGTGGGTGTGAACGATGAGACCCAGATGTGAAGCTGTGGGATGCTATTCCAGACACATCTGGCTGCTCTCTGGCCCCTGCGGTAGTGGTGTCAGTGTTTATAGACTTGCCTTTCCACATGTGACATAGTTAAACTTCAGATGGACAGTCTGGAGACTTCCGTGTTTATCTGGATGCTAGTTTCATTGAATGGGTTCTGAATCAAAGGCCTTGCTTAATAGCTTTTGATTCATCTGCTAAGGAGCATTTTCTAATAAAGAATGATGACTTCCCTTGGTGGCCACATCCATGTGTGTTGCCGTATACCTACACCTCCTCTGTAGCAAACGCTGAGCTGTAGTTCTTTGTAGTTGAAAGAATGAATAAAACCACATTGGAGACTTAGATTTAGTTATGGTTCATATGAAGGAAAAGTTGAAGTTCATATTTATGTAAGTATTGTTTAATTTGAATATATGCATAGTATAGTGAACCAAAAGAGACAACTAGATTTTATGTTAGGAGAGATTCATATGAGCTTTAATAATTTTGGTGTGTTACCAGAGCCATTCATGAGAAGCCCAGGTAAAAATGGCATTTGTGTGGAATGTGTTCTAACTTAGAAATTGCTCATTATTATACTCATCCTCAATTTAATCACATCCAGGACAGAGTTCATGTAGGGTGAGAAGGTATTTTCAACATCTCTTTAAAGCCTCCCTTGTTATTGTATGATTATGCTTCTTACACTTAAGCATTTAATTATTGTGGTGTTTGATAGCAAAGAAATTAATATTTACACTGATCACACAGTTACTTAGGTAAAAGAGAGTTTCTAAAATAAAAATTATAAGTTACACAATAGATTTTTTACCTTAACACATAAGATGCTGGGATTTATTAAACTATGGGTTCAGAAATAAAACAACAACAATAACAACAAAAACACTCTAGTCCTAATACTCAAGGACCCTGTGATTTAAGGAAAGACACAGTGAGAAAGGAACATAGTTCAGCTGGACAAATGTCTTAATAGGGACATAAAAACAAAAGGGTACTAAGAGGAAAGGGAAAGATAAATGGTTAGGATTATCTAGAGGGCTTAGTTGCTTCATTCGATCTCAGATGTGACTTAATGAGGTAAATAACACAGAGGGGCTTTCAGTGAGCATGCAGTCAGAATCACAGGTGCAGAGGTACCTGTGTGTTTCCTGGTTAGCTGGTATGTCCGGGTACAGTGTTTAGGGATGGATGAAAAGGCCATAAGATATTAAACAGAAGCAATAGAGAAAGGCCGACCAGAAAGGATTCTACATGAGTTGGCTTTTCCCTTGAATGCCATAATGAACCATTAATTGTCAAGCTGAAGGTAACTTACCAAATACAGACTTTACGAGTTCATCCTGACAAAGGCTGGAGTATGGAGCAGTTGGTCATAGGCTGTGAAAAGCCTGAGAACAGGCAGCTACCTTCATCAGACAAGAAGTTAATTTATGTGTCTCTGCCCTTAAGAATGAAAACAAAATGTAGATTCAAAATGAATGTAGTACTTAGTGATAGACAGCATGTGGGGAGGAAAGAAAGGAACAAGTTAAGATGAAAACAGAAAATCTGGTTCAACCAGGTAGGTGAGTACCAGGTATAAAGCACAGACTCAGGAGAACAGTGAGCTTTGTGGAAAAGCCTATCAGCATATTTTCTATGTGTTCCTTCTGCTACTGATAAGTTTTTGGACATCCTGAGCAAACCCCCAGTAGGCTGTCGAATATTCATACCTGAAGCTCTAAGAAATATCAAGCCTAGAGAGAATTTTGAAAGTTTTCAACATATTAAGCCTATAAAAGTCATCAGGATCTGCAGAATAACCTGGGAAGAAGGGAAAAATAAGAAATTGTCTGGGAATTATGTAATAAAAGGAGAATCTGCATGGGTTTTACAAAGCAGCAAAGAAAATCAGAACAGAAAGTTGTCATGGAAACCAATACAAAAGAAAGAAGAGGGTAGCCCAAAGTGATTGATTCTATAGGATTTGAGCATGTTCCCAAGTTTGGTGACCATGCACACACACTCAAATATGAGAGACAGAAAGCAGGGTCTGTTGATTTGTTATTAAATGTGCCAAAATTTTAAAAGATAGGACCACTTGAAATATGTTGCACAGCACAATGCTGTAGGATGAGAAAATTCTTACGAGCCGGTTGTGGTGGTGGCACAATGATAGAATATATCGATGACATGGATGCAGTAGGAACACGAGAAGTTTCCTATGCTATCACCATAACGAAGTGAATGTTTGTAACCTCTTTCATTTAGTACCCCGAGCTGATGGTTGCTTCTTACAACAACAATGAAGATGCTCCCCATGAGCCAGATGGCGTGGCCCTGGTTTGGAACATGAAGTTCAAGAAAACCACACCAGAATATGTTTTCCACTGCCAGGTAGGCGTCAGCAGAGTCAAAATAATTCCTATCGCTTACCAGACCGAACATAGCTCAAGCTGCACTGCATCTGTGTTGGGTTGGGAAGAAGAGCTGAGTTTAAAAATGGAATTGTTGACAATTTTGGAAAATTCCCCCACAGTAACCTAATGTTTTGGGAAAGTGGCAGCCCTCCTCAAATGGTTAGGAAACCTGGTTGGGGACTGTGTGTCATTTTCTTTCTATTTAAAACAGCCCCCATGAGGATGAGTTTATAAAGACCTCGCACTTATAAAGAAACTGTGGTGCGCCACTTCCTCTGCCCAGAAGCAGCATATGCCTGCCCACCCATGTGGCCGCCCTCAAAGCATTCCCAGCCGAGTTCCCTCCTGTCTCTGAAACACACTTCAATGCCTGTTGCCTTTTCTAAGTCTGTAGTGCCCTACTGTTTTGGAGATAATGATACTTTCAGAGCTGAAAGATTCGAGGAAGGTTTACCACGAACGCTACCTGAGTTGCTGAGAAAGGTAGACACTGTTTCTACTTTCTAGATGCAGATTCTGTCGGAGAGTTGGGGTGTTTTACTCCTTGTGTCTAATGGCACGTGTCTTCTCTCCCACTGGACACACTGGGATGGAAATGAGGCTACACTTGCATCTGTTCTGCTTTGCTCCATCACCATGGCTTTGCCCAAATGACAGGCCTTAGCACTGGCCAGTGTACCAACCCCTTGATTAATGAGATTATGGTCAGGAAACTAGAAAGCAAACATCCTACCTCAAAAGTTTAGTTCCTCAAATATTAGAATTCAGAGGCAGCAAGAACTACTCTACACCCATGCCTCTGAAGAGGCTGGGAGGCAAATCTACTTGCCTCATCCTAGGAAGCTTTGTGTCATTTTATATCTGAGACCTGGGTATCTTTTTGAACTGAAATATGTTTACACTTTAGAGCATTATCAGATATAATTTGAGGAACAGGGGCTGCTGGAATAAAAGGCCCAGCTTCAACGTGATTGAGTAACTCTCTAACTCTGGCCATGTTTTTCTAATTTGCTATCTCACAAACGACTTAACAAGAAGTCTAGGCCTGCATAGTAAATAACTCTTATTTTTTGAACCTTTGAAATAAGAACAGGTTTTTTTTCTTTTCTTTTTTTCTTTCTTTTTTTTTTTTTTTTTTTTTTTGTTAACATTATCAAGTTTGTCAGCCTGGTAGGTTCTTTTTGTAAACATAGAAGCACAAAATTCTAATTCTGTTCAGTTTTAAGGGGTTTGCTGAGTTGCCAGGAAAATACTATAAGGATTATGGAGTAAAGAGAAGCACATTTTGAAAGCCAGGGCCTTTTAAACTGTTTTGATATACAGAAAGCCTATCTTTAGTTTTAAAGCTCCAAGAAGTAGTCCATGCTGTTTCAGTAAATGTTTATGATGTTTATCATAACTTAAGGCTTTCTAATTATATTAACTGAGTACTGGCGGCCTCTGGCAATATGGGTAATATGGTTAATATACACAATATTATATAGTAAACAAGCCAATGGGATCATGATAACAGATTTTTTAAAAGTCTTTGAAATTATCAGAATTTTTTAAAAATTATTTGCTTTATCATGTCACCAAGCTATTATGAGTATTGACAGGTATTATTTCTTCTCATGGTAGCTTGGTATTATTTACTAAAGGCGTCAATGATTACTGAGCTTTACTTTTGGTTTCTCATTTAGAGATCATCTAATTTAGGTGATATGTGTAATTTAGAAGAGAATATGATCCTGATTTTATTTCATTTTTTTAAAGTCCAGAAGTATGTGAATAAACAAGATAAAGTCACATAAGAGTTACCGAAAGATGTTGAATAAAATTTCTTCATCTTGGTGCTGCAGAGTTGGCTCAGAGGTTAAGAACATTGGGTAGTCTTGAAAAGGACCCTGGTTCAATTCCAGGCACCCACATTGAGACTCACCACTTCCTTTGGCACCAGGTATCCACGTGGAGCATACATGTGAGCAAAGCATTCATATGCACAAAATAAGATAAATCTAACAATAAATAAATAAAAGTTAGTGGATTTATATATATATATATATATATATATATATATATTCATCTACCAAATTACCAGAAGCAAAAAAGGCCATTTTAAGCTCTAGCTGCTATCCTTGCTGGGGAATTTGATCATCATGCTCACACTGAAGACCATAAGGTTTTAGAGTCAAAACCTTAGATATCAAGTCAAAGCTATCTAATTCAGCTACACATGCATCTGAAGATATTTAATAGAAGATAGGTGGTTCATGTAAGTGACCTAGATAGTCATAAAAGGCTCATTTAGGAAATAACGTCAGGAAAACTTAACTGCAGAAGGCACAATACTGTCTAGTTTGTGCTATTATTGAACAGCTCTGAAGCATTTCAACTATAGTGACTAGAGGAGGCAAACTGTAGAACCAGTTTTCTGAAAGGTGAAGAGAATGAACGCTGAGCCCTCTTGAAAAGGAAGGAGAGAGAGAGAAGTGACAGTTGCTTCCCCATGTCCTCTCGTTCTGCATCCATGAAATCAACTCACTACCGCATGAGGTTATTTGGAAACTAACTGTCTCTTCCATACACACACATACTTTTTGTCATTATTCTCTGAGGAATATAACAGTAAGTTGCATGGCATTTGCATGGCAGTAGGTATTACAATTAGTCTACAAAATGATATAAGTATTGAGGGAGATATGTATAAATTCTATGCAAATATTACATGTTTTTACATAAAGATTTGAGCATTCACAGATGCTTAAGGAAAGGGAGGTCCTAAAACAAGTCCCCCAAGGATACTGAGGCATATCCCTGTGAAATCCTTCTAAAGGGTATATTTAGGGTTGTGAGCCTAGCCTTTAACGGCTGAGTCATCTCTCCAGCCCAACTCCTGGGTATATTAGGCGGGGATTTGTGGGTTTTATTTTTCCCAAGGGAAAAAAATTGCACCAATGAGGAATATGAATCAGATATTCAAGAGATAAAGGTATCCTTTAAAAGAGTGTGAGTGACTGAAAGGGAGACTTTTAAACATATTTGCTACTAAATTATGGGGCTGGCAAGCCCAGAATCTGCAGAGCTGGCCAAAAGGTAGAAATGTGAATAAACAAGATAAAGTCTTGTAATGGTAACTGCTGTGGGGCCAGCAAGTCAGAACTTCCATGTTGCCTACAGAATCAGTTCCTCTTTAGAGAACTCTGGCTTACGCTCTGAAGGCCTTCGACAGATTAAGTGAAGCTCTCTCTCATTGCTGAGGATAATCTACTCAAAGTTTACAGATTTGAGTATTAATATCCTTCCCACTGACATCTAGACTACTGGTTTCATCTATAAACTGGGCACCACGGACTAGTCAAATTGACATATAAAGATTTTGACTTTGCCCAAAGCAATCCAGGGAACCGATATCTTTTATATCTTCAAAAATCAAGCTAATTGTAGATCCCTTTGGGATAGCAAGCAACTAAATCCACCTACAAAGTTTAACATGAAGAGAGTAAGAGCATCCCTTGCAGATGACAAAACACATATCTGAGATCATGGAGACCGTGGCCATGGCACTGAATCTTCTAATATGTACAAGTATTGAGAATCTGTTCTTTACATTCTTCACCGTAAGATCTCAGTGGCTGCAGACTAGAAACTGGCTCAGAAGACTCCTGAAACAAGATAATTACCTATGGATGGCACAGTCAGGTTAACATCAGCTAGCGTTCCTCCTGCTCCCCGCGAAGACCACATCCTGGGTCTTTCTGTACCAGTAATGGATGTAGGCAAGTGGCCTTGTGCAATGGAGGGAGGGGGGTGAATAAAATGAAGCAAACTGAACCTTTGCCTCAGCTGACTGTTTCAGCCATCTGGGTGACTTTAAGAATGACTGACGCCGGGGTTCCAGGCTGAGAAAACCTGATTTTCTTTGTCTGTGGATAGATGGACAAGCTCTGGAATTATAGCAGAGCCTGTGCAGGTCATCAAAGGTTTCTCTCTGGCAGCCTGACATTCGTACGTCATCGGATTATTGTTATTTTGTAACCTGAAGGTGAAATTCGGAGAACCTACAGAATTCAAATTAATGTGAGCAATCTGGCTTGGTACACAGTCCTACATTCCTAGCACTCTCTGGATGTATGTGGGTAGCGCAGCAGATGAAGAGGCATTACGAGTTTAAAGCCATCATCAGATATATTTTTTTTTCGTTCCAAGCCAGCCAGTGCTACAGAACAAACAAATGTCAAATATATATGAGAAAGCAAAATGTCCTCCCTTATAATTTATGATTTCCCTCCTACATCTTTTCTGACCTTTGACATTTCATTTATTAAAGCCAGTGCTTTCAGGATAACTAGCCCCCAAAATCAAGTCAGTTGAATCCTCACTTTCCTGTGGCCCTCCAGGAATTTAAAGATTAGTTGAATTGTTTGCTTACTAAGACAGAGGGCTGGAAATAGGAAAGGCGAGGGTGTCTTACGCTGATTATACTTTCATCATTTTAGCTAACCGTTTCTTGTAAATCTTCATTGACTCTTCATATGTTTCTTCTATATAACCACAAACAAATCTGGTGGCTCATAAGACCTTTGTCTTGGGGAATAAGCTTCAATTCAGTCTTCCTTCTGCAAGGCCTGATGAGCCTTCAGCCTCATCATCCAAAGCTTTCATGTGTAGGCTCATTTTTCTGTTGCGAGTAGGAAGGCCAAGTACCTTCTCCCTCCACGGGTGGCTTCATGTGTCTATGACACTAAATTTTTCATGTGGGCGCTGGGCCTGCGTTTTCTATTTTCATTTCAATAAAAGCTGTCTATACTTGGAAAACATCAGTGCGCTCTGCATAGGCATGAGCCATGCAGGCCCCATCGCAGCCTGGCAGCTCTCCTACTGCCTTCTGTAGTGGCTTAACACACTCTCATTAGATTATATGTCTGGCCACCCTGCATTGCTCACCCTGGTGTGGTCTTTCTCTTTAAAACAGAATGAAGAGAATCAGAAATATAGATCTTATAATTATCCACATGGAAGTAAGTAAAAATGCTTTTAGTTAGTGGCTTAGTGCAGTCAGCACGTTTTTTGTTTGTTTGTTTGTTTTTGGTGGTTTTTTTTTTTCTCTGTTTTTCCTGATTTGGCTTCTTTGTTCATGGCCTCTCCTCCTTCTGACGATCATCTGGCAGTTGCCTGCAACTGACCGTGGCTAACCCACCACGGTTTGGGGAGGAAAGCAAAATGTGAAGCAGGATGATATCAGCTGACCTTACTGGTGCCAGGGTTGAAACCCTCTGTTATACTTTTTTTTTCCCATGTGTGGCTTCACTTCTCATTAAGATTCTACAGAGATTACAGATGGAATTACAAGTGGTGGCCTCAGCTGCCCAGCCTGCGGGTCTGCTCATGTCCCCAGTGACCCTGAAGAGAATTCTTCTTGTGAGGAGCAATGGCAAACCAGGAGAGAGTGAGAATGTGGGCTGGTGGTGGGGAAAGTGACAGAAAATAAGACATTGCGGGTCAGTGAGCTGTCGTGGGTTTGGTATGATCCCTGATCCTATAGAGAGGCCTTCTCCAGCCTCTGGTAGAAATGTGGGGTTCATTTCCCAACAAATTGTATCCCTACTCCAACCCAGACTGAGACTCATAGTCCAAATCTGTAAAGCAATGTTGTGGGTATTAAATTAAAGATTACCCATATTAAAAGCTTTGTTGGACACAAAGCTCTAAATGAATTTAAATTTATTTTCTAAAATATATTGTAAATAGTAAGGATTAGAATATGGCTTAAGAATTTTTTCTTTAATATAAAAGAAGGATTAATGTTTTTATAACCTACCTGATTAAAAAAAGGGAAAAGTAATTTTAAGCATTTTTTTTATTTGCTAAAAAGTTCCTGTTAGCAAAGAAGAAAGAAGGGGTGAGAAGGATAGAAGGTTCTTTGATGATCTGTGCTTCATATTCATTGTAAGTTCCTGGCACTTCAACTGAAAGCACACAGCAGATGTTTTGTACTGAGAGAATAAACTCCATGCTCAAGAACAGGTAGGCCAAGGGAGACACAAACAGTTCTCACATGAGATGTCTGATATATGTCAGAGTCATCAAACAGAAGAGAAAACCTCAGCAGACCTTCCGTAGCTATGACATGTGTATCATAGTGCAGAGTTATGAGAAATTAAAGATTACCTACATTAAGAACATAAAGATGTTCTTGGAGAAATGACTCAGTGGTTAAGAGCACTGACTGCTCTTCCAGAGGACTCAGATTCAACTTCCAGCACCCACATGCCAGCTCATAACTATCTATAACTCCAAGAGCTGACACCCCCACACAGACATATATACAGGCTAAATGCCAGTGCACATAAAATATAAATAAATAAATTATTTTTAAAAAGAACACAAAGGTAAAGTTAACTCCTTGCAAAGAAGACTAAATAATGCCATTGTCCAGATGACAGGAACAGCATCTCAACATCTTTATCACTTGTAGTCATCTAGGGGAAGGTCTAAGTGACTTTAAATGTGCATGCTGACATGAAATGTAGACATAAGGAAATACTTTTTTATGCAAGAGAACATATCTAGGCTGATGGTTAAGGACTGAGCTAGATAGAAGTTCTTATTAAATAAAAAGCCAGCATTTCATTTTCCATTTGGCCCAAGAAGCTAGAAGCACAAAACTAGCTTTGCCAGCTTTCATTCATCATCTGTTCTCTTTCTGGATCTCCTTTAAGGAACACAAGAACTTCACTGGGCACAGAGGTGCATGCCTTTAATCCTAGAACTCAAGAGCAGCCAAAGGCAGGTGGCTCCATGTGAGGCTAGCCTGGTCTATATAGTAAGTTCCAGGTCATCCAGGGCTACATGGTGAGAACCTAATCTCTAAGAAATAACACAAGAAGGGGAGTTAGTCATTGAGACAGATCTTGGGAAACTAGGATTGTTGCATGGATTATAGCAAAGGGATAGAATTCGAGGTGATTCCTCATCTGCACCCAGCAGGAAAGGGCGGTGTCCACCACTCTGAGTGCTAGTGACCAACAAACAGTGAGTGACTTGATGCTACCACATCAGAATCACATAGCTTTGAGCAAAGTGTTTTTTTAATGATTTCTTCATCTTGTCATAGATTTGGACACCAGAATTGCACATGGCATCCATTTTCCTAAATGTCCTTCTCTCCTCTTCTCATCTTTGTGCTATAGCCCACGGGATGGGATTGTCTCCATCTGTGCTTCAAAGAACTGCCCTCAAGAATTGTTGGTCCCAGCAATCATAACCAACAGGCAATGTGAACAAGTTCTCTGTCCTGTCACATCCATGTCCATCTTCAGTCCCCTGTCTCTTTCATAGCTATTCACTGAAGTCAGGGAAATCTTGGTTTGGTGGGGGAGGTTGAGGAAGAGTGCTCTCAGTGGCCTGGGATAAATGGGGAAAAGGGTATTTATTTCTCAAGGTAATTGTGATAATAAAAGACAGCACAGGAGCCAGTGAGACAGTTCAGCAGAGAAAGATGCTTGCAGCCAAGCCTAATGACCTGACTTTCACTCCCTGGGCCCTCATACTGGATGGAAAGAACCAACTCTGGCAAGTTGTCCTCTGACCACCACAAAGGCACTATGGCATGCATGAATGCACATGTACACACACACACACATACACACACACACACACACACACACACACACACACACACACTATATGCCTACCTACACATCTCTTCTCCCACCCTCTGAGGATACAGAAAGATAGCAAGCCCTCTGATGCTTCTTCTAATAAAACTGATCCTATGTTATTGGAGCTTCACTCTGTGACCTGAAAGTTTCCACATTCACTGTTAGAGCTTCAGCAGAATAAACTTGGAGGATCAGGGATGCAGCTCAGTGCACAGCAAAAAGTAGAAAGACATTTTGTTTTCTTCTTTCACTATGATTGCATGATAGTACCATGGGAAGAAGCTGAAGCCTACCTAGGCATTCTTATCTTTCTCACTTGGTTGTAATCTTTAAGACGATTTGCCCAGCTGATAATTCATCCATTCATTCAGCCAACTTTTACAGGATACCCACCGTGGCCGTTCCTACTAGGCCACAGTTGGTATGAATTCAGGAGCATTTTTCCTTTCTCCATAAAAACCCTTCTGATTTCCCCGGTCTTCACCAGGCTTAACTTTTAAGCACTTGGCTTACACTCCACAGCTGTAGGAGTTGCCTGGAGCCTGTTAGTGTTGACTAGAGCGGCCCATGTGCCTCTTTCATACACGTCAAGGAAAGGGGAAGGCCATGATAACTCCATAGCCCTCTCATCCTAGGCATTTAACCATTGATTTCCTGACTGGATGATTATGAGAAAGTTTCCGAGTCGCAGGAAGTAGTTAAGTATGTACTTCAGTCCATGTGGCTATGGGGCTACGCAGCCTGGGATTATCATTTAGATCTACTACTGACAAACTAGCGTGGGCCGATCAGAGGCTCGCTAACGAGACTGAAGTAAATGAATACACGTAAAGCACTTGTGCTGATCGTATTGTGAGTCTCCCGTGGTTAGCAGCTACAGTTATTACTTACAAAGCGCCAGAATAAGTTTCAATATCTGTAATAATGTGTATATGCTGCCTAAATCGTATGGGGTCCCTGTGTGCGACATGTCTTTTGTTTCTGAATGGAAAACGTTGTGAGTTAGGAGGGAGGGGTTTCTAAAAGAAAAAAAAATAGGGCAGCCACTTGTCGAGAAACATTGGCACGAGCCATTTTTACTACAAGGGTAAAATGAACTAACAAGTAGCTGGCAGGATACCTGGATTCATTTGGCTTCGATGCCTGCTGTTGTTCATGCCACACCTAAATCCATGTGCGTTTTTGTTGGCTTTGGGTTTTTTTTTTTTTCTGTTGTTGCTGTTTTCTTTTTGTATTAACTACGCAATACTGGTGTGTGGGCTCTGCAAAGGAAGCTCACAGCTCACGTCGATATCCAGAGTCCCTTGTAGACTAAGCTGGCTATCTGCTCTCTCTTCTAGAGATACGTACGCGTGGGCACTCTAGAGCATTTTCTTTATCTGTATTCAGATCCCTGGGAGCAGGTTTGAAAGACTGTCAGCAGTGTCACATGGCGTAGTGGGATGAAGCCTCAGGAGGGCAGTGTTCTCCCTGGGAGGTCTCTGGAGGACAGGAAAACCTCACTCCTAAAAAGGAACAAGAAAAGGCAGAGGTGGCTGCACTGTTCCCCTCAGCTTCCTTAGTGTGAACCTGGATCATGCTATGACCGCATATCTCTGTATGGCTGTAGACTCTTTGTAGTCTATGATAAAATCACCACTTGGTCATCTATTTCTAAAGTGCACCTTTTCTTCCTCTCTCTCTCTCTCTCTCTCTCTCTCTCTCTCTCTCTGTGTGTGTGTGTGTGTGTGTGTGTGTATCTAATATCAGCAGAAGAACTGCCCAGTTTGAATCTTTCCTCCATTACTAATAAATGAATCGACTGATGTTTTCCCAGCCACAGTGGCAGTCACACAGTTTTATCAGAACAATTCAGGCAGAGGAATGCATCAGAAGTGTGGCCACTGATCCCTTGCCAATGCTAAGGCAAACAACATCTCACCCATACTCTTGCAATCAACCTATGAAAGCAGAAGGAGGACAAAGGAAGAAGGTGTTTGGCGGGAGAGGGGAGGAGTTGCAAGAGGAGAGGAGAAGTTGGTCAAGCAACATTACGTATATGTGTGAAATCATAAAAGATTAAAGTTTTTGAAGAACTTGATATTTGAAACTAAGTGTTTGTTATCAAAGAGAACCTGTGAAAATAGAATTGTCATCTTTACTTCCAAGAAAAACCTCTGCCCTTTGTTATAGCAAGGAGTATGCAGTTAGCACGCATGCCTGCTAGTGTTGCAGTGACATTATTGCTTATTCCTCGCTAAAGAATTTATCACAGTGCTATCTTTCTCTTGGCTTAAACATTTAGATTGGTTGTTTTTTCCCTTGATCTTAGAGGAAAACCTGAGGTACACCCAAATTAGTCATTTTTAAGTAAAGTATCCTCAAAAATACATTTGTGTTATATACTAAAATCATTGTTGGTATCATCATTGAAACATTTTACTTTTTTATTCTAAAGCTGGTGTGTTCCCTGCACTTGACCATTGAAAAAGGTGATTTTAGTGCCTATGCTAATAAGCTGTGTTATTTATCAGTGTGTCCTTGCATATCCTGTGAGCTCATCCAGTATTGTGTGGAATAACTGAGCTCAAACATGAGCATGCCTTATACCCAAGAAAAACTTTTGTCTTTAAAATAAGTTTACTACAAATATATTCTGAAATATGCACAGAATGAGATCAAAATGTGGACACAAGTGCCCACGTTCATATAAATGCATGCACACAAACTCACCCAAGACTCTAAAATCCCAGTCAAAAGCTATATTTCTTAAAAGAGAATTATAGCAATGTTGATAGTTGGCCAAAACCTCAAGCAGTGACAGAATCCACAGAGTGTCCTGAGAGGGATGCCTTTGCAAAGCCACGCCTCGCCAGATGGTTCAGATTAGAGATGCTTAAAAGCACATGGCAGCATTAGTTTGGTTTAGAATTCATAGTTAATTCAGTAGATAGAATAATGCAAATTTGAAACCCTATCCTGTGTATCAGAAGAAACCATCAAATCTTAGGATTGCTCTTAAGGGAGGTTGGTATGTAATGTGTTGATTTTTAAATGATCTAATTGAAATAGTAAAATTAACCAAGAAGGCTTTAAAAAGATTAAAATGAGAGAACACAAGTAAAAACTCTCCCCTCTCGCCAAGAGCTATTCCTTTAAGCTGTCATGTCCAATCAATTTGTATGGGATACGACGGCCAATTGTCATTTCCTGAGATACACTATGTAAAGAGGTCATGTTTCAGAGGCAGCATGAAAAAATGGAAAAAATAATTTCAGAGCATGATGCCAAGAGAAACCAAAATGTCCTGAAAGGCCACGAAGTGCTGCCTGGATCCCCTCACCTTGCTAATAATAGCAAAGAAACAGCTTATGCACAAGATTTTCCTTGGGCTTTTTCAGTTCTTCCTCCTGCAGGCTCTTAGTCCTCACTGTCCACATCCTTATGTCTAAAAATCTAGTGTACCACCCTTGGTCCCACAGCTGTACAGACTGTGAACACCTCTTTGGCAAAGCCTACAGGAGAACTGTTTTAATTTTAAATGTAGATTAGCGTATGTATTACTTACAACACAAAGAGAAGCATCAGCTTGTATGCTGAAACTGCCACTAAAACGATGCTCACTCAAGAATTTAGACTTGTAGTTTCCTCTAGCACATGTTTTAAGAATTTCCAAGCGTTAAAAACTGGAGTTGTGGCTTTTAATAACTAAATAGAGGTTTACAATCAAAACAAATGTGTTTCTCCAGCAGCAAGGACACACACAGAAAGAAATGTGGTGGAAAGTTTGAGAGACGCGTATGTACCAAATCTATTGAATTCTCAAGCATTTCTTCTTCAAAGTTTGTTTTTAGTTAACATACAATTATTAATATTAGTAGGGCAGAGTGTGTGGCTGTGGTACCTGTGTACATAATTTAATGGTAAACCAGAGAAGTCAGCACAGGCTTCACCTCACCTCATACATACCATTTCTTTGTGGTGAGAACATTCAAAAGCCCTTTGTCTGCTACTTTGAGATCTCTAACACTCTATTGTAATCATGGTCTTCATTCTCCGAGACAGAACACTAGAATGTATTTTGTATACTCTAACCCTGTGCCATTAACCAGTCTTTCTCTCCTCCCACTTCCGTCTCTCCATCCTCTATCATGAATGTTATTACTCTTCCTTAGCAACACAGGTCATGTATTAGAAAATCTTAGCTTCTAATCAGATATGATACATATATACCCGTATAAAACTTGATATAGAATTGTGTTGTTTTATCTTCTGGTTGCATATTCAAGACTTGGGAATGGAAGGTGATCAACTGATAGGAGCAATACAGCCGTTTGAGAGAGTGCATGTGTCCTTCCAATTTTTCAACACTAGGCCAACCTCTCACAATTAAAGCTGTTGAAAGGATTTGTTTTGAGAAAGGAGCTTCCAGGAAAGAACCCAGCTATACTCTCTTCCCAAGCCCCACCTCTGATTATGACCCCTATGGTCCTGGTGGCATTTCCTTCAGCATGTTTGGCCCAGTTCATGCTAGCACAGCTGATTCTCGGAACTAGACTTCACTGATAGTCACCTCTCTATACTTAAAGATCCTGTTGTTCAAGGTTCACAGTGTGTTGGGTCCTTGGTAAAATGTCTAGTAGAGCCATGTTCTATAAAATGTCATCCCTCTGGATAACAAGAAGAAAGGCAGGCACTTCTTAAATCAAACATGGTTTACAGCCTACATTGTCCTTTACGTGAATGGGAATGTTCATTATGTCGGTTTCTCTAGCATGGCATTGATACATTGTTAAGCATAATATTATGTGAAAAACTTGAACTTGTGAATCAAATGTTGAGGTTCTGCCTACTTCAATCAAGACTTGAGGATGTTTTTCATTATGTAACTAATAACAATGGATGGTAGCAAGAAGCTATTTGTTCACATTATTCAATTAGCTACCAAATAATCACTTTTCTCATAGAGCATAAAAGAAAGCCAGTTCTCCTCTTTTATTCAGTGGTGATGTCATAGCCAGGTAGACAGTACTTGTGATCCAGAGAGAAGATGGTAAAGAGGCTCTGTGAGATCCTTAGTCCCATATTATTGTAAATGAAGCCTTAATTAAAAAAAAAAAAACTTTGTATGTTTTTAACACATTGTTCATATTGTGGACATTTACTGTGTTTTGAGAGTGTTGGGTATTACTTATGAATTGAATTAGTTCAAGCCATAAATATTCCTCATTACTGTTCTCTACCTGAAAATCTAAATCAGTGAAGGAAAGAAGAAAGCTCAAAAACTATATGCTGTAAAGTTCCTCATAAAAATACCCATGGCCTATAGTTGTAACTGTTTCACATCAATAATATTGCTGTTCAAACTTCTGATACAACATAATGCTTCAAAATAGGGTTCATCAGGAAAGAGAAGGGAATTGGGCAAAGCTTTACATGATTCCCTACAAAAATGGGCACCATTTGTTTCTAAGCAAAAAAAAATCTGGGTCTTTTGGGAGGTCTTTGACTCCTGAAAGTAACATATTTGGAGCAATTTTATTAAGCATGAATGCTGGAATAGTGATTTTTGTATGTATGTGGCTAAAGGGAACTCTTGCAGGAAAGCGTGTGTTTCTCTGGCAGCAGGAGGACATACTTGACCTTACAAAAAAACTTGAGCGAGCTGGAGACCCTAACCCGATGGCAGACTGACCCAAAGCCAACGCTCTTGGGGCTGAAAAGACGGCTCAGCAGTTAAGAGCCTTAAGATGCTCTTTCAAAGGACCTGCGCTTGCTTCCCAGCATCCACCGTGTGTAGCACCACACAACTGCCTGTGAGTCCAGCCTTAAGTGACTCTGAGGTCTTTACCAGCCTCCATGGGCCATGTACACACTGAATACAACACAGAGAGAGAGAGAGAGAGAGAGGGAGGGGATGGGGGAAGAGAGAAAGAGAACTCATAAAAACAAATCTTTTTAAAAAAAATTAGGGGAAAAATGCTCTGAATCTCTATATAAGCTTTCTTAAAGCAAAGGACAATGGGTTTTGATTGCCTAGTTCTCATAATCAAGGTATGAAAGATGATGTGGAATAAGTTTTTATAAAGTATAGGATAGACAGCAAGGACTAGATCAGAGTTCTTATATGCCCGAAGCCTCGTTTCTTAGAACTTGAACTTCCTCCTCTGGCTCAGTACCAGAGGATCCACGTCCATTTCACTAACTGAGTAGCCAGCACCACCTGTGATACAAGAGTAAGGCCAGGCCAAGAAGAAGAGCCGCCTGCTGAGCTGCTGGGACCTACGTACACATGGCCGCGTATTTATCATTCCATCGGGGAATGCTCTGCTGGGAAGGCTGATCTGACAGGGAGGGATCGCAGGCAGCAGGTATGCCATGAACAACAAACCCAGATTCCTAACATATGTTTAATTGGAGTACCTCTCCTTTAAAATACCTCCCCAATCTAAGTCCACATCCTGATTTGCCCACTCTTGTTACCGTTTTCTGCTGCCTGTTCTGAATTAATCCTTTGAGGTGGTCATTCCCCGGAAAGAAAAAAGGAAAATGAGAAGAGAGATGCAAAGTTGGGAATGTGAATGAAAGAGAATGGGAGAGCACAGAGGGAAGGGGTCATTAACTGGAGTCTGCTTTCAGGAGCTGGGTTGTCTGGGCTGTGGGAGAAGGGAGAGGCAGAGGAAGAAGAGAAATAGAAGCCAAAGGCCCTCCAAAGGTCACTTGCTAGCATCTCTACTAAAGAAGGAAAATTACTCTTTGCAATAGAGCTCAATTTACAGATTATTTTGATTCTCTGTCGTACTTCATCTCAAAGAATTAGTATAATCTAAAAAGTGGTTAAAGTTATTAAAACAGTTTCCATAGTAAAAAATTAAATGATTTTATTAACTGTCAAAGTCAGTGTTAAACCGAGATAATTTGAATTATATTTCATATAGTGATCATGTCACCAGGATGTCTAAATATTCTTTGTGAAAGTAATAATCCTCAATTCTGATTTCTTATCAACAGAAACTGACAAAAGGTTAAGAGTACTAGCCACCATTTTTATTATTTGTAAAATATAAATAGGAGAATATATTTGAGGGAAATATTTATGTAAATATGTTTTCCACCTTGAAAGAATTAACCCTTTAGGAGACTTTATAGATTTTTTTCTTTGCCAATTTTTTTTCCTCAAAAGACCATGAAACTATTACAAATACTTTATACCTATTTAAAAGTGAAATAGCAAAAGCTCATGCTTTTGAATTTGAAAAGCAGTAAATATCTTTATGAATATAATGACAGCAACATAGCAACATATTGTGCTGCCTCAAATCCTATCTAGCATTTATACACATATAACCTATCCATCATCTATTTGTAATCTATCATCTATTTAGTCCAAGTTTTCCTAAGTCACATAAGGGTGATTTTATAAATAGCATATATCTCTATCTAATCTATCCATTATCTGATCTATCTATCTGATCTATTAAGTTACATAAGTGTGCTTTTAAAATAATGTTTTACTGGGCTGGAAACATTGCTCAGTAGCTAACAGCACTAGTTGCCTTTGCAGGATGTTCACACCCATCTATAACTTGAGCTCCAGGTGATCTCATGCCGCTGGCCTCCAAGGCTGCACCTACATGCATATGCACAAGCAAACACACACACAGCTACACATGATTAAAAAAAAAAAAACAATAAAAATAAATCTTTTTTAAAAGGTCCTATCATGAAATTTGTAAGCAAATGGATGGAACTAGAAAAAAATCATCCTGAATAAGATAACCCAGACCCAGGAAGACAAACGCGATATGGGCTCACTTATAAGTGGATATTAGCCACAGAGTAAAGGCTAACCATGCTACAATCCGCAGACCTAGAGAAGCTAAAGTAACAATGGGGGATGCATCAATTTCATTGTGAAGAGGAAATAGAACAGACATCATGGGTGGACAGGGAGGGGGTGGATACGGGAGTGAGAACAGGAGGGATCGGGTCGGGGGAGGACAGAGGGACAGAGAACAGAAGTAAGCAACTGGAATGGGGGAGGCCAGTCTAGTTCAGGGGAATCTTCAAGGATGACCCTAGCTAAGACTCCTAGCAGTGGGGACATGGAGCCTGAGCTGCCATATCCTGTAACCAGGCAAGACTTCCAGTAGAGGGATTGGGACACCAACCCAGCCACAAAACCTCCGAACGACAATTTGTCCCGCCTACAAGAGGAGCTGGGGTAAAGGTGGTGCAGAAGTTGTGGGACGGTCCATCTTGAGACCCATGCCATAGGAGGAAGCTCACATTTGACATGAAGTCCAGGAACCAGGGGCTGGATAGGCAGGGACCTAGGGTAGAGTCAAATATGACTGGAAAAAAAATCAACAAAGTGATTCCTAATATTTTGTATATTCAGAGATTGGTCCCTAGCCCAACTGTCATCAGAGAGGCTTCACCCAGCAACTGATGGAAATGCAGAGACCCACAGCCAAACATTAGGTGGAACTTAGAAAATCCTGAGGAAGAGGAGAAAGAAGGATTGTAGGAGCTAGAGGGAACAAAGACACCATAAGAAAACCCACAGAATCACTAACCTGGGCTCAAAGGGACACACAGAGACAGAAACACCAACCAGCCTGCATGGAACTAACCTAGGCCCTCTACACATGTTACACTTGTGTAGCTTGGTCTTCTTGTGGGTGTCCTCACAGTAGGAGCAGGGCCTGACTCTGTTACCTGTCTTTGGGACTCTTTCCTTCTAGTAGGTTGCTGTGTCTAGCCTTAATAGAAAAGGAGACTTCTAGTCTTATTGAAACCTGATAGGCCATGGTTGGTTGATATCCATGGGAGGCTTGCCTTTTTCTGAAGAGAAACTGAGGAGGAGTGAAGGAAGGGGGTGGGTAAGAGAGGACAGGTAGAGGGAGGGACCAGGAGGAGAGGAGGGAGGGGAAATTGCAGTCAGGGATGACAGAGATAGATAGATAGATAGATAGATAGATAGATAGATAGATAGATAGATAGATAGATAGATAGATGATCCTATTAACAGAAATAGAATAGATTTGTTTCCAACTTATACCTCTGAACTCTCCAAATACTTCCAATTTTTTTCTGGAAGATTCCATAGAAAATAACAATTGTATTCATGAATAAAAAATTCTAGTACCTGTCAGTGAACCCAAAAGCATTTCACAGGAACTTTAGTTTCCATACCCTCTGGCCTTGTCCTCTGACCTGTGTCAATCTGAGAACTGGCAAGCTTTACTCCTGAGTTCCAGTTTCCAGAGCCTCTATATGGTTGTTGATGCAATAGCAGTAAATCCTGAGCATCTCAGTGACTTCTAGAACTTGTAGACAATCAAGTCAGATAATATCCCATAAAGAACATGATCCAACTATTCTATCCCCCAAGTGTGTATTGTCTTAAAGAAAGGCCAATCAAGGCAAGCTGATTCTCCATTGCCTTCAACATCCATAATAAATATAGTTCTTTCATTCTACCTTATGAAAATGTAGTTCTGGCAAGCTATGTCACCTGATGGAAATATTTTTGCTCATCCAAACTATAAATACTGCTTATTCTCAGACTGGACTGTTCAATGTTATTTCAAATATGACGGTCTTCACTTTTTAGGACACAGTACATTTTCCCAGAACAATTCAATGGAAGGTCACTGTGACCAGAACCAGGCTAACTACTAAGAACACAATAATGAATACACTCTGTTATCTGCCTTGGAGGAACTTCTCCCTCCGAAACAACAAAGAGTGTCTGGGGAGAGAGATCAGTGGTTAAGAACACTGACTGCTTGTGTAGAGAACCAGGTCTCAGAGTGCACCTGGGCGTGGTTAGTTTGGTTGGTGTCAAAGGCCTTTGGAAGGCTGAGTGAGCTCCCATTAGACAAGAGGCGACCTCACATGTAGAATATCTTACATCGTACTTTGGGTTCCTGAAAATGGTCTGAAGGTGCTTGGTGAACCACAGGTATTCCTAAGACTGGTTCTCATTAGCAGGAAAAACTAGAAGCCTCTCTCTTCCTCCTTCTTCATGTGAAGTGAAACCAATGAAGTCAGCCACTATTTAGACAAGTGAGTGAATGCTATTCCTCTGGGAGACACTATTCTTAAGGAGAGACGGACCCCGGGAAGTCCCTGAAAGGTTTTTGGGGCTGGTGAGAGAGTATAGCTTGTGGGCCATTCAATAGGAATGATGGGCTATTCTGTTGATGCTGTTAAGTTAAATCACCTAATCAAAATCATAAGGAAAGCCTTACCTTTCCATATGTGTTTTTGTTATCCTACAAATAAAATATGTGGCTCAAATCCTGGCACAGTATCTATCTACAGAAGGCTGAATATTTGAGGAAGAGAAATACCTAAGAGAAGTTTGCATTACCAGATGCTTGGCATCGTGTAGTCAAAACATTCTGGATGTGTTTTTAAAATAGTCTTCCAGATTTGTGACAACTTATAGCTAGCCATAGCCCCTATCTACATTTTGGAAGGAGGATGGAAATCTGAGGTAGTTTCTCAAATTATTCAAGAAAATCGAACTCTTATTGCCTTTGTAGTGTGATTGCCCTTCGAAAGTAATTTAATTCTAAGTTGGGGAGATGAGGGGAATCTTTCTACAGACTTCTTCAACATTTGCATTTAACTTGAAAAATAATAGCCACAGAGGGCATCTGTAGTACCTTGGATTTGCCCTATGAAAGGTATCATTGCCACCAAATTCTGATCCGTTCCTATGTTGGGAAACACCAACTAATTCAGAACTTCAGTTCACTTTGTGCTTATATTCTTGACTCCTCAAGAATGGTAGAAAGTACCATTGATGCCATACATGTTGACTTACCCAGCATCTTTTCATTTTAAAATTAATGCTCAAGAACATAAAATTTAATAAGGACAAAAATTAAAGTTTAGTAGAGCTTTTTTAAAAATTCTTGAGCAAAATTTTTATTTTGGGTTTTGTTTGTTTGTTTTGTTTTGTTTGTGTGATATTTTGTTCTTCAAGACAGGGTTTCGCTCTGTAGCCTTGGCTGTCCTGGGCTTGATTTGTAGACGAGGCTGGCCTCAAACTCACAGAGATCAGCCTGCCTCTGCCTCCCAAGTGCTGGGATTACAGGCTTGTGCCACTGCGATTGATGAGCAAAATTTTCAACAGATATTTTTATTCCTCACTAAACAGTATATGCTCTGTGATTCCCACTGTAGGCTGTTTCCAGGTGCACCCAGTGCACCTAGAGTAGAAGTGATCTAGAATAGGAGGGAAAATAGTTCTGTGGGGTTCTTGCTGTGTGAATTTTAGATATCCAGATATTTTGATAGATAATTTTATCATCTAGGCTAAGAAATATTCTATTTGTTCTTAAGATACTCAGTTAGTCAAGCCTAAGCTTTTGTTTGCTGCTGGTATGATGTCATTGTGGGGCTAAAATAAGATGAGGTCTGGTAGCCGGGCACGGTGGCATGTGCTTGTAATCCAGCACTGTGGGAGGCTAGAGGCAGGAGGATCTCTGTGAGTTAGAGGCCAGCCTGGTCTACATAGTGAGTCCGGAACAACTAAGGCTACACAAAGAAACCTTGTCTTGAAAAAACAAAAACAAAACAAAAATATTAGGTCTGGTAGCAAACCCTAAAGTGGGATTGCATGCCAATCAAGTCTTCGATAGTTACACCACTATGCCCTCATACTAAGTATAGTCGTCAATTAATTTCCAGTTATTCCTAATTTTTCTTTGATGTCTTTATATCTGGTGCATTAGTCGAAGTAATCCCATAAGTATAATAGATCATTATCCTTCTCAGAATTCTCCAGTTAAGTTAAAGATAAAACGGCACTCCTATTATTGCTCTGACACAGAAACCTAAGATGCACACAATAGTGGGCCTAGAGTGCCAGCTTCAAAACAATTACATTAAAAATAAAAATCTCTCTCTACGTTTCCTACCCAGACCATCCTGAAACCTTATCTGCTTCAATGGGTATCAATGAGAACATTCTGCTAAAGGTTTTCATGCCAGAGGGGACAGAGTTGAGAAGCTTGGCCAAAGGTCCGTGAATATTGATGGAAGTGAGAGTTGGAAGCTGACAGGGTCATTCAGAGAATATGACCTAGATTTGAAAGATTTGGAGGGAGAAGGTTTGTGGTGCGTTTAATAATTGAATAGTTTGGGGTTTTGGTCTTAGGATTCTAATGTGCCATTTCTTTACTCCTACTTAAGGTTTTCACCTTTCTTGATGGTTTAGGAAAACTACCAAGATCTTGTGGAAAGGAGTTTCAAATCTCTAGTATGGCTTGATCATCTGTCTTAAGGGGACAGTGAATTTTTTACATAATCTGGTTAGAAAAATCTGTCCCAACACACCATATACTAGCAGAAGAAAGAAGGTAGAACAAGTGAGGATTTTTTAAGCCAAAATATTATGGAAATATTAGGATTGTGTGTCTAGGCAGGATCTCAAGTGTATCTGTGACTGTGCCCTTAACTATTGATAAGCTATGGAAGTCAACTAACAGGCATATAATACAACCTATTTAATTTGTCGGGTTTTTTTTCAAAATTTCTACACATTTATTAACTATTTGTTGAAGACTGTGATAGACCAAATGACCACCCAGAGTTGTTCCAATCCTAACATCAGAGCCCTGAGATTGTCGCTTTTGGCAAAAGGGAGTTTGGAAATGGGATCATAGTGAACATCTTTAAAAAGGTATGTTTTCCTTCATTAAAAGGATATTTCCAATTAAAAGGAGGCAAGACCATTCCTCAGAAAAGGAAAAGTAATGACAGAAACCATCAGAGGGCTGTGAGGGGAGGAAACTGGGCCAACCATGGCTGTCTTTGACAAGAAATTAGCGTAGTATCTAAAAGCTGAGCTGATAGAAATTGATTCTTTCTCTGGAGCCTCTGGAAAGATGGTGGCTCTCCCCATCCCTGTGTTTGCTGCTCTGACCTCCAGCACTGTAACATAATAACATTTTTGTTGTTCTAAGGAGTAATTCATTACAGTACCAGTCTCCAACTGGGTTTCCTAGTAAGGGGAGCAGGGACTGGCTCTGACATAAACTCAGCAGGTGGCTCTTTGATCTCCTCCTCCTGAGGGGGAGGGAGCAGCCTTGCCAGGCCACAGAGGAAGATGATGCAGCCAGTCCTGATGAGACCTGATAGGCTGGGGTCAGAGGGACGGGGAGGAGGACCTCCCCTATCAGTGAACTAGGGGAGGGGTATGGGAGGAGAAGAGGGAGGGATACAGCTGGGATATAAAGTGGATAAATTGTAATAAATAAATAATTAAAAAGAAACTAACACCAACCTCTACTGGTTCTTAGGAGCAGTCCTCAGCACCAAGACCAATCCAGAAAAAGCAACCCAGCTTTGATACGAATCCCACGGGCCCTTTGCATTTTGCTTAGGAAGAAATTAAGCCTGCTAAAATGAGCATGATTTCCCCATGGAAAACCAGTCTTGACTGACACTTTATAACTGTCCTATCATTTCTTCATCCTGTCAATGTGGGCCCTTGAAGGACCCGACCTGCTGCCCAATCTGTTACCCAAGGGCTGTGCTTGCTGCCTCTCACCCTGGTGTTACTACCAATCTAGTCATTTTTGCTAATGAGGAATTAGAATAATCTACAGAGCACAGTACTGAGGGGCTGGAACAGCCTAAGCCACACCTGAAAGAAAAGTGGCCTCTAAGGCAGGCGCTTCTAAGCCTCTGTGTGTGGTAATTCATTACGGTAGCAATAAATAAGTAACTCCAACCTCTGCTGGGTCTTAGGAGCTGCTGTCTTAGGAAGAACTCTTTCCTGGGGGAAGTTAATCACAGAACAAAGCAGCACAATTGGCGTGAGAGAGAGCTCCTCCTAGAACCACCAGTCACTGCTCCTTCCCTCCACAGACACTGGGGTGCCCTGGTCCCAGCCTCTGCTGCGGAATCTGACATGGAAGGATTCCTTTTCCGACCTACTTCCCAGCACAGTGTGGATTACAAAGGGAAATTAACATGTGAAGAAACCCCTTGGACGCTAAAGGGGCCATATTCCTTCTCTTGCTATATTATTTGGCTGGAAATATTGGTGTCGTTTTCAAATGTGGGGTCTGATTTAATAGAGGCAGCCAACAACCATGGATCTCATCAAATGGGGCTCAGAACATATATAATAACTTTCAGTTGAGGAGGTATGGAGGAGCCATACCAAATATTTTCAAGTTTTGGAGTGGTCTGACCAATAAGGGAAAATGTATTCAAAGGGAGCTGAGAATCAAGCTTCAGGATCTTGTTTTTCAGGGCTATTATAGACAATTCGTTATAATTTATCACACTGATACTCTTAGATTGGACGAAGCCCAAACATAACTGAGTTCAGTGCATATTAAATTACCTCTTTCTTAAAAGGAGGGTGGTCTCACCAGGGCAAGATGGAGTTCATTAGCAAGCTGAGAAGGTTTTCTTAACTCTTCATTATCTGGTTTCACATTGTTCCAGATTCCCCCAGCATCAATGGGCATCTTTCCTTTTTCCAATTCTTGGGAAATCACAGAGCCCTATAAACATAACACAGGTTGCTGTAAACTCTGCTCTTATTCCTTATGTAGAATCAGTTGGTTTTCTGCATGAAGCAAAATAGTTCACTCTAGCATGATGATTGACTGCATTCACACTGGAGGTGCCGTAGCATGTTTAGGACTTATGGCTACATTCCCAATGTGCAGCACATCCATCTGCGTCATTAGAGGAAGCATAGGGTCAGGTCAGGGCCCAGCTCTGCCTGGTCCTTAATAGAGCTCCGGCCTCTTGCCAGAACTGGGAACTTTGAAATCTAGCTAAATGGCCTTTGAGTTGTGTATCCTTAGTCTTACGATTAGGAATAGGTGTACGCCTGCAAAAGAAAAATGTCCCCCAGAGAGCTGTAAGCTTAATCAGCTGCTTCTAAAGGAATTTTAAAAATTGTATCTATTCCTTTAATTTTTAAGATAGCATAGAAAGTGATGGGATTCGTTGTGGCATTTTCATACATACATAAATATCATTGCGCTACATATTTGTTAATTCTGTTCTTCACTGCCCTCCCCTCTTTTCTCACTGACAGCCCTCTACCTGCCCCCAAGTAGGCCTCACATGAATTCCACTACTCCCCCCAACTGAGGTCTCTTCTTCCCCTCTCACCGTCCCTTCCTTCCCCTCTCACCGTCCCCTTCTAAAGGGATGTTAACTCACTATAACTTTTGCCGCTTGGTTGTTTAACATTTGGTCTTTTTTTTTTCTTTTTTCTTTTAAAGCTAGCTCAGGCTGCACTCCAGGAAATTAACCTACTCTTTATCTACTGGTAGATGAATACTGCGGTAAGAAGGGGTTGCCTGAACTGAGGGAGGAGCCCAGGAGAGATTCCTAATCCTGTCAGTCTTTGGATCTCATATGAAACATCAGCACTCTATCAGCCGCCTGATTCTCTCCATGCTTTAGGAATAGCACACTTAACTGCTTTCAGGGGTGGGTTCACTCAGACACCCCACCTCAGTGCCTGTCACTTTGCTAGACTCAGGACTTTCCTTCCTGTTTGCTTCCCCACAGTCTGTATTAGCAACCAGTGTTTAGGTGAGGAAAGACCTATTCTGAATGGATGATTCCCATTTCTTGCTAAGTTTAGAATGAGTCTACTGATTCCAAGAACTACCACAGCTACCAAAGCCACCATAGTAACCCAGACCAACCATGTAAAGAGTCTGTGTATGGTTGAATACTTTGGGTTTCTTCGTCGTATTTTTTTTTTCTTGATGTCGCATTTTTTTTCTTGAAGGTTCCCCTATAATTTATGACCTAAGTGGCTTGGTAATGATGATCTGATGTGGGACAGCCTGTGACCCTTTGGGTGGATCCTCCAAGTGGAAATTTAATTTACCAATGAGTGTTTGTGGAGTGACATAAGGAGATGATATTTTCTTTCTTCATTTTCAAACAATTGGCCTGTTTATTATTGTGCCTGAAAACAGGAGAGAAAGAACATGAGGGGAAAGGGGGAAAGAAGAGAGGAGAGGGCAGAAGAGAGGAGTGAGTAGTAGGTGGGAGGAAAGATGAGAGAGGAAGGGAAGGGGAAGGAAAAGAAAAGAAAAACTGATAACTGAATTTATTCTTCCTTGGGATTGTAGAGACAAGCTAAGTTGACTCTTTTCAGATGTGCCTACTCTATCAAGGCTGGGAGAAGGATAGTGCCATATTTATGAATGCTGTGTTTGCCCCTTTGCAAGGACTTAGTGCTTTTTCAATAAGAATAAATTTAATTTGTGGCTGCACTTCAAGGAAGATGGTTGGTTGGTAAAAGTGGCACGGTCCCAGCCCTAGATTTAGAGAAACTGTGCGGCTGAATCCCTCAGCATACCTTTCATGTGGTCGAGCTAGCCATTCTAGAAAACCCCAAGTGCTTCTGAGGATACTAAACTGGTGAATGCAAAATTCTCCCCTCCTTGTCTCCTAGTAATCCTTCATGTTTGAACAAGCACTGAAGTGAATGCTGCCTACACGCTTCCTGTCAACTAGAGTTCTTCTTCATTCTTGAATAATCTCTTTTCTCTAGTTGACACTCAAACAAAGTCAACACATACCACAGAATAAATTTTAATTTTTAATTAAGGAAGATTTAGACATATACCTTGAAGAAAGCTGGTGCTTTTCCATACAAAGGTAGTCCATGTGTTTCTGCCTTTTTTTATTATTTCTGTCCCTGGGAGAAAAGGGTAGCTCTATGTTTGTGCCTCATGTCTATTCCAATCTGTAGCAACTTGTAGCAACTTGTGTTGCATTTATGTTGAAAGCACAAAAATACAGTTAGTAATTGATTAGAAGTCCATACAGAAAAAAGCATCTCTGAGCTGAGAATAACAGGGCATTATTGTCAGATATGATGGCATAGTCCTACTTATTTTTACCATGATAAAAAATTTTAAGAATAAATGTATTAAAAACGCTACTGTATCATATGGCAATAGATAGGCAGATTGCTTAATAAATAGATGACGATAGACAAACAGAAAGACAGACAGACAGATAGACAGAAAATTTTTCACCAGCTGAGCTGAGGATCAAAAACCTTTGGCTCTCTTTTCATGTTTTGTTTTGGACTGGTACAGAATATTTTATGCGACCTCAAGAGATCTCAAGATCTCATTAGAATCTCAAGATAAAGATAGATAGATAGATAGATAGATAGATAGATAGATAGATAGATAGA
>NW_026592118.1:32478415-32527718 GCF_907164565.1 Psammomys obesus
AGATAGATAGATAGATAGATAGATAGATAGATAGATAGATAGATAGATAGATAGATAGATAACAGTTGGGATTATAAAAAACAGTGGAAATCTTAAGAAAGGCCTAAGGAGACATGCTGGTGAAGTATAATAAGTATAATGTGGCCTCTGGGAAGGGGGTCCTAGAACAAAAAAAGGGCTGGTTGTAAAAGCCGAGAACATCAGGACGACGTGAGGGCTTAGTGTGGATTCTAAGTCTGGCTTCCTTGGCTCTGACAAATTCTTTGTATTAACATAATGACAAGAAGATGGTCAAAATATGAAAATGGTATCATGTCTATGGAAAGTGATTCCACAAGTTTCCTGGAAAAATTAAACCTATTATAAAAAAAATTTATCTTAAGCCGGTCATGGTGGCGTACACCTTTAATCCCAGCGCTCAGGGAGGCAAAGGCAGACGGGTCACCGTAAGTTCCAGGCCAGCCGGGTCTATAGAGCAAGTTCAGGAAAGCCAGGGCTACGCAGAGAAACCCTGTCTCAAAAAACCAAACAACAACAACAACAATAATAATAAAGGAATTTTTCATTTTAAAAAACTGTCCGAATTACTCACTGCCAGGGTTGAATAGGAGGGATCAGAACCACTACTTCTTATGCAAACTAATTTTATAATGGAAACAAATTTGGCCTTTACAAGTAGATAATAGGAATTCTGCAACTGATCTGACATGGGACTTGGGACAGCTCACTGACAGCATGACACATCACAGTTCTGATGCATCTTGTGGTGTTTGGCAGAGGAAGTTACTTCTGATAGTGACTGCTTTGTTACCAACTTGCTACTGGGATTCTTGGCCTTCCTGCTAGCAACAGTGTCAACTCTCTCTCTCTTTCTCCTATCTCTCTCCTCTCTGTTTCTCTCTGTGTGTAGATTTACTTTAACCTCGAATTTTTGGTGTGTGTCTCAAATTTTAAGGCTTTCTGGGTACATATATGTATAAAATGTACCTCAACTCTTCCATGCATATTCAATGAACAAATTTTAAACTTTTTGTTGTTGTTGTTCTTTTGATTTTTTGAGACAGGGTTTCTCTTTGTAGCCTTGGCTGTCCTGAACTTGCTTTGTAGACCAGGCTAGCCTCAAACTCACAGAGATCTGCCTGCCTCTGCCTCCCTGAGTGCTGGGATTATAGGTGTGAGCTACCACGCCTGACAACTTTTAAAGGCACAAGCCATTGTTTTTTTTTTCAACTTCAAAAAAGTGACCATTTTGCTTTAAATGATTCTATCTCTCAATATGCCTACTGTAAAATCAAAAGATTCAAAAAAATTCAAAAAAAATGAATTTTATTTTGTATTTATTGAGTCCAGAAGAGTGTTCCCAAGCTCCTGGGTAGAAACTTTTAAATGAGGATACTCCTATGTTTGGTAAAATCCACAGGAACACTGGGTTGTTGGATTTTTTTTTCCATAATAATCAATAACAATTTTTCTAACTCAAGGGGTTAGTCAGTCACAAAGAATGTTTTGGATCTTAATGGTGTTTTCGGATAGGCTGCACAAAGACAAGACAAAAATTTTTTTTTTCTCCCAAAGCAGTAGCAATAAACACAGATTCTGTCAGGAATGGCCCTATTGGTGGCCCAGCGGTAGCACACTGTTCAGTAGACTCTCATGAACAGATTAATTGGCCTCAATCAGTTCTCAGCGGGGAAACCCACCTCGTGGTAAATATCGCCACGACTGGTATTAATTACCTCAGTTGTCACCTGTCAACAGCTGAAGAGCCGGGAGCTGAGTGAGGAGGCAGCAATCTTGATGCGACCAGCAGAGATAGAGCTGTAAAGGGGACAGGGACTCATTGCCAAGGCCACTGTAGCGGGCCGGTGGCCCACCAGGCTTCTCTCTTGTGGGGAGGCACAGATTCAATATGATTCCAGTCTCACCGGAGCTGGAGAATCAGAAGCGTAGTGCCTGGGAAGAGAGGTAGTGCGTCCCAGAAACAGAGGGTACCAGCACTCAGTCCTGACAGTTGCTCTGATGTACTACTGGCCTTGATGCTCTCATGCTGTGTGGTTCAAACCTGGGCTTTGTCACTTTTTCTATTTGTGTGATCATAGGTCAGTGCCTATACTTTCCCTGAGCCTAATGTTTCTTTCTCTGGAAACACAAAGGCAAAATAAGCACCTGACAGGGCTGGTATAGTGAAGTCTGAGAGCTGCTTAAAACGTAACAAGTTCTCAAAGCCTCAGGGTGCCTCACCACCACCACACAGTTACATAACGTATGCTTGTTAGCCTGCCTGGCAACGAGCAGGAAGACTCAGCATGTCTCCTGCCTTCCTGTATTAACCAAAAAGAAGCCAGGCCGGCCTGATAATATGTCAGAGTCATTGATCACGGTCTCAGAGTTATTACAGAAAAGAAGTGAAGCAAGGGGGGGGGGGGAGGTAAAAAACCGAAACCGTGAAGGAAATAAAGTGGTGGCACTCTCTCCGGGGAATGTATGATCGACTTCTCAGAGGGGCCACTTTTTAAAATGGTGTGTATTCCCATAAAGGAAGTGTCAGAGAAACCGGCCTACATTCTGCAAACGGATGCCCATCCCCACAAGAATGCTAGTTCACACTGTACTGAAGAGCTCACTTAAGCCACCAAGACTGGACCAATGTTTGTGCTCAAGTTCATGTGAGAAAGGCACATTGGCCAAAATGAGGAGTCCTCTGGATTTCCATTATGTTTGCGGACATTTCTGCAGATCAAGAGTCGAGTCATCCCTAACTGTATGTAGGACATGCTATTTCCAAGAGTCTCCAAAGTATGTCAACGAGTTCTAACTGCCTGGAAGTGGGGGAGGGCAAAGGAAAAGCCCCTTTTGTTTTCAGGGTAGGAGCTATCATGCTCCTCTTATCAACTGAAAATTATTAAGTCAGAACATGACAAGTTAGAGGCAGCCTGGGTTACATAGCAAGGCAGTCCCTAAAACAAACAAACAAACAAACAAATAAAGATTTAGATAACGTACCAGTTTTGAGGTGATTGCTATTTAAAACAAACAAAAAAATCACAGGAGAAGAAAAAAAATATGTGAAATAGTAGATACCATGTATTTCATTGTAGAATATAAAGTGATAAAACTATTTTAAAAATATGGCGGTTTTCCAAAAAACTACAAGAAGAACTACAATCACCATTCCACTTATGAATATATTCCCAGAAGAATTAAAAGCACATTTCAAAGAGGTATCTTCATGCCCATGTTCATGGCAACATTACTCACAAAACCCAAAGGAAGATGTCACCCAAGTGTGGTATGTTAGATAAATCAATAAAACAAATGTTATCCACAAGGTCAATGGACTGCTATTTAGCATTCAAAAGGAAGGAAATGGTATGTCTGGACAACCATGAGGATGATGTGATAAGAGAAATAAGACAAACACGGAACAGTTGGTTCCACTAATACACGGTACTTAGTCACAGACAAGGGGTTAGAGAGGAGAAAGAATGGAGTTAGTGTTTAATGGGAGCGTGGTTTCAATGGTGATGATGAAAGGTTTCAGTAGTTTCATAATACCGTGAGTATATTTAGTGCCACAGAACTGTGTGTTTCTCAGATTGTTAGGGCCATAAGTCTTATATAAGGAAGGTTTCACCAGTTTATTTTTATTTATTTTTTTAAGGTTTATTTATCTTTATGTGCATTAGTGTTTTGCCCACATGTATGTCTGTGTAAGGGTGCCTGATCCCCTGCAGCTGGAGTTACAGACACTTGTGAGCTGTTACGTGGGTGCTGGGACTTGAACCCAGGTCCTCTAGAAAAGCAGCGAGTGCTTTTAATTACTGAACCATCTCTCCAGCCCCTGCCATTTTTTTTAAATAAATAAATAAATAATTTTAAAGGGGTTTCAAAAATAAGGGCTGTAAATTGCTCAATTGGCAAAAATGCTGTGCACATGAGTTCAGATTCCCCAGTGCTGATGTAAAAATTCTGACACAACAGTGTGTATCTATAACACTGGTATCCTGAAGGCAGGCACCACACGGGCTAGCCAAGCCAGCTAATCAGTGAGCTCCAGCTCAAAAAAAAAAAAAAAAAAGCTGGAGAAATGGTTAAAAAAGATACCCTTTGGTTGACCTCTGGCTTCTGCATACTTGTATACCCACACACATGTATGACCACATACATGAATGTATACACACATAAGTAGACAGAAGCATTTAAGGCTCAGGAAAGTCACCCATATAGTGGGTATCAGAGTAGAAACTTAGATATTGAACTTACAAGATCTTTCCATGCCAATGTCTCTTTGGGCATGGAAACTGGAGCTGGAGCTCAGAAAAAAAGCCGGGGGCAGTGCATAATGAACTGAAAAAAAATAGCAATTACAGCAATCCAGATGTTTGTTCCAGAGATGAGAAGGCTTCTAAGCCCACGACGTTGGAAATCTATCTGCACTCTTAAAAAATAATTCGTATTTCACATACCACGCATCACAATTGGTTTTGATGTCAACTCACCACAAATTACTAGGAAGCCTCACCTGAAGAACCACACTAATTGCCTTGATTGGTGTGGGAAGACCCTTTCCAATTGTGGGCAGCACCTCCTGGCAGCAGCCTAGATGAAAGCAGTGCAACAGAAGGAAGAAGAGCTTCTCTCCTTTTCTTCTTGGCCTTCCCTTTTGCCAGGAGTTGATTTGCCCCATTGATGATGATGATGGTGATGATGATGATGATGATGATGACTATGGTGATGATGTTGCTGATGCTGCCTTCAAACCAGTGTTTCTAGCCATCCATTGTGGACTAAGAGAACAACTGCTGTCCAGGAAACCTCCAGGCTTTTGGGGTCAGACTGAGACTTCTGGGGCACCGTTCTCAGTTCACCTTGTGAACTGAGTAACTACTGGTTGTCACACACACTCAGACTGCAAGCGAGAGACAGCTTGTAGGACTCTGTTAAATGCTGAGGACTGAGTTCACTACCAGGTTCTGAACCCCTTAGACATTATGTTAACTGTTGTTACCATTTTAAGTGGCTTAGTAAATCCATTCTAAGTACATTCAGCACACTGGTTCTGCTCCTCCAGAGAACCCTGGATAATATACCATACACCCACATTTATCATCCACAGCTTTGTGCCTTTTAGACAAATTTCCAAAGATGTGTGGCTGTCACTTATCCTTGTGTGGCTTTCTCGGCTTGGTTCTCACATCAATAATGCTGTCCGCACTCATCCATATTATAGGCTGCTTAGTAGTTCATGCCCTTTTATTGCTGAACAACATTCATGAGGACTTCTCACATCTGTGTTTCCCCTCCTTAGTGGATGGGTATTTCAGTTGTTTCTGCCTTTTTACTGTTAGAAGTGGTGTCGTTATTGGCATTAGTGCCTAGGTCTCCATGTGAACCTCTGTATTCAGTGACCCTGAGTGTTCCTGAGTGAGAGAGAGAGTTGCCGGGTCATATGGTAACTGTCCAGTCTTCTGAAGAGTACTCAGTTTGCAGAGTAGCCGCCATGTTGCATTCTCACTGGAAGTTTAGTGAGCATTCCACTTCCCCCACAGTCTAGTGCAGGCTTCTAGTTTGCCTTTTGGACTATGTGCCACTGCATAACCACTGCTGTATGCTTGCAAGGGTCTCACAGTGAAAGGCATGCCAACGCCAAAGAATTTTTGAAACAGCTTATTGGGGTGGTTGGCTTCTACCACCAAGTTTGGTGGAATCAAACTTTAGACTCAGCTGCTTTGCTTTTTTTTTTTTTTTAAGTGCAAACTGAGCTGAGAAGTAACGGCCAGCTAATTCAATGTCTGCCAGGCAGATCTCAGTACCAATCAAGTGATAACTTTGTGAACATGGTTGCTCCTCTTAGAGTTTGGAATAATGGCATGCACATGACAGGACAGACTGTCAGAGAAAGAGAGGGAGGACACAAATGGGTGTGAAGGAGCCTTTCCCTCCATCTCCATCTCTCATTGACATGAGTGTCAATTCATGTCTCCTGGCAGGTTCATCACCTTCACACCTTCCACACGTGAGTATTTGGTAGCAGCATTCTCCAGTTACATGTGTTTCCATTAGCAAAAGAAATATCCCTGAGATTTTCTTAGGTACTTGCAGAAATACACACCCATTCAGTGGTCGCCAGAAGGATCCGATCTGTCTGCCTCATGGCCTTCTGGCAGTTAAGCATTTACTTTAAGGCAAATAAAATGTCAGCCACCATTAGAGAGCATCTGGTAACAATATGACCATTCCATCCCTGGGGACCGACCTCTCCCCCAGAAGAGATGGTACTTGAAATAGGAGAGGCAGGACCTCCTCCCTCCCACCCGGGCATGGTGGCTAGGGAGTGGGCAGACCGCCACCCACAGAAGGACACGGGGAACCAGATCAAATATGAACCTAGGGGGCAAGCTTCCCAGACATCAGTGACCAAAGGCTGTTCACCCTCGCTAGATGGGTCTGTGGTTAAGGGGGAGTCTGATCCCTAAGCTGGCCTAGATTAACTCTACAAAATGTAAACCAGCCTCCACAGCCACTTAAAGAAGAGTTTGGGCTGACTCAATTGAATGCAGTGGTGTGCTGTGAGTGACAGGAGATGCTCAAAGTGAAGAGACCCTGTCGGAGCTACTCACCCCCATGAATGGGGCAAAACGAACAGTTCTCTTGAAACAGAGGGGGAGAATGTGTAACCCACTCTGGTGGGCCATGTGACAATGTGGGTGATAAGGAGGGTTGATTTGCCGAGAGATGACTATAACCAGGCAACCTGACTATGGCTGAAAGATGAGACATGTCTTCAGTAGTCTCTGGGTAAGCGTCTCGGTGGAAAAACATTTGTCAACAGAGGTTGCTCCTCACAGTGTTGGGATGTTCCCTGTTCTGATGTGGGAGGAATCATGCTCTTCCTGTTGGAAGCACTGTCGCCCTATTCACTGTGTGTGGAATATATTCAGGGTCGCCAGCTTTAAAGCTCTTAACTTATAGGCTTTTCATATTTCCAGACCTCTGATTTGACCAACAACATGGCCACACCAATGAAATCACGAGCTTTGTAAAAACAGAGTTCAACCGGAGTGTCAGGAGCACTTACTTTGATGAAATGGTTAGCATTGTCCAAAACTTCTCACCAACTTCATGCCTTCTCTCTGAGGGGAACTGCTTTATTAGAATTCGTAAAGGCTGTCCATAGTTTCTTCAAAGTAAAGGCCTTAACAATTTAAAGAATAAAATATAATAAGTACAGTTTTTAAATGTAAGAATACTGATACACACATGTGTTTGATTTCTTTGTGGACAGTTATAACGATGTAACCCAGACTGGCCTTAAACTCCTGATTCTCCTGCCTCTAAAACCAGGGACAGGATTACAAATGTGTACCACTGAACTGGACCACATGTGTATTCTTATAGAGCCCTGAAGAATAAAGAAAACAGCCTCATTCCAAGTAATTTTTCTTGCCTACACTTTCTTAATCTTAGTTTAATAATGCCTTATTACAGTTTAATAATTGCCTTATTAAATAACTAAGCTAACATACAATTTTAGTACCTAGGAAAGTGGTTAATTTTAAAGTGACATTAGTATTAATAAAATGCTTTCTTAGATAATTATCTTTGCAAAATATGCTGCTAAAAACAAGGACAAAAAATAGATAGATAGATAGATAAACAACCCTTCTTTTTTTGACATGGCAGGTCCCTTTCCTTGTCCTCCTTTTTACCTGACAGCTAAGTGGGAGAATGCCATCACCGTCTGTGCTTTTCACTGACGGACAGTAAATTCCATGACAGTCCCTCAGCAACAGCAGTTAAGTCAGTGGCCAGATGAGCAGCAGAGAGATGCACACGGCTCCAAGTGTGACCTCCCACCCCCACCTGAGGGTGGCTGAGGCAAAATCCACAAAGCTGAAGAACTCTCACTGCCAGGGCTGTGGATGGAAAGAAAAGGAGCCTAAGCTCTGGGGTGAAAACTTTTAAAATTTAAGCCAATCACGCAAATGCTTGTCACCATCACTCCAAACACCGGCGGGACTTAAGAACTGCTCAGGAAGCGACCAGATTCTAACCCTACTTTCCAGGTGCACCATTAATATCACACTGCCAGACCCGCCCCATGGAAGAAAGCCAGCCCCTATCAGTGTTAACAATACCCTGATAAGCTTGTAGCTAGGAGCCAACCAAAGTTGTTCTCTTAGAGGCTCCACCCAGTAAGGTCTCGAAACAGATACTGAGACTCACACCCAAACATTGGATGAAGCATGAGGAGTCTGCTGGAAAAGAGGGGGCAGGATAAATGGTCCCGGAGGTGACCAAAGCTCCACAAGACCATCAGAGGCAATCAAGCAAGCCGCAGAGGGGCCTATGGACTCTGAAGCAGCAACCAAGGACAATGCATGGCTGGACCTAGGTCCTCTACTTATGAGTAGCTGATGTGCATCTTGGGCTTCATGAGGGCCCACTAGTTAGGGGAGTGGGGGATATCTCTGACATGGACTATGTTGCCTGCTTTTTGATCACTTCCCCTTGAGAGGACTGCCCTACCAGGCCACGGGGGAGGAAGACATACTCAGCCCTCATGTGAACAGATGAGCTTGGTAGGGGGGCTCCCCTATTCTGAGGAATAGGGGAGGGGGTTTGGGAAGGTGGGTGGGACTGGGAGGAGAGGAGGTAAGGGCCTATGATGTAAATTGAATGAATTAATTATTGGAAAAATGGAAGAAAAAAAATGCCTTAGTGTTTCCATATGAATGACAATATCATATCATGTATGGCAAACCCTGGAGATGCTTACCGAACTTTTCATACCTAAAACTATGATGATGTAGGTGGAGATGGATACATAAGCAAAAAGGTAGAACATTTGCAGAATGTGCATTTATGTAAATCATCACACAATGCAAATGTGTTATAATTAGTGTGATGTGCTTAAAATAGGAGAAACACTGATTAACATAACTATACTTCATTTTCTAAATATCAGATGAAAATAAGTATGTGTGCTTTTATTCCTCTTGATGATATCATAAAAATTGCTTTTCACTGTGTACTGGAGATAAATAGAACTCTGGATTCCAGATGGGGCTTTGTCATATTGGGAAAGTTCTGAACTCATTTAGCAGACCCAGAGCCTAATTGTTTAATGAATGAATGAGTGAATAAAGGTACAACCAGTGAATGAATGGACAAGTGGTTATTAGCTCCAGCCTGTGGAGTGGATTCTAATTCATTGTTATCTCTTACTGTTTGTTCTCCAGTCCATCCCAGCAAACAAACTGTGTGAGATTTGCAGGAGACTTAACTGAAACTCGGAAGCAATCAAGTGGTTGAATTTCAGGTTTTTCCAATTGAATGACATTCCTTTATCCATATTGATTTGGGGTTTGGTAAATTCAATTGGTGATATCACCTGGATGATTTTAAGACTCTAAAACTTTTTTTTTTCTAAGTTTCCAACATAGCTCACGGAACATAAGAATTTCATCAACTGAAAACTAAGAATCGTTTCTGTGGGATGTGTAAAACAAGAAGCTGACCAGCATTATGTTCTTTTTCTTTAATTCAGCATCATTATTGAGAGTTATTCTTGGACTTTATGAAAACCAGATTGGAGCATGGGCATGTTCTCTGTCGAGCTGTGTTCAAGGAATTGGAACTGAAAATCATTCAAACTAGGAAAACATGACATTGAAAAATAGTCTACATTCTTTCTTCTCCCTCAGAGTGCCTGAGACACTTTTTGACTTGGGCATCTTATGCAGATTGCAGTTCTGTTTTTATTTTTATACTTATTAAGAAATGGGCAGTTTGTGCAAGACATGGTGATACATGCCTTTAATCCCAGCACTTAGGAGGTAAAGACACACAGATTTCTGTGAGTTCGAGGCCACTCTGGACTTCATAGTAAGTTCTGGGACAACAAATGAACAAATAAAAAAACCACCAAATAAATAGAAGGAGGAAGGGTGGTACAGAGAGAAAGAGAGAAGAAACGAAGGAGGAAAGGATGAAAACAAAAGCAAAGAAAGAAAGAAGGAAATTAGGATAGAAGGATGCTTTGCTGTCAGAAACAAGTCACATCTCCTTCCTTTGATTGCTGTTCTGTTTGCTTTTACCAATGACAACATTTTGATGCTTGAGCCCTCAAAATCTGTGCCTCTTCCATGGCCCCTTCCAGCCCAGTCAGGTCTCAGACTGGTCAGCAATCTTCAGTTCACCCTTGTTATCTCATTACTCTGAAATGCAATTCTTTTTTTTTTTTTTTTCTGTCTCTACTCAGTTTTTCACAAAAATTTCAAGGTCTAATACATCTCCTTCCATGAAGCATTTTTACGTACCCTGGCTTTTCTACCCCACCACCTTCATCTAACTAAATGTAACCTTCCAGGGACCTTCAGCTGCTTCACACACAGACACACACCTGTGGTTTAATGGGATCCTGTATTACATTCCTGGCTACTCCTTTAGTGTATAAACTGTATCCTGCACCAGGATGGTGCACCCAAGACGCAACAGAGAAGCAAATTGCATCTTCTTTATTTGCCAAGGCATGTGAGTGCCGTCATCGTGGTGTCTACGCCAGGGGCACCTTTTCTTGCTTTACATGAAGGCACAGTCTTCGCCAACAGTTGTTCTGCTCATCTGAACCCATGTTTCTTCACTCCCTTTAGCGAGCTCACATCTGTTGAGGCCATTCACTGTGCCTTTATTTACATCCTTCTTGGTATAATGCCTTCCTTATATTTAGTAAGTTCTCAGCAACTGTTCATTGAGTTTAATTGAAGGAATGAAATGTGTTTATTGAAAGCACGACTCCAGTTTATAAATGCAATATGGAAAGTGCTTCAGGAATCAAAAGGAATGTAGCAGAGGGAGGACCTGCCTGCCTTTAAGTGCCTCAACTAACTTGTTTCACATGAGCTGCAGTGCCAAGTAGTCTTTTGTGGAATTCCAGAAGCCACACTGTGACATTATGACAGAGCATGGTCAGGTTGGATTGAAGTCCATTTCTGACTGCTTGTTAAAATAGGCAAAGGCTAGCATTAAAATTTGTCTGAAGTGGGCAGGAAAAGGTCATGGAGAATGCCCATGGGAGGTGAGGGAACTTTAGGAGGAGCAGGCTGGATGCATCGGAGGTCAGACTACTTCCTAGAAGCCTACGTTATGCCAAAAAATTAAAATAAAATAAAAAAAAAACAAGTTAAAATTCTTGAAGCTAGAATTACTTTGCCTCTGTGCTGCATTCAGAGTAAAGAACTGCCTTGGTCAGGGCCTGGGTGGAAAATTCATATTGTTTCTATCACAATTTTATTCAAGACATGGGAAATGTCCATAAGGCAAGCTTTATAGACCACAGAACAATGATGTGTTTAAGATAGGTTTTATGCCTATTCAACAACATAGCCAAGACTTCAAATTTTAGATTTCAAGGGGGAAAGACATTGGCTGACCTCTAAGAAATCCTGTGTTGGTGTATAAAATGCCCTACTATCTGTTTCATAATTCAAATTAACATTACTATATGGCCTCTAGGAGGAACTGAAGTCTAATGAGCTATCTTCTGTCTGGGAAGAAAACAGAGACAATTCAATGACCATTCACTGTGTTTCTCTCCTTCTCCCACACAGTCCTCTGTGATGTCAGTCTGCTTTGCCCGTTTTCATCCTAATTTGGTGGTTGGTGGCACCTATTCAGGCCAGATTGTCCTCTGGGACAATCGCAGTCATCGAAGGACCCCTGTCCAGCGGACCCCCTTGTCAGCTGCTGCACACACAGTAAGTCAAGCTTCTACCCCATCCCTACCTGAGAGAGGACAACAGTGTGGCTAAGTCAGAAGTAACCAATTTATGAGGACTGAGTTCCTAACTGACGACAATACCGCTTAGTAAACAGTGGAGAAAGTATGAATCTGTGTAACTCTGCCTAGAGCTCTAGAAGCTAATATAGGAGAATTGCAAGTCTGAGGGCAGTCTGTACCACAGAGCAAAACCTATTTCCAAAAATAAGTGAGCTTAAAAAAAGAAAGTATTGGCTTATACTTAGGAGGCACAGACAGATGGAGCTCTACGAGATCTAGACCAGCCTGATCTACATATTGTGCTCCAGGACAGCCAGGACTACATAAGAAAAAGCAGTTGCTGGGCAGTGGTGGCGCATGCCTTTAAACCCCAGCCCTCTGGAGGCAGAGGCAGGCAGATCTCTAAGTTCAAGGTCAGCCTCGTCTACACAGTGAATTCTACGACAGCCAGGGCTACTCAGAGAAACCCTGACTCAAAAAAACAAGCAAACAAATAAATAAATGTAAAAGGCACTGACTTTAGAGAAACATGTCGGTCATCTCAACAGTCTTCAAGTTCTAGCATATGGGAAGTTCGTCTCCTTTGATGTTGCAGAGGCCATCCGTGAGGAAGCTTTCCTATAATTATTTTCCTAAAGAATCTCTTCACATTGGCATTTTGAGATGCAAACATATATTTTTAAATAGACCACAGAGAATAAGTACCATGCCAAGAGATATTGTATGGGACCTTTGCCAACACGCTTTTTCCATTTGCAATTTGGAAGCGTACTATGACTTTAAATTCCAGAATGTGGAGCGTCTCCACGTGAAGTCCACAGTGACAGTATAATCCCCAGGGTTAAAGGTCAACATCTCAAAACCATTACCCATAATTTAGTAGAAGAGGTTCAGCAGAGTGTTCACAAGACAACTGCTCTGTCATTTCCTTTAAGAGAATGACAGGTGTGAAGAGCAATTGTTAGGAGGGATGAGGAGACAGGCATGTCTCCATCAATCGCCGCTACCTTGACGTTCAGGGTAGCTGATGTTCCTTCTCTGAAATGCCCAAATTATGCCCAAGAATACAGCGCCAGGATTGTATCCGATTTCCTTAATTTGGTGGCTGGGTTGTTTCATCTACTGGCCCCAGGTTAGAAAATGGGTGGCTGGCCACTTAGCTGAGATGAGGCGGATAGGAAGTCTCCCGCTCTTGTTAGGTTTGACAATGGGAAATGACAAATGCCAAGTCAGTCCTAATTTTGATTGACTGGGGCCAAAGACTCATGCAGGTAAAAATGGTTGTTGGGAATCTTGGGAAATTGATCTTGCCTACCCTATTTCTCCAAACTAATAACAGAAAATTGTGGCCTGGGAGAAGACCAGCCCTGTGCAGGTGTCTCCTTGAGCAGCACAAAACCTCTCCTTGGCTCTCTGTGGATGTCTGGCGCGTTTGGGAACAAGCTTCCAATGTTTTCAAAATTATAAATCCAACTGTTACAAGATTTAGCAAAAAGCTTTTGGGGGCATTCCAAATTCAGGAAGACTTACCATTTCTTCTCCAAGTAATGAACAATGTGGCCAGCATGACTAAAATGCTGCTAGTATCAAGCTGAGTGGCATTATTTCTCTTAGAAAATAAAACACAAACAATTTTTTTTTCTCTCCCTTGTTGCATTTTTGTCTAATCCATAGCTCACTGTGTACATTTTGTTTTGTGTTTGTTTTCTAATTTCCGTCATTGCCTGGCTGATTAGTACCAGGATCAAAAAAAAAAAAAAAAAAAAAAAAAAAAAAGGCTCTCCACAGATGACTGGTTAATTCTCTTTCACACCCACCACACACATGTATTTGGGACAACAGGAAATCATAATTAAAACAAAATCCTTCTGCCACACAGTATGTTTATTCTTACAATAAATAAAAACAGTCTGGCATTTCTATGGAAAAAAATGAGCTATACTGTTGCTTTTCCCCCCTTTCTCTTTCCACTAAGTGGAGGTTCTGTCTTTTTCTTTCCATTAAGTGGACATGGTCCTTTGGCTCTAGAGCTCTAGTCAACCTATCTTCTCTACTTCTTGCACCTTTAGGCTTCTGAACTGAGTGTCATTCGGGTTATATGTGTTGAATCTCTGTGGTTAATAAAGTTCCATTTGACTCTTGATTTAAAAAAACCACCTAGGTAGCCTGCAAGTCTATAATAATGAAGCATGCTTTTCACCCAAAGTGATAAAGAAAGCTGAGGTCAGTGCACTGCCTTCAGAGATCAAGTCAAAACAGCAGCTTTCTGCATATTCATCCACACATACTCAGGACTACTACTAAGTCTGATATTTTTAGGTGAATCTGTTACATCCATTTTTCCATTTGCTCCCCACACTGACCTTGGCTTGCTGTGTAGCTCATGACTTAAGTTTGATGACACAATACTTTCAGTTCCAAAATACCAAAGGCTTGAGGAAGACTGTAGGCGGCAGTCTTCCCGACCACTCTGTTATTTAGAAACCTGACTAAAATAATGTTTAGTTGCAAATATCTGCTCTACTTACCATTGCATGGATCCCCTAAAGCCAATACGCGCAAAGGTGTCAGTAGAAACATGGAATGAAAAAGACATAGAGAGTTGCTACCTATTTATCAACAGGGCTAGAAGAGGATAGAATGTTTGAACAGAAAAAGCACGTGTGCTCTTGTGATGCATTAGTATGCCTTATATTTCAATGTATTAAAATGACAGATCATTGCTACATAGAATTCTCCACAATCTAGACAAAATCTTGGTTAGATAGCTCTGTATCATTCTCAGAACATTTACTCTTAGGGAACTCTGATAAAAGACAATGTATTCAACAGAAAATGACTGAACCAAAGAAAATGTGGATAATTGGATAGCCAAAGGAGAATAGAAGGAATTAATGATGGCTAGCCTGAAGAAAGACAGAGGAATTAAAAGTGGAGGGTATAAAACAGTCATCTAAAAATGTTCAGATAGCTGTTTTGAGTCAAGTGCTCTGAAAGTAGCTCCACTGCCTCTCTTTGTCCCTGCTACCAGAAGGAAAGCTCTCGGTAGTTAATGCTGACACTGACTGCCTTTTAAGAAAGGTGTTGCAGCTGAGCTTGGATGACTTCTAGGAAGAGGCAGCCAAGGAACTCCATTCAACAATTATTGCTGCTCTTTCTGACCAGGAATTTATATGATAATAATAGTCTCAGAACCATCCTTTCTGTAATACCAGCTTCCAAGTATTGAAAATTGGTTCATTGTAGTTGTGGCTAGGTATTATGGACACTAACTCATCGAGAGTGCAGCTTAAACTGTCAGCTATTTGCACAGAGATGCATCAAGCAGGCTGTGGTTTGGCCACTCATGGCTAAGATGCCTGAAATCTAACCCCAATTGCTGTGAGATTCTCCTTATGCTAACCTCCCATTTAGTGTTTAGTGAGCAGCTGCAAATGTTCTTATCCTACCGTGTAGAATTCTACAGAGCAGGATAAGCTTCTAGAGTTCTGACAGAGGGCTAGTGTATCTCACTTAGTTGCCAGAGTGTATAAGTAACCTTTGTTAAGACTGAAGCCAAATTTAAGCCTCCATACAACTCCAACTCGTATTCTGAAAATCTTACATTTACATTATTCTCTCATCTTACATTTTGAAATAACATAAAAGAAAACCCTAATTCTATCACCCTAAATATATTGTGTCAATAAGTCCACCACAAACATACCCCTCCTCAAATTAACCCAGTGAGCATTCATCACTTTTAAGGACAATGCTATCAAGTGTTTGGCACTGGCTAGACTACCTTAAGCTACAGATTTGGTGATACATAGTCCTTCCAAGACTGTATTTTTATATCTTTGAAGACTGTCTCTCTTCATAGTCACACTGAGCTTAAAAGCTATGCTGTGCAGTGGGGGCTTACTCGTGTAATCCAAACTCCCCTCCCTTCTTGCTCCTGCCCAACCGACACTCATCTGTTATCATTACCTTCGGTCCTGTTGCATTGCATCAGACTTTGAAAGGCAAAGCTAAGTGTTTCCACTACGAGTAGTTGCTACAGAACTTCTATGGAAATCAGGCTCATAAACGGCCCAGGGCTAGGAGCTCCAGTGCTAGGCAGATGGTATGACTCTGTAGCCCTGGTCTCAGAGGAATGTGCTTGACACTCAGAAGCAATCATCTCCCTTCCAGCAGCAGCTGACCACCATGTTGATGTTTTTACAGCACCCTGTGTACTGTGTCAATGTTGTTGGGACCCAGAATGCTCACAACCTCATCACTGTCTCTACTGATGGCAAGATGTGTTCCTGGAGCCTGGACATGCTCTCAACCCCACAGGTGTGTCTGTTTTAAACTACACATTAAAGTCTTCTAGTGCAAAGGCCTACCTGCTTAGGGACACGTCTTCGAAAGGCCCAAAGGCCTGGTTTCAGCAGTCTGCCCTTGAAGCCAAACCTATTTCCCCTACCACAAATTATGTCATTATGGCAATATGTTAATCGTAGGTCAGTTTCAAATGAAATGAAATAATCCATCTTAAAGCCTGGTCATTGCTGAAGTTGCCTGCAGTGCGAATTGTACTCACTCTACAGCATTGGGAAGCAATGCAAATGAAGTTGGAGCTCAGCAGAGCAATCCATTCTGGGGACTTGCCTTGCAGGAAAAGAATCCTAGCAAAACAGAAATCCAAACTGTTGCTTGTTCCTGTTCCCTAGACAACCGCCTGTTTTCCTCTCTGGCATGTTTGTGAGCATGGCTCCTGCCATTCCTTGCTCAATAAGTGAGAAGTTGAAAATGAAAAGGTTCCAGTGTTTCCAAACCACTACTGATCACAGCAACGGAAGCCAAACAAAGGACCAGAGTAGAGAAGAATGCTGGAGGCAGGCATCTGGACACGCGCATGTGACACGCACATGTGTGGGAGCATGCATGCAGACATGCCCATGCTTTCCACAGGTCTGTGTGTGAAAAAGTGTAGCACTCTCCCCCCGACTTAAAACCACCAAGAGTTCACAGGGATGGTCTTTGGCAGACACGTGAGAAAAATCGTAGAATAATTTCCAGAAGATAATTCTCAGTCTCACCGTTCCTGTCTCCCTTCCCTGGAACGATAGCTCTAGAATGTCTCCTGCTCCCTTTCTGAAGAGCACTAGTTTCGAGGTACACAAGGACATATGGAAACTGTAAAGAACCTCCTTTAAGTCTCAACAGATGTAGAGACTACTAAGCTCTTCACATAATTTCAGCGGCGGGGAGGGAAGGCCAATAAGCAGCTTGCCATTCAGGTTCCTGCTTTTTGCCTGTCCTTAGACGGGCCTGCCGTTGTGTGCCGATAGTTTATGAGTTTGTCTTAAAATTCTCGGCAATGTGTTGTTTTCTTTTAAAAGCATGGAGATTATAAACAGATATCAGAGCAAACCCTCTATTTGGGGATTTTTAATTGCCCATTTTGCTGATTAAACACGTGTTTGTTTGGGTTAAGCCAGTGGTGTGGGAGCTCCGAGCCTGTTTTTATTAGTGTTAGCATGCCCACAGACCCTGGCTCGGCATGGAGACAGAGTTTTTTGTGACCCAGTCTCCACGGACAGCAGAGACGAATGGGGTATCCCACAGTTGCCTGTCTCCCCACTCTCTCTCCACGTCCCACCCCCACCCAGTGAGTGGCCAACGCAGCTCCTTCCTTGTCACTAACTTTTGAGACAGGGTAGAACATCATACGTTCCTGTTTTCCCCGTCACTGTCAAGGCCTGCTCCCCCTTAATCAGCACGCTATGGTGCTCTCCGTGGAGGGATGTCATGAATGGTCAGTATGAGAAGGGGCCCTGGGGTCGGTGTGACTACATCCTGTCAGCAAGAATTTCCTGTTCATGGAATCTGTGGCCAGAACAGCTTGGTTAGTTTGCACAGGAAAGTCTGAGTTCCTGTACAACTAGGAACAGTTTGTGCCTGTGTAGTATAGGCTGCTTGATGTCAATAGCCAGAAATAACCAGGGGCATTCTTGGGACTTCTCCTTTACTGTCACTACACTTAATTTAGCAGATCATCCTTCTCTAGACATTTAAGTCACGTGTGTCTGAGTGTATCCCATCTGTCTGGAGGTGTCCATGGAGGTCAGGGGCATCAGATCTTCTTGAGTTGGAGTCTCAGGTAGTTGTAAGTGTGGGTGCAGGGAATGGAAGCTAGGTCCTCTAGAACAGCCAGTGCTCTTAACCACTAAGCCACCTCTTCATCCCCCAGCAGCGTGTGTGTCTTTTGATACACTCTCAATTTAACAAATCATTTTATCATAATAAAGACTCATTGCTATCTTAAGCCCTTGTTTAATTATCTTTTTGTGTGTGCTTAGGTCCTATACCCAACAGCTAGCTACCCTTCGTGAGGTCTCCTTCCTGTTGAGTTCTGGTTTTTGTGATCTGAGTGACAACTTCCTGGCGGTTCACGAAGGACCCACGGTCCCTCTGTGACAAATGTGCTCAGTACATCTGATATTAATACACGTGGATTCTCACGAACAATTGATTTTGAAAATGTTTGTAAATACAAGGGTATTGTGTGTTTTATTAAAGCCTGGAGCTGACAAGTGTAATCATTACAGTATTATCTTTAGTTTCTGCACCATTAGTTTGAAAATTCTCACCTGTCAACTCCGCCTGGCTGGGGAAGCAGCAGCACATGCTGATGAAATCCAGCCGGCCTGAAACCAGAGATACAGAGCAGCGTGGATGTCAGGGGCAGTATGGTCTGGCTTCTAGCACAGTGGGGGTCTTTTGTAGCACTGTGTGAAAAGCAAACAGACGATTTAGCCAAATGATTTTTCCATGCTATCTTTGGCATGGCGAGGAGTTGACAGATGGAAATGTAACCACACCGTGTTTTGGTAGGAGAGCATGGAGCTGGTGTACAATAAGTCCAAGCCTGTCGCTGTTACGGGAATGGCTTTCCCAACGGGAGATGTCAACAACTTCGTGGTTGGCAGCGAGGAAGGTACCGTCTACACAGCTTGTCGTCATGGAAGGTGATTTTCTTCTGTTTTCTTTCTGATGACATGGTCCTTATTTTCCAAAGTCTTGCAATTCAGTAGATTATAACCACCTTGCTTTCTAAGATAGTTATTTCTGAAGGAATGCAATGTACAACCTCAAGTCTGTATTAGCTTAAAGCACACATCTGTCTAATGACATTCAAACCTTTGACCACTTCACATCGTATTGAAGAGAAATGTTCGACTTCTTCACGGAGCCTATCATACTCCTCATCCTTTTTTTTTTCTCTTCTTTTTTTTTTCTTTTGCACATAGCATCAAGCTCCAACCGTGTGCCCCTCAGAGATTATTAACCCCCATCTCTTGCTGTCCTATGTGCCTTCATGAGTCAGTTCTTTTGCTTTCTACTTGGTCTTGAATTTCTGTCCTCCTTGTCTAAGCCATCAGCATTAAACATGCAGCACAGGCATAGTTCTGCATTGAAGTCTTCCAACTCTCTTTCCATTACAGTTTATGGGATTTCACCTTGTTCTGTCAATTCATTCTTTTAAGGAGTATTTGCTAAGAACTCACTCTGCATCAAATACCAGCATAAGAATACAGTCCTTGTTGAGAATAAAGACTGACATAAAAGTAGATAGTTGCTTAAGATGATAAGAGCCATCAAGACAAGTGAAGTAGGAAAAGCAGGAGAGGACCATAGGCATTCAAGGTTAATTATTTCATATATTCTTCTATATACATCTGCAATAGCATCCATCACATCTTTTTTCAATCAGTCATTTATCTAGCATATTTCTATTGCTAAACTATTCCCATTCCATCTTTGACATCCTGTCATAGTACCTTGTAATAGGTGAACGACTGAAAATATAAATAAGAAATAAAGACATGACAATATCTAAATAATCAAAGACGTACCTTAAGACTCTCCCTCGAAGTCAGAAGGGTTGAAACAGTACACAAAACTGTTCAGCTCTCTGGGGAGAGTGGCGGATGCCTCTGAAAACAGCCCTAACAAGGTGAATTCCAGCCACTCAGACTTAACACGTGGCCTTGCCTCTTTTGAAAGGATCCCTGTTTTCACACTGATACTTAATTTCTCTTTTGCTTTCATAGTTCTTGGTCAATTGATTTTTCAACTCTCAAACTTATCACGGGCTATTTAGATTTAACAAGGAATCACAAGTTGTTTAAGCTCAGCTACATGAATTTTTCCACTCTGATAGCACAAGCTGTGATGTTTTTCCACGGTTTTTGTTTACAAATGAGTAGTGTTTGCCCTGCTCAGAGGACATAAAAATAACTTTTGAAGACGGCCATACAGGTCCATGTCAACATCTCCACAACAATAGAACTTGACTAAGCCCACGCACCAAGCATAAAAAGAGCTCATCAGGTTATTAATTTGCTCAAACTCTTGCTGCACTTTCCCCCTTTACAGAGCGCATTGCTGGAAGCTTAAAGGAGACGAGCGTCATTTAAACTAGGCTCTTGTCGTCGGGAAAGTGACGGCAGTGTTACCCACAAGTGCACAAATGCCTGCAACGCTCATAAAATGCCATTATCGGCACGGGAGACACAGGGTCCAGCGAGCCAAACGTGTAGCCACAGTTCTCTCTCCATGTACATGTGGATCAAGACAGACTTCGGGTTTACCCAACCCAGCCTCAGCTCTGGGTGTTTACAGGCTGGAATGCACATTCTGATTTTTTTTTCCCACATCTTGTAAATGAATCGCCTTCTAAACAACGGGTATTTTCCTTCTGTGGCAATCGCAACCAGGACAAAAATGTGCATTGTTGTACAGAAGAAGGGGCCTATGACTCACACCCCAAATGCCTTTGCTAGAACTTTGGTTTTGCCTTTGACATTGGTCCGCCCATCTGAAACATAAAATGCAAATCTTGGTAAGGTCAAAATGGGGGTTTTATTTTATTTTATTTTTTTACCTATCATACGTGCGAATCGACTTCCACGAATTAAGCGAGGTCCTCATGTTGCACCCTGTAAATCCTTTCAGGATGCTGCTAAGAGCAAGTGGAGTCCCACCAGGGGCCACTTCGAAGTTCAGCTACTCACCAGAGGACGTTTTGCTGATCGTGTGTTGGAAGTGCTGTTAGCAGTTTCACTGGGCACAGTCTCTGAGTGCTTGTTACATGGAACACGCTCAGCAGTGCTTTGCTCAAACTTTACTCAGCACATTGACGTTTATTGGTGCTCTGGGGCCCAAATGTTTTACTAACTGAATTCATTTTTGCTTTTAGTGACATAATAATGAGATTCCACAATCCCTACGTGCTTGTCACATTTATAACCTCATGCGTAGCAATTTTTAAAATATAATGTTGTTGGTGTATTTTTCTAAGAGTTTCCTAATTGTGTATGACTGCATGCAGATTATTACATAATAAAAAGAAGGCTGGTAATAATCCTAGCTCAGTTAAATAATTCATGCCTAAGGATGACTTTTAAAATGTACATCCCCAGTTCTCATGTGTGCTTTTTTTAAGGAGCTTAAGTTTGTCTCTCTTTCTTTTCTTATTTAATGCAACAAATATTTATAGAGCATTTATTGTATGCTAGACACTGGGCAGGAAAAAATGTAAAATAGCTTTCCTTATGGAATTTACAAAATGAATCTCTAACCGCTTTTCAGTTTCCATGGAAATGAACATATCATTTTTCCATGTTATATTGATACCCTGTGAATTATTTCATAAGATGTTACATGTTTTAGACATGTCAACATAATTTTAGAACTTCCGTAGAAGGAATAAACAACTATTCTTTCTAAGAGGTATTGGATTGTAGCGCCAGTGAACTAAGAGCATTCAAACAAGGCCTATGTATCTCAGCAGCGACTGCATCATAAGTTATAAAGCTTCTGAGACTCAAGTGCATTTGTTCCACCGTAACAGCTCCCAGACAGTACCAACGTCTGTGAGACCACAGGCAATAGATACATTATAAAAAATGTATTATTAAATCCTCAGTGTTTCTTAATCATCAGTGTGTTTTTCTCAGAGTCGCAGTGAAGTGCTTTTATTCCTGATTGTGTATGGTTGTTTTAATGTATGCAGAGGTGAGCTCTGTTATGTTCAATCAGTCATTGCTTTGCAAAGGTCACTGAAATGCTGCCCATTTGCTCTCTGCAGCAAAGCAGGCATCGGTGAGGTCTTTGAAGGTCACCAAGGGCCAGTGACAGGTATTAACTGCCACATGGCAGTGGGCCCCATCGACTTTTCTCATCTGTTTGTCACATCATCATTCGACTGGACTGTCAAACTGTGGACCACAAAGGTAAGGATTCCTCTATAGATACTGTCTCCTAATACACGGGGGGGGGGGGGTTTCCCCTCTGCGGGAGTTGCAAAGAACGCCTGTACCTGGCATTGAGATTCAGACAACCTACTGGGAAGCTTCATTTGTCCAGGCCTTTTCAAAGTCCATACTTATTATAAGTGTTGGAGTTATACTTAAAAACAAGCTAATTGTTAAAAGATTTTCAAATTATTCATATTATGATGACTCCAAAGTCCTCCTTCACCAATTCTATTAATGTTAAGCCACACAAATCTTGCTGTTAATCTCTCAGGGATCTGTACCATTTACTTACACACATTCATATCTACAGGAAAAAAGTTAGTGTACTTTGTCTCATTATTTGACTGTTTGAGGGTTTTTTTGGGTTTTTTTGTTTTGGTTTTTTTTTTTTTTTTTTTTTGGTCTATTTTGGTTTCTTGAGCCTTTAGGTGTTCCTCAACTGATATATTGAGATATAAGCTACTTGTGCTTTAAGTACCATTTGAAGAACTGTAAGACAGAGTCAGCAAAACTGAGGGAGTCTGGGGAGATGCCAGCCTAGCCAAAATGGGAATCTCTGGGTTCAGCGGGGGGCCCTCTATCAACATATTAAGGCAGAGAATGAATAACAAGAAGGAAAACACCCAGCACAGACCTCTATCCTTCACACAAGCACACATAAGAGTTAATCACACTTACACATATCCACACATCCACATGCTCACATCCATACAAACATGTCTGCACACAAAGAACCTCATTACCTGTGGTAGCTTTCACTGCATGTAGAAAAGCATGCCCGAGAAGGATATGGTGGCAAAAAGCTTTACACAAGCGGAGCTTGAGGTGCCTGAGAAGTGTAGTGGAAGGCCTTCAGCAAGCCATTCATGAAGGACAGAAGAAGGGGGGGGCTTGGGCTGTAGTTGAATATCTAGTAGCAGTCATAAGAGCGATTACAAACATAGTCCCAGAAGAAGACCTGGATACTCAGTGGAGAAGTTCCTCGAGGGTAGGCAAAAGATGTGGAACCAGGGAAGGGAGCTGAAAGCAAGTCAAGGAATAGTAGAGATGTGTTCACGGGTCTATAGGGAGGTAGCAGTGTTAGGATGACACACGTGGCCCTTCATTGTCTGGAAATAGTCACAGCCTCACTTATAAGAGAAACTCAAGTGAATTCCACCTTCAAAAATCTGCTTCCAAATATCAGATGAAAAGACTCTAACAATTTCCCATATGAAACCAGCCATTCTTATACATCTGGTTCTGGAAATGCAAAACGGTACAAAATCATGGGGAATCATTTGGAAAGATCTAAAAAATACTGTAGACCCTAACAAGCCATTCTCACATTAGGGAACCCATGCAAAAGATACACAAGTCAAAATAAGAAAAGATGTCCACTGAAGAGCAGACAGTGAAAGAGAAAAAGGCTGAAAAATCAGATGGGGCACTGTGAAAAGAAAGGTAGAAAATGATGCCTCCTCCACACTGTCATGAGTTATGAGTTGAACTCTAGAAACTATATCTAAATCAGAAGAGCTTGGTAGAAAGAAACGCAAATAATACTTTGTCGTTTCTTCTATTTGTTCATATAGTTTTGAAACTTTGATGAATGACCTACATGCATTATCTATTTAACAAAAAAAATCATATTTCTTTGAATATACTCTCTGCTTTGTACATTTGACATTGGAGCCATTAAAGTATTTTCTTGATTAGAAAAATAAGGCAAACTTAAAATTTGATTCATAAGAAAATTTAAAAGAACATAATATGAATCGCTCTAGTGTACTTCAAAGTGATGGTAGACATCCCTATACTGAGAAAGTTGCTTTAATCCCCACACTTGGGTACACATTCATAAAGGAATCTATTTCAAGGGAAAAAAATATCAGGGAAAGAAAAAAAAAGCACCCTTAAGCCATTTCTTGTACTAACATGACTGGTAGACATTAGCCACTACTGTTCTTACGTTAGGTTTCTATGTCCATGTAAAACAAATAACTCTCCTACTGTTATTGAGAACTGAGATAAAATCAGACGGTTGAAAGGAGCTACAGAGTCATTGAGTGAAGCAAAGTTTCTCTAGCCCTGCTGATTTAAAAGTATCTAAGAATTTGGGGTGTTATTATCTTTTAATAAAAAAAATCATTGTTTTATGTTCAAGAAAGATCTAGAAACTATGACCACCCCCATGGCAAAGTCTGTCCTGATCTCAAAGTGTCCTTCCTAAATGTGAGGTCCTTTAATAAACCAGGGAGCCAGCAGGACTGTCTCATTCTTCCTCTGAAGCAGGATATACGTGTAACTTTGTGCCCCCAACTACAAAGATTTTGTCAAAGGAGTTGGAAGACATGCTAAGTAAGATCTTCTGGCCCAGACACCAATAAGGGTAATAGTTTTAAGACCATGTGGTGAGTGCATTGAAGAAAATAAACCAACATAAAAATTTTTATGGCTCACCTTTGGAAAAGACTGGACAAGTAAGCTCATTGCTTTGAAACTTAGTAAGAGAAAGAAGGAAACATTTCTTCTATCTTTTCTGAAAGATTTGTGCTTCAGGGTTACTCACGGTTGATGACAGTTTATCTATATATTCCCGGCCATACAGAAATATCAAACAAATTTAAATTATATTATTGTGTTACTCCTAATGATTCCAGTAATGATTACATCTGATAATATCACAAAAATTGGAATGAATTCTTGTACTTAAGGTAGTAGGTGCATCACTCTTGTAGAGGGCTTGTGCAGAAAATCAGTCCTGAATCTTATTGCTCTTCAGCTCTCTGAGATTAAGCACAAAAGGAAACACAGACGTTACGTGTTAAATAACACCATACCTATGCATGCAGGCAGCCCTGCCAGGGTTGTGGGGAGACTGACAGGACAACGGATTTCATTTTCCCAACAAAGCTAAAAACAAACGAAAACAAATAAAAAACAAATATAAGTGGAAACTGTATATCAAAATGAATAGAATAAAACCAAACTTGAGACTTTTTAAATAACTCAAAATAGAGATCTTACATAAACCCTACTTAAGACTGTCAGCTTTTGTATGACAAACCTTCTGCCAAAAGCAAAAGGTTTAGAAAGCTGTCAAACATATATGACTACTTCTTAATGGCATTCGTGAGTCTTTAGATATGATAATGATCTTATAATAATTTTAAATGGCCTTACTTTTTAAGGATGCATACCAGAATATTTATAGAAAAATATAAGTATATTTTCTGTACGGATGTCAGTAATTTGCTCTTGATAAACCATTTGAAAAAGGGAAGGCTTGTGAAGACAGATAAATAAGATTGGATATGTGTTGGTATTTATTGAAGCTGAGTGATTGACACTAGTCCATTTATCAATGTATGTTTGCCGTGTTTGAAGTCTTCTTTAACACATTTAAGGAAAAAATAAGAGCAAATAATACTGACAAATATTCAGATATATAATATACCTGTTGTATGTATCAACACAGAAGCTGTCAGTGCTCCTAGAAAAAATAATTTTTTTGGAGTTTAAAAGAGCACATATTATTATAATAGGTCAAAGAGTGAGTGCAAAGTGAGAAGGAACTGAAAAACCAAAGATCTTTCTTTATTTCTTTTGACTATTTAATTTTAAGATGGAGTCTCTTGTAGCCCAAGACAGCCTCAAACTCACTACATAGCAGACTAGCCTTGAACTCCCGAGCCTCTTGCCTGAACCTCCCTGGGGGTAGGATTACAGACATGTACCACAATGGTGGGATTTGGGTTTTTGTTATTGTTATTGCTTTTGTAAAGGTTTAAAGATTGCAAGCTGCTTCTCGATGTTACCGTTATAGAAGAAGAAAGAAAACAAAACCCCTAAGTATTAGCTGAAGGAAAGGGTAGTCAACAAGTCAGCATAAATAGCATCCTAGCATGGGCAGAGCAATGAATTTTAAATTTGAGCAATGACATCTATTCTTTCATAGTAGAGGGACATGAAGTACAGGGTGATGAAAGCTTAATACGCCAGACTCAGTGACCGGAAGAAAGCAAACACTGATAATGACCGTTTTCTTAACAAAGTAGGAAATTCAGGCCTCTGCTGAGTAGAAGCAGAAATGCTGAAAGGAACAAATTTCAGCTAGGAAAGATTCAAGAATAAGAAACAAAATGTGTAAACATAACAAAAATATTTCTGGATAAGGTGGTGGACCATTTGTGGTGAAAGAACAGAGTTTTATTTTTTTAATTTATTTATTTATTATAATTTATTCACTTTGTATCCCCGCTGTAGCTCCCTCCCTCATCTCTTCCTAATCCCACCCACCCTCCCTTTTTTCCCCCTATGTCCCTTCCCTAGTCCACTGATAGGGGAGATCCTCCTCCCCTTCTATCTGACCCTAGCCTATCAGGTCTCATCAGGACTAGCTGCATCATCTTCCTCTGTGGCCTGGCAAGGCTACACCCCCCAGTGGGAGGTGACCAAAGACCTAGTCACTTAGTTTATGTCAGACACAGCCTTGTACCCCTTACTAGGAAACCCACTTGGAAACTGAGCAGCCTATGGGCATTCTCTGAGCAGGGGATTTAGATCCTCTGCGTGCATTGTGTTTGGTTGGAGTATCAAAAGAACAGTTACTTTCATGTGTCTGTCTTCAAAGCAGATTTTTACCAACAGAGGTCATCAGTACAAATTTGGACATAGACAATGGTTTCTGGCCTGGAGCTTTGCCGGAGTGTAATGGGAGTAAACTAGAACATGGAAATTAGAGATAGAGGCAAGAAGGCATTTGGTGTTATAAGCTCATGATGAAAGGAAATAAAGACAGACAGAGGAAGGAAAGGAAATGGGGATCTGAAAACCCAGGAAGGATCAAAGAATGGGAACAAATGGGAAAAATGATAGCAAGAGATTACTGTTTGAGAGTAGGATGTGTGGATTGAGTATTTTATTGATGGCCTAGCTCCAAGTGAGTTTTAAGAAGTCATCAAAGGTGCAGTTGTCCGTAGCAGACATCTGGTGAAGGTGGAGTTCACTGGAAATATGGAAAACACAGAGACGGAAGGCAAAGGTGCTGTAGCTTTGGAATGTGTCAGAGCAATGACTAGAGTAGGGCAGTAAAGGGATCACAGCATGATCACAGCGGTTAAGTGTTCAGTGAGGTCGGTGAGAGATCAAAAGGGCAAAACATGATAGAGGTGGGTGGCTGGGCTTAAGAGAAACAGGACTTTCCCTGGAGTTGAGAGGCAGCAGTGAAGCAGTCCCCTAGAGCAAGGAAGGAGCCTTTCTACTCACTGCTTGAGAAGAGCACACAGTAAGAAGCAGCTGCTACTTGACCATAGTTGGTCAGCTTTTTAGCCGAGACAGGAAGGGGAAGTCTTATGTTGGTCTAAGATTCCACTGAGGCAGGCGGTGTAGAGAGCTACCAACTGGAAGGCTGAAGTCCCAGGGAAAAGCACTTCCTGTGGAATGAGACCCGCAGTACTGGGGGATGAGGGGTGCATTGGAAACATCTGGAAAGAACAGAACTGTGAAAAACTGATTTAGAGGGGATATGTACTAATAGAAATTTCTACCAGAAAGTTCTTTGCAAACCTACAAAGAAGAGGGAGGAAGTGGGCGGGGCTGAAGATCAGACTAGTAATTCTAACAGAATGAGGACAACTTGAAGGGAGTCAAGATTAAAATACATTACACATCCAGCCCCAGCCCCAGCCCTGACCACACCAAGTTTCATCATTAAACCGCTGTCAGGGAAGACTTCGCTGTGAAGCAGAAACTTGTTGGAGTGGTTTTCCTCATAAACAGAAGACCAGGCTGCATTCCAGGCAGCTGAGTCAACAAATGCATAAGCAGACATTTTTCTCCAAAGTCTAGAACATAAGGGACCAGCTGGGAAGTGAGAGTGGAGAGATAGCTGTACTCAATATTAAGTTTCATCTTATTAGGTGATGGCTAGCCTAATAAGGAGTAGGGATAATTAATTAAATTTTCATATTACAGAATTTTTGTGATATGATAAAGGTTAATTTGCATGGGTAGCCCACATCGACATTTATTTAGCTAATTCTGCATTGTGCCAAACGTTTTAAATAGATGATTAGTGTATTAGATCTTCACCATGAATCTCTGACTCAGTAGTATCCCATTTTATAGAACAGGCATGAGAGAGCTAAAACACTTGATGTGGTATAGTTGTCAAATAATTAAGGAACCTAGGTCTAAACCCAGTTTTGTATGACATCAAAGCCTAATGGGGAAAGTTGATCTACAGAAGAGTGCAGTTTTAAATACTGTTTTTAAAACCTGAGTATGTTGAGTATCTTAAGAGAAGGAACAATAAATAACATGAGTGAAGAGTGTGTGGTTGAAACATGGACAAAAGTGACGTCAGGTGTGGTAGGAAAGAGGTACCTGGTGGCGGGTGGTGAAAATGACATGGATGGGCCTGGACAAGATGTTACCGGAAGGTCTAGCTAGCTGGTTGTGCAGAGCAGAGAGAACGAGAAGGAATGGAGTTGTCTGCGGACCACGATGAGAACTAAGATATGGTAGAAAAAGTAAGGGTATTCATTCCAGACTTTGCAAGAGGTATATAAGACCAGTCCCTTACTCGGAATCATGCTCAAAGTGTGCAGACTTGAGGATCAGCTAAAGGTAAATATGGAAGTTGACATTAAGTTTACAAGATGAGGAGAAAGAAATTGAAGAAGATATCAGAAGATGGAAAGATCTCCCGTGCTCATGGATTGGCAGGATTAACATAGTGAAAATGGCCATCCTGCCAAAAGCAATCTACAGATTCAATGCAATTCCCATCAAAATACCAACACAATTCTTTACAGATCTTGAAAGAAAAATTCTCAGCTTTGTATGGAGAAACAAAAAACCCAGAATTTCCAAAATGATCCTGTACAACAACAGATCATCTGGAATCTCCACCCCTGATCTCAAGTTGTACTACAGAGCAATAGTAATAAAAACCAGATGGTATTGGCATAGAAACAGAAAGGAGGATCAGTGCAACTGAATAGAAGACCCAGAAATAAACCCACATACCTATGAATACTTGATTTTTGACAAAGAAGCCAAAACCATTCAATGGAAAAAAGACAGCATCTTCAACAAATGGTGCTGGTCCAACTGGATGTCTACATGCAGAAAAATGAAAATAGATCCATATTTACCACACTGCACAAAAGTCCAAGTGGATCAAAGACCTCAACATAAAACCAGATACACTAAATCGGTTAGAAGAAAAAGTAGGGAAGAGACTAGAACTCATTGACACAGAAGACAACTTCCTGAACAGAACACGAACAGCACAGGCTCTAAAAGCAATAATCAAAAAATGGGACCTCATGAAAATGAAAAGCTTCTGTAAAGCAAAAGACACTGTTGTCAGAACAAAATGACAGCCTATAGACTGGGAAAGGATCTTTGCCAACCCTATATCTGACAGAGGGCTAATATCCAGTATATATAAAGAACTAAAGAAGTTAAAAAGCAATAAATCAAGCAATCCAATTAAAAAATGGGGTACGGAGCTAAACAGATAATTCTTTGTAGAGGAAGATAGAATGGCAGAGAAACACTTAAAGAGATGCTCAACGTCCTTAGCAATCAGTGAGATGCAAATAAAACAACCCTGAGATTTCACCTTACACCCTTCAGAATGGCTAAGATAAAAAACTCAAGTGACAACACATGCTGGAGAGGTTATGGAGAAAGGGGAACCCTCCTCCATTGCTGCTGGAAATGCAAACTTGTACAACCACTTTGGAAATCAATCTGGCACTTTCTCAGACAATTAGGAATAGTGCTTCCTCAAGATCCAGGTATACCACTCCTAGGCATATATCCAAAATATGCTCAAGTACACAACAAGGACATTTGCTCAACCATGTTTGTAGAAGCTTTATTCGTAATAGCCAGAACCTGGAAACAAACCAGATGTCCTTCAACGGAGGAATGGATACAGAAATTGTGGTACTTTTACACAATGGAATACTACTCAGCAATTAAAAACAAGGAAATCATGATTTTTTTAGGCAAATGGTGGGATCTAGAAAGATCGTTCTGAGTGAGGTATCCCAGAAGAAGAAAGACACACATGGTATATATTCACTTATAAGTGGGTACTAGACCTATAAGGTAGGATAAATCTGTACACCTAAAGAAGATAAACAAGAAAGAGGACCCTGGATAAGATGATCAACACTCACAAAGACAAATGGGATGGACATTGGAAGAAGGAGAAAACAAGAAACAAGAAAGAAGCCTACCACTGAGGGCCTCTGAAAGTCTCTACCTAGTAGTGTATCAAAGCAGATACTGAGACTCATAACCAAACCTTCAGCAGAGTACAGGAAATCATGTGAAAGAAGAGGGAGTCAGTATGACCTGGAGAGGACAGGAGCTCCACAAGGACCAAATATATCTGGGCACGGGGGTCTTTTGTGAGACTGTATTTCCAACCAAGGACCATGTATGAATATAACCTAGAACTCCTGCTCAGATGTAGCCCATGGTAGCTCAGTATCCAAGTGGGTACCCTAGAAAGGAGAACAGGGACTATTTCTGACATGAACTCAATGGCTGGCTCTTTGACCTCTCCACCTCCCAAGGGAGGAGCAGCCCTCCTAGGCCACAGAGGAGTACTTTTCAGCTAGGCCTGAAGATACCTGATAAGCTAGGGTCAGATGAAAGGGGAGGAGGTCCTCCCCTATCAGTGGACTTGGAAAGGAGTAGAGAGAAGATGAGGGTAGGATTGGGAGGGAATGAGGGAGCAGGATACAGCTGGAATACAAACTTAATAAACTGTAACTAATATTTAAAAAAAGTTTACAATATGATAAGAAAAGAGTCCCACCAAGTGCTGCATTTTATGATGTAATTGATAAACTACTTTTTTTATTGGGGAAGATATATTGTCCCAAGGAGTTCACTCCTTCTGAGGTGGTCTTGGAGGAGATGTAATCCTTGAACTGGTCACTGTGGGAAAATACCAAGTATAAACAGCTGAAGAGAGGGAAGATTTATTTTTGCCTACAGTTTCGAAGGCTTGTCAATCTGGACAGGGAGCAGAGCTGTTCATCTCATGCTATCAAGTCATCAAGCAAAGGAAGGGACATAGGGAGAGGCAGCGCAAAGTGAACATACCGACACCTGCCCAGTGACCGGCTCTTCCCAGCCAGGTCCCACCGATACCTTCCACCACATCATGAGAATTCTATCAGATTATCAGTCCTTCAAAGGATTAATCCTTTCCTTAAGTCAGAGCTCTCATGAGCTATTTGTCTCTAGAAATGTCCTTCTTTGAGGTGCCCAGAGATGTGTTTTACTGATCTCCTGTGCAATCAAATTAACAGTCAAGATTAGCCACCATACTTCTCTCCCAAACCAGAAAAGGCATAAAGTTTTAAAAATGGTGACAGTATCTCTAAAATCTACTTAGTAAATTTTCTCAGAACTTTGACTGAAAACAAAAAATAACAAAATTGAAAAAAACTAATCTTGCTTTGAAATTACTAATACCGTAGTTCTCAAGCTAGCTTGTGCTACGCACCTGTAATCCCAGCCTTGGAGAGGCAGGAAGAGGATTATTGTAAGCTTGACATGAACCTGAGTTACATAGAAAGATCTTTTTTCAAACAAGCAAACAAACAAAAAAAAAAAAATTAAAAGGCCAAAAGAATAATCTGAAAGCAAGGCTTTGGTTTGTTTTTATTTTATTATTTATATTTTTTAATTTACCTTACTGGTAATGAGTTTTTAAAGAGATTTACAAAAGAGAAAAAAATGAGATAAAAGAGCACCCAAGTCCTTCCTTTGATATAATTAGAGAGTGTCAGCCAGTAAAGGCAATAAACTTGAATCGTTTTATCTTATTTGACTTATAGTCAAATGTTATTACTTATTTATTTTTCTGATAGGACTGGCAATCGAACCTAAGACTTCACACAAGCATTCTACCAGTCATCTCTATACACACTCTCATTTTTATTTCTAAGTACAGTGATTCAACCGTTTTTTATAATGCAATGTGTTCACTACCTTAAGTATCAGCATAGTTTGCTTTAGCTCATTGCAAGGTAGTATAGTGAAAGAGTACAAAAAAAAAATGGTATAACCTTTACCCCACGACATAAAAAAAAATGAAAAAGCAAATAGATGCAGAAAATACTATTGTTATGGTTAATCAGAGAATTGACAATAAAATAGATGGTAGCGCAGTCAGCTGTGTATTGACTAGGATTCGGAGAGCTCAGACAGAGCAGGGTCTCTACCTGTGGAGACCACCACAGGACAGCATCCCAGGTCCCGTCAGCATCACCTGGTCCTGTTTCTCTACTCTCCTGAGTTCCCTTCCCTCAGTTTATTGACACAGCAAAAGACGATTGCCCCTCCTTCGCCTTGCTTCTCTTTTCTGTCCTGTTTAGCACCTGCCTTTTCCAACCAAGGTACAGCATCAACCTGCAGCACCTCACTCTGCCCCCATGACCTCCACTAGACCTCCTCCTTCCAAGGCCAGCCTTACCCCCTTGTCTGTTCCAGGACTCATTTTGCCACTTTCATTTCCTTTGATGACTTTGTTGCTTTAATGTTGGTTTGTCCTTCCAAGCAGCCTTTCAGAGAGCATGAGAGAGTGAGGCAGCACCTGGAGGAGAGTAAGATGCCTATTTAAGTCTATCCTTGATGACCCTTTTAAAACTAAAAATTAAAAACAAATGCATTGCCTGAATGAATTCTAAGTACCAACTCTTACCTTTTACTGTATCTTAGCACATTAAATTCCCCATCCATCACAAAAAGGCTAGAGTTGATGCTCAGGAACAAAGTAAGTATTCTTGGCTGGATTAAAACATTCATTATCCCACTCTGCTTCTCTGTTTGCTGAGGTTTGGGCTAATTTTTTTCCCTGTGCTGCAGTTTAGCTTAGTGGCTAGACAAGTTATGAGTCTTTGGACTTTTTATCATTCATCCAGTTTGGAAAGTTTCAGTGAATTCCAATTAAACATTAGGTTAATATTTATGTTGGTCTTGGTACAGTTCCTTAAGGATTTAGCTTCCTGATACTGCTCATGTATTTGCCAGGCTGATTCCTTTCCACGAACTTCCAAGAGCTTATGTTTCTTCTACTTGAATTGACACTATCTGCTAAATTCTTCTTGCATTTGACTTTTGAGCTCTGGCATTTAACCCCCTTATGTTGACTGACCAAGTATAGGACCTGACTTAGCTCACCTGCTGGTATTTGATAGCAATGCTGGAGTTCCATGGTACGTGTTTGTTTGGTAGAAGTCTCTGCTTCTCTCTGGTTGTATCTTATTGTATAATATGTCCTGGTAGTTAAAATGCATTTCTGGTTGCTAACCTTTTAACAAAGCAGTGACTCTGAAGATGAGATGTTCTAAGTGACTTTCAATGACTTTGCACAAATACTTCAGTTTCTAGGCAGTTGCTGTAAAAATCAGTGATGCCTGCCTGATTTTGTAGCCTCTGCTAGGACTGAAATATAAAGTGACTCTCTTAAGTGATTGCCTTCTCTCTTAACTAGAGAAAAATAATAATTTGAATTGTTTCAAATAAATGATTGGAAGGAACTTTTTTTTTTCAAGAAACAAATGTTAAGCCAGGCATGATGGTGCATGCCTTTAATCCGAGCACTTGGGAGGCAGTGGCAGGCAGATCTCTGAGTTTGAGGCCTGCTCTACAAAGTGAATTCCAGAACAGCCAAGGACATCCTGTCTTGAAAAAAAAATAGGCAGGCAAAAAACTTCAAATGTTATTTCTTTTCAGATAAATTAATAATGATTATGTATTGTAATAATTTTTTACAACAGGTAAATATATCTAATACAATGATTTAAAAAATGCTTTTGTCCAGTGAATCATAACGTAGAACATCTTCTCTTTCCCTGTGAGACTGTGGGCTCCTTGAGGAAAAATCTGTCTTTTCTTTTTTCTGTATTCCCAGTGTCGGGCATAGTACCGCTAGCCTGGAAAACATTAAATCATTGGGTTCACATGTGTACAAATAAATACTGGATTCTATATAAGATGTGTGTTAAAGATATACTGTAAAAAATGTTTTATTGACAGAGATGTTAAAATTCATAACTATAATTTACATGTATTATAATTATAAAACCGACATTAGGCTTTAAGAATCTGATTAGGAAATATTTAAGAGAGGATAATAATATGAAGGTGAAACGAATCCCATGGACAACCAGAGCTACAACTCGGAGCCACCAGAATGTGTGTCCTTTCTCTAGAATGCTCATCCAGTGATGGGGGTAGGAGGCTGCCAGTCGCTGGGTCCAGGACAGTCACTCCCTGGGAAGTGTTAGCCCTGTTACTGGCGGGAGTGCTCTTCCTAAAGATTATCCTGAAAGCCTCTCTCTTGTGCACTGTCACTTCTTGAGAAGAATAGGGCCATGCACCTGTCTAAACTGTAGTTTATGAGGGACATTCTCAACTTACAGGAAGAAGGAATGCAAAGGGGAGGTCTTAAATGGGCATCTCATAACCTGTGCCATCCGAGCTGAAGTTGCAAGTAGGTAAAGAGGAGCGAGGAAGGGAGCTTGAGCAGGATGAAGAGAGTATGTGAATGTACACAAGCCCGGGGGCGGGGGCGGTGGGGGGTTAGGCTTGCCAGCTGTGAATCTACAGCGATTGCGTAGCCTCTTGGTGTTGCAGTCTATTCACCTACCACTATTTAAGCAACTAGTGGAAGGGGAGTTTCTAGACCATGGCCAAGCACACAGCAAGCATTGAAAGAGGCAGAAGCAGTTATTACCGTCAGTGCTGTTAAATATGACAGTTGCTCTTAGTGGGGTTTGCATGCTAAAGTGATTTAGTAGGTGTTACAGTTTCATCTTAAATGGCCCCTAAAGTCCATGTATAAAAGACACAGTCCCCAGGAAAGCACCATTGGGAGGTAGAGCCAAGATGGAAGCCCTTAGCCATCTGAGGTATGTCCCTAAGGAGAATTATGGGACTCAAGCCATTTCTTTTTCCTTTATGCTTCCCCGCTAGTACACTATGGATGATTGGATGTACCAACCAATCATAAACTGGAAACCTCAAAACTAAGAACCAAAAGAAAGATGTCATGTCACTTGATAGACTGCACGCTTTCTACTGAAGCTAGCCAGGATGATGACAGCTTATGGTAAAGTAGGACCTCAGTGTCTTTTCTTAACGTCATGCAGTATGACAGTGGCTACCGGAACACCTCCCCTCCCCTGTGTACTCGGAGTATGTCGGACTCAGAGCTCAGGTCAGCTGCACCTTTGTTCTCCATCTGCTCCACAATACATTCCTGATCCTTGATGCGTCAACGTGTGCTAATTATGTACACTCCCATGGTTCCACTGTATTCAAGGGTGGCCACTGGATCCACTCATAGTCTTCATTTCAGAGTCCTTCTAGAGACTTCCCTTCTAATTTACCGCAGACAAATTTTCTGATGAAAGTGGACTGTGAGGATTGGGCCAGTGGTGTCACACAATTTTGTAAATCCAGTGCCGTGTGGCATCACCTCCTTTTTCACTTTTTGTTTTATTTTTGAGATTGTATTTTAATTACATATCTCTCTTCTCTTTCATCTTTCCAAACCCTCCCATAGGCCCTCCCCTACTCTCCTTCAAATTCATGGCCTCTTTTTTTCAATTGTTACTGTATGCATAAATATACATATAGGTGGTATATACTTGTTTATATTTTCCTAAATAGAATCTGTTGAGTTCATGTAATGTCACTTGTATGTGTGTTTTCAAAGCTGACTGGTAGGTGTGGACTCTTTCCTGGGAGGACCACCTCTCCCGCTCCCAGCCTTGCTCAGTTGCCTGTAGTTCCTGGAGTAGGGTTGAGGCCTCATGGGCTTTTTCTACCTGATTTGACATGTGAGTTAATGTTCTTGTTAAGCTCACTTTAGGTAGTCATGTTGGTGAGACATTTGGGGTGTAGCTTCTGATGTTACTAGGAGACACAGTCTCACAGCAAACTCTCTGATCCTCTGACTCTTAAAATCTTTCTACTTCCCTCTTCTGCAACGTTCCCTGAGTGTGTGGATGTGTTAATTGGGACTGGGGCTCCACAACTCTGCATATGGATTGATGGCTCTTCTTTTTTGTTGTTGTTTTGAGTTTTTTAAATTTATTTTTAAATTTATTACAATTTATTCACTTTGTATCTTAGCTGTAGCCCCCTTCCCCATGCCCTCCCAACCTCACCCTCCCTGTCTCTTCTCCTCCCATGCCCCTCCCCCAGTCCACTGATAGGGGAGGTCCTCCTCCCCTTCTATCTGGCCCTAGCCTATCAGGTCTCATCAGGACTGGCTGCATAGTCTTCCTCTGTGGCCTGGTAAGGCTACTCCCTCCTCATGGGGAGGTGATCAAAGAGCCAGCCACTGAGTTCATGTCAGAGACAACCCCACTTCCCTTTACTAGGAAACCCACTTGGAGACTGAGCTGTTATGGGCTACATCTGTGCCAGGGTTCTAAGTTATCTCCATGGATGGTCCTTGGTTGGAGTATCAGTCTCAGAAAAGATCCCTGGGCCCAGATGTTTTGGTTCTGTTGATCTCCTTGTGGAGCTTCTGTTCCCTCCAGGTCTTCCTATATCCCCCTTCTTTCCTAAGATTCCCTGCTCTCTGCCCAAAGTTTGGCTGTGAGTCTCATGAAATTTGCAGGCAAATGGTGGGAACTAGAAAAGATTATCCTGAGTAAGGTATCCCAAAAGCAAAAAGACACACATGATATATACTCACTTATAAGTGGATATTAGACATATAATATAGTATAATCATACTAAAATCTGTACACCTAAAGAAGCTAAGCAAGAAGGAGGACCCTGGGTAAGATGGTCAATCCTCATTCAAAAAAGCATATGGGATAGACATCAGAAGAGGGAAAAAACAGGGAACAGGACAGGAGTTTATCACAAAGGGCCTCTGAAAAACTCTTTAATACCCCTACAGGGTATTAAAGAAGATTGATGGCTTTTCTATGGGTCTCTCTGTGTGACCTCATCTGAACTCTGGGCTGACTTTCTGATCACTTGCTTCAATAGTGTATCTGCAATTGAATGTTTTTAGCAACTTAGAATTTCTTTCTAGCTTTAGATCAAAGTGTAGATTCCTTTCCTCAGCCTTCCTGAGAAAACTGCTATAGCTAATACTTCATATTATCACTCAAAACTGCACCTTCACTTTCCAAACAAATCCTGATATTTCAAAGGGCATTTAAATATATAGCAAGGTAAGAAGGTAAGATAATGTTCATTTGATTTAGGTCTATAGGAAGTACATGTAAAGATTTTTATCCTAAATAGTCCTGATATTCAATTATGTTTACAACACCTAGATATGTAACTTTTTTGATTATTTAGTGCACAATTATGCATTCTTTTTTTCCAAACAGGATATTGCTTTTGTTTGACTACATCTGATAGTCAATTCATTTTAGTTTAGAATTTTGTGTAATATCAAACAAGTACAACTTGCTCATTAGAAAAATTATGAGTTTATCAACTTCACACAATACATATTGGAAAATTATCTTATTCTTATAAAGCTTTCTAAAGAATAAATGAGTTTTTTGTAGTGGAAAAATAAATATAATTAATCTATAAAAACTCTCCTTTTTCTTCCAAAGTGGAGTAACCAGCCTTCCCATAAATCCAGGGCAACCAAACCTCTGTGTTTACTACTGGAAGCTTACCAGTTCTGTGGAAGTTTCTGGAAAGGAATGCTGTGGAATTGGTTGGCGGCAGATTGAAATAACTTTCTCTCCTGTTCTCTGGTTCATTGACTTGAACTAAGCCCAAGTCCAGAGCGAGAAGACATCTGTGCTAAGTCATCGGCTTCCTTCTCACTTAGCACCTTCCATAATGATTAAAAACTTGACTTTTAAGCCAGAGTTGCCTTTTACCTCTTGTCCAGGCCAAGCTGCATTGCAGGGTGATTGGGTGACTGGCCCTTGAGTTATACTTGAGACACATGGCTTCCACTCACCTGTGAACTTAATTGGGCCTGATTACTTTAATAACCCCTCTCTCTCCCTATACTGCTTTATCAATGGTCAGCAAATGACTGACTTGCATTGTCATTTTGCTGTTAGAACCATCTCCTCAGTGCGGAAGTCTGTGGACTGTCAACAAGAACCCTAATGCCTACCTGTTTGTGTGCTCACTTCTTTCATTCATGGCGTTCTGGATTAATCTAGATCTGTAATAGATTAGACAGTCCCTGCTTTCCTCTAAGAATGTTCCTCCCAACCCCAAATGCTCAAAGTCTGTTTCATTGGTAAAATAGCATTGTCTTTATTGAGTATGTAACAAAATCAAATTTCTCTAGGGAGAGTCTCCACTCATACTCTTGCATCATTTGAGAACACACCTTACCCTACACCACTCCCTTACCCTACAATATACAGATAGCAGTGTGTGTGTGTGTGTGTGTGTGTGTGTGTGTGTGTGTGTGTGTTATGCACTGTGGACTCTTCACAGACAACCTTTTAAGGCAGGGGAGTTTCCGTGATAATTTTGTAAACCTAATATGGAAGTCAAGCACGACTAGCAAATATGTTCCTCAGAGAGGTCTCTATTTTTCAAGAATGACAGAACTACACGGAGGGTGGAGATCCTTAGGCTGGCCAGAATGGAAGATTTTTACCTGAGGGTAAGAGAGAACAGCAATCTGTCAATCATTACCCTGGAAACTGATTGATTGACTCCCTGATCTACTAGCTTCCATTATTATTTCAAAGAGCCCATCTTTTTTTTTTTTTTTTCTCCATGCTTTAAGCAAGAGTCTAGTCTCGAGTCTCAGGAACTCTAATGATCATTCCTATTTGCACTTTAGTAACCTCCCAAATAAATTTTACAGACTAGTCCACATCAGGATTATTTGAACAACACAATTAAAAAATTTGAACTGGATCTAGACGGACAATAAAAAGAGAGCGCACAGGCTGAATTTTAAGTACTAAAGATTAGAGCTGGAAACGTGGTACAGCTTTAAAAGCCGTGAGGGCGCTTTGTGTGGATGCACGGGCCGTGCCGGGGCCACTTGCAATGCTGATTCAATAAGTAAACAATTTATAAGCATTTGTGATGACGGTTATAGAACCAAAGCCCATAGAGCAACAAGCGAAAACAGTTGCTGCTCTTCCAGACAACCGGAGTTCTCTTCAGCACCCTTGTGGGGCAGCTCATAAATGACTGTAACCCTGCTCTGAGAGATCTGATGTTTCCTCCTGGTCTCTGTGACCACCCACACTCAGATGGCACAGAGAGAGAGGTGGAGGGGGGGGTGACTTTTGAAAACAAACCGACAAGAATATCCAGTGAAGATCTAAGAATCAGACCCGAGGGCGCTTTCAAGTTCTCTACTTCAATTACTCAATTTTTTTTCTTTTTTTTCAGAAAAGGAATCTAAAGACTGGAGAAGAGTAAAAAAGAGTAATTTACCCAAAAGTTTTGTCCCCATATTTCCACCTCGTATTCATTATAACTGGGTTCAAAATCAGTGCACTAAAATGTGAGCTAATATTTGAACTGTCCACCTCCTACTATTTACCATTTAGTAGTGGACTCAGATTTGAGCAACATAACGGATTTGTTGGTTCAATCATCCAAAATTTTAACCAACACTCATAGCACTTAATTTAATGCCAATGGCTTTTGTTTAACTATGAGCTGCTTCTCTCTTTTCCACTGATCTCTGAGTTTCTTGAGGGCAATGGCCATCTCTATATCTCATCAATATTCCCTACACCTTTCAGTGGGGTTGTGACTCTTTGTGATATATGTTGGCTGTTGTGTTGACCAATTGCAGATTAATATTAGATGCACTAAGAGGTTTTGCATTTACTGCAACTTTATTTCACCATGCACTCAGACACCCTAAAGACTGAGACATTACTAGCTCCCAGTGAACCTGTGCAGATATTTGTCTAGCCTATGTATTTCATCTCCCTCCAGTTTGCACCTGTGACCTTGTCTCCCCTGCTCCACTGACCTTCTTCTTCCGCCCAGGGATTCATGCTCAGGGATTTCACATATGCTCATAACGGTTATGAACTAACTTATCTACAATGTTAGCATCATGAAACTTGCAAAAATAACAATGAAATGGAATTAAGACTCTACTGAAAAATAAACAGAGACATTGCTTTTCCCTATCTACTCAAAAGAGAATTAGATTTGCTCAGTTATTCATGCATGAAATCAGGACCCAAGGAAAACTTAATGTGTTTTTAGTATGCTGCCAGATGTTGTAAGAAAGGTAGAAATGAGCCCCAAATCCCTAACATCAACAGATTTGATAGTATTCATCTTCTTACTCAACCTTAAATAATGAATAGAAATTCTTTTTTTTCCCACTTAAACACAGTATTTATATGTAACTCTGGCCAACCTTGAAGTCACTGTGTAGACCAGCCTGACCTCAAAATCCCAAAGATCTGTCTGCCTCTAGAGAGCTGGGGTTAGAGGCGTATACCACCATGCTGTCAAAATCACAGAGATCTGCCTGTCTCTGCTTCCTGAGAGATGGGGCTAGAAGCATGTACACTGGGCTGGAAATTCTTTAAGGAACAAAGAATTTTTGCAGTTTTCCCCAGACTGCCTCGTTTTTATTCTAATGCACCTCAAACACATGTGGAACAGAGCAAAGTACTTACACATTCCACACACAGCTATTTCACTAAAGGCTCGTATGTGCTGGAGTTCCGTGTAACAAAGGCACGCAGGCGCCCAGAGACTGCGGCACTGATTCTGATGGGAATCGGAAACCGAAAGAGGCAAGTAATCCACTCATGTTATTCACCACAGTGACAGTTGGCAAAGTTGTCCTAAAAACTGAGGTGACAATGAAGAATCACTGCTCTAGGGGTCATACGGGGCTAAGATTTTACAAGCCTGGGTCACATTCTCATCGTGCAATCCAGACATGATCTCATTACACATGTGTTTCTGACAAAAGCTTTGTTAAAAGTTATGACTTAGTCCTCTAACCATGCTGAACAGCAAGAGTCACCAGCCAGAAACACAGAGATGCTAAAGCACAGAGCTCAAGAGACACAAACAGAACTGAGTTTACGTGTTGAGAGCGGAAGCAGGAATGCAGAGTCCTACATGGAAAATTGAGCCCTTGGTAATAAGACCCATTTAAAGACTCCTAGAGAGCGCTGAGACAATTTCTAAAATGAAGCTAGGGCTGGTGAGATGACTCAATGGGTAAGGGTTTACTTCTTGGAACCCACATGGTAGGAGAACAAACCAAGTCCTGTGAGGCTTTCTGACCTCCATTTATGGAGCACACATAAACGCACGCGTGCATGCAAACATAGATACGTGCATGCATATATGCACACATGCACAAACATACACCTACATAGATATATGCAAACATACGTGTGAAAAGAAGCTAGAAGCTAATAAGGAGAACTTCTCAAAAGTCCTGCAACTCTTTGAGAGCAGATTATGGACTTTGTGGACTCCACAGGGATGATAAGACTGGCCAGTTAGTGAGCAGTGGGGAGAACAGTGTGCCCTTCTAGGGTAGAACAAAGCTCGGGTACCCAAAAAGTGATGGGGGAGGCTGTAAACAGCCTGCTTGCTGGAGCACACAGTAATGATCGAAGGTGGAGAGGAATCCCTCAAAAGGCGTGGCCCAGCCATTTCCCCGGGGAGATCGATGGCCACATTTGAACCCCAGGGCCTGTCTTTCTGTTGCAGTGGTCATGGGATCTGTGGCATGACACTTTCTCAATGTAGCTATTTGTACTGAGCCTGTCACTAGCCCGGCAGGAGGTAAAATTTACTTGACAGTCTCCCCTGACTCTCTCCCAACCTGGGCGTGAGAGAGAGAGAGAGTGGGAGTGCAGACTGAGAGGGAGGGTGCGGGGCACCGGGAGGCCTTAAGACCTGCAGCCTTCAGAGAGTCGGGGGAGGCATGCCCCACAGCACAGTGCCAGGCCCTCCGTCCTCCCTGACCATAGTAGGAAACTCTCAGCGGGCCAGATCAGCCTGCCGATCTGGCCCAGCTCTCAAATTCATTCAACGTTCCCCACTCCCCCATTTTAAAATCTCACATTGCAGTTTCAAATCTCAGCTAGCCACTCTTATCCTAACCAGAAAGTCCCGCTATTCTCTGGTTCTGTTGGTTTCCTATTAAACTGCAGCTGTGAACTACTCACCATATGCAGGGCACTCCTTTAAACCATTTGACTTCTTCAGGCAGGGTGACAACATTTGGGATTTCATTTTTGTTTGTCCTACAAGAGTCTTGAACGTAGGCCAAAGAAGCCCAGGCCCAGGATGAATGTGCTTTAGACCTCACTTTCTGTCAGGAGGCCAAGTGGACTTGGGAGAGAGGGTGGGGCTGTCTGCAGAGACATGATTTTCAGTTTTGCCCTTTGCCTCTGGAGCCAGGGCTCTGGCCCGTGGCCAGCCTCATGGAGAGAAGATTATGGTGTTTTCTAGGTAATTTTAAAGAGTACAAGCCCAAAGCAAAGTCAGGTGGTTTCGAGTCTGCATTGAATTTTTCATGTTCAGGATTTGTCGTGAGCTGGGTTTTCGACAGAGCTATATTTTAAATGATGAAGGGGGTTGTAGTCTTCTGGAGACAGGCATGTTTTGGTTGTTTGCTAATGACCTCTGGTTTTGCTTATGTGCAGTCTTGTTAACAAATTGAAATGTAGCGAAATAAAACATTCCCTTTCTTTCCTGCTTTCGTTCTTTCTTTTATTTTTCCTTCTTTCTCTTCTTTTTTAAACAATAGAAACCGTTGCGATAAACTGTCAAAACTGGGCTATAGATATTGGTTATTGTAGCATCATTAATACTGTGCAAAAATAAATTAGTCACTTTGGCAATCAAACACATTCTTCGTATCTCCTGTCTGTGCTTTAAACAGTGCCTTCTCCTCGCGTTTGATAGATCCTATTGTTAGGAGAACTGCAGAAATGTATTCAAAAATTCTTTGAAAATTTTCCAACCTCGGGAACGTATTCAGCAGTAATTAGCCTTCAAGGCGCTGCCAAGGAGAGCTTGGCAGGGGGCTGCTCTTGAGTCTACAAGTGAACCCAGGCTCTGCACGAGAGGGTGCTGCTTCAGGAGCCATGCCAGCTCAGGCGAACCTGCCCTGCGTGCCCTCTCGCCGAGTCCCATATCACCTTCTGAGCCTCCTTTCTAAAAGAGAGAGAAGTTGGGACACAGGATGGAGGAGGGACAAAAATCAAACCAAAGCAAACTCTGAACTCAAGTGCAGCAAATAATGCTTAGGTGGCCGGGGAGGTAGCTTGATGAGCAAAGTTACTGCGGATGATAAGGGATGCGAGTTCAGATCCCCAGCACCCCTGTACAAAACCAGGCTTGGCAACACGTGTCTGGGAGGCAGGGACTGTGGGACCCCAGGGGCTTGCTAGGCAACCAGCCTGGCCAATCAGTGAGTTCTAGGCTCCGTGATAGACTTATCTCAAAAAAACAAAACAAAACAAAACAAAAAACAATGGAAGAAGACGTCTAACATTGCCCTCCATGTTTTCAGGCACAGACAAGTACACTTGCATGTAGGTATATTGCACACATGCATACTCCACACATACAAAAATATTAAATGTAAATAGAAAATAACCTCAGGCAAAAGAGACTGGCTTACTGTGGCAGAGCTCTCAGTTCTCAGTTAAGGCTAGGCAGGTCCCCGGGGTGTGTAATGGAGACCATATTCGTTTCCACGGAGTGTCCCTTTCCCTGTCATAAGCACTTGTCAGAAGATTGTTTCAGAGTGATGGGCATGATATAAGCCAAGCTGAAATGTTTCAAAAGCTTTTGCTGTCTCAGGAAATGGAGCACATGTTTTATATTCATTACAGGCAACTTGTTCCCTTCAGAAGGTACGGTAACTAGCTAGCTAGAGAGCCACTATCACTGGTCCCAAAGGGACGTACGTGTTCAGAAAAGACAAAGCTAGCTGCTCAGAAACAGTGTGTCTGGTATTGTCAGTGACCCTCCCATGAAGGCAGAATTGTCAATAGATAAGCCCCGGAGGCTATCTGTGGATGAGGGGGAGATGGACTCTTATACTGCTTCCCTTGAAGTTAGGAGTTCGTTTGTCCTGCCTGAGTGAAGTATCATGGGTGGAGAGGCTTCAGGGGCAGGAATGCATTTCCTCACAGTCCTGATACCAAAGGACTGTGGGGAAATGGGGCCAGCTTCTTCTCAGAGACACTCTCTGTAACCTGTCAAAGGCAATCTTAGCTCTAGCCGTCCAAGTGGTCTTCCCTGTGTATATGTCAGGCTCCTAATCTCTCCTTGTAAAGACACTGTTATATTAGATTACACTTCCCAAAGCCACATTTAAACATAATTACCTGTCAGAAGGCTCCAAATACAGCGATCACATTCTAAAGTAGTGAGAAGGCGTCAGGACAGGAATTTAATTTTGGAACCAATGCAATTCTTCCCATAATGAAAACTGAGGCTGCTTCAGTGTCCCTGTTTACCCCTGCTTACAGACCAAAAATAAACACTGTTGGCATCACAGGCTGCACAGGACATCTCTTCACCACCTTGGTTCCCAGGACCTGAATTCTGCATTCTCTCCAATACTAACGGCCAGGGCCGGTAGGACCTTGGGGGGTGGGGGGAGTAAGGAGGGTGCAATGACGCTGCTCTGATTGTTGGCTCTGCTGATGATGAATGGAAGGACCTTCTAATGCAGGCCTACCACCCTCGCCAATGTTCTGCCTGGGTCCAGCCGTTGCACAGTGCTAATTTGAATCTACGTTCTGCACCACTGAGTTTCCTGCATCACTGCTCTTCCTAGACAAACATAAGAGACTATCCCAGGAGAGCTCGACCTCTGCCTCTCTCTTTCTCTCTCTCACACACTCACACAAGTCATCTGAAATGCAAGAGCTACAAAGAATTTATGGGTATATCCTGGTGTTCTAACTCTAAAGCTAAGTTGCATCTCTGAATGAATGCATCAGATGCTTAATATTGTGTTCTCCTATGGGACAAGAACCTCCTGGCTGGAGGTCCCACGCTGATTTTCAGAGTGGCTGTGCTGCCTTTTATTCCCAGCAGCAACGTGTGAGGGCTGTTTTAGCCGACATCCTCACCGCCATTGGTTTTCATTTTCTTCCTCGCAGTAGCCACTTCTAAATTGGGCTAAGATTGGATCTTCGTGTAGTTTTGATGTGCGCTTTCCCGGCAGATAAGAATGTTGAACATATTTTCACGTACATATCAGACAGCTGCGCTTCTTTTGAGAACTGTTTGCCTGACTCCCTTGCCCATTGATTGGTTGCGTGGCTGGGGTTTTGCCTTTACCTTTTGAGTCATTTACATGTTGTGGAGATTAGTCTCCTGTCAGTTGCACGGCTTGCAGAAACTCTTGAAATAAAGCATGTCAGCCCCAAGCATGCTTTCTTCCAGCCTTACCCTCACTCTTCTAACGAGTCTGTCTTTACCACCAGTGTCTGATCTGTTTGTTTGTTTGTTTCCTTTCCGGCCATTTTTATCCTTTCTCCTCTTCGTTCTTAGCATCAGAGAGTAGACATTAAAATTAGTCTTTGATAAAACTGCCTGTGCCGTCACCGAGTTCTGTCCCACCGCCGTGCTTGTTGCATCCCCTCTTTTAAAATCTCACCCATGTAGAATACTTTAACTGTGAAAGAAACCACAGAAGTAATTGGAAAGCCACCTCCCAACTCGGCCTGTATGCGTACTTCCTGCCCTTTGCTTCTACAGCACCTCGACACTCACCCGTGAGCACATGCTTTCGAGCTGCTGAATATTTATGCAGACATGTGTGACTGATTCGTGTAACTACAAACACCCTGGGGACTTAAAATTCACCCAGCTCACGGGGCTTTCTCATTGCACAAGAAGTGAGGGCTTGGTAAACCCTTTCTTCTGCTCTTTCAACCATCAGGGAAGGGCCCTGCTAGCCTCTGTGGTTTAATGCTATGCTGCACAGGTTACCTTCTCAAGCGTAGCCCTTTAAATTGTTGTTGTGTCTGTGGAGATGCACACCAGCTCCTTACTTATAAAATTAAGGGCTCCCCCGCCCACCCCGGAGCCCTGCATTCGCTATCATTTTACATCTAATATTGTGACATAAATTAGAACTTATTTTTACCCCAAAGTAGCTGTTTTGGGATCAAACCAATATAGACTCATCTTGATGAGCTTTCTGTGACCTCTTAACTTGGCAAGTTGTCTAGGACAGAAACTAAGCCAGGTAATCATGTGTCTATTTACAATCACCTTACCTCACCTCACCTCACCCCACCTCTCCTCACCTCATGTTTGGTTCATGGCCACTCCTTCAATAGAAAGTAACTCAGTTTGGCTAAGAAGGAATAGAACTAGTCAACAAATTCAGTGCAAAGACACGGCTAACGCAAGCAGAAGGTCTAGAACTTCTGCTTTGTGGAATTCTTCATTCTGGTTCACATCAAAGTTGAAATAAGTATGTCAGCTTTGTTAGCATTGAATGTTGCACAAAAGATACAATATGTTTAATACAGGAGACAGAAGCGAGATGAGCTAACAAAGCTTACCCTGACTCTGAAAATACGCCCAACACACATGTGCACAACCTCACACACAAACACACACACCTAAATGTTATATTTAAATTCGGTGAGCTCATCAATATCGGATTAGCTTTGGTAACTGGCAAATACCAGCCTGGACATTTCAGAAATAAAAATGATGGGGGAAGCAACTAGAACTTATTGTTCTAGATTTGTAATTTGATTTTTTTTAATTTGTGCTTTAAAAACATTCATTTCATTGCTGCCTTTTGATGCTCTTATAAAGCCATACTAGCTGTCACTACCTTCACGAGTTGGACCTCTCAGAAATGCATCAGCAACAGAAGGGCTCATGAGATCCTTCCTCTACCTAAGGAGCTAGTAGGCTTTTGTGGTTTCTGGATGAACAGGTGAGGTGTCCTAGACAACTTGCAAAGTTAAGAGGTCACAGAAAGCTCGTCAAGATGAGTCTATGTTGGTCGTTCTTGCTCAAGAGAGTAACTTGTCTCCCATGCTCATGTAAGCAACTCTAATTAAACACTGTGGGAAACCAAAAAAAGTTTTAAAATACATCAAAGTAGTAGGGAATCTTTGTGAGGAGAAGAACAAATAGTTCAGCAGGAGTATCAGAAGAGCAAAGGGATTAATGAGGAAATATAATTCAAGGGATATATATGTGTGTGTGTGTGTGTGTGTGCATGCATGTGTGTATTTGTGTATGTGTGTGCATGTGTGTGTTGTGCATTTGTGTGTGCATAAAACTATAAAAGAATAGATTTTAATTTTGTGCAGGACTGGTGATATAAGTCAATTGGAAGAATACATGTCTGCCATGCACAAAGCTTTATGTTTCATCACTAACACTGCATAAAACCAGAGGATCAGGAGTTCAAAGTCATCCTCAGCTACAAAGTCAGTTCCAGTGCAGCCAGAGCTACCTGACACCCTGCCTCAAACAATAACGAAAGAGTGTTTATATCTGTGATGGTTTGTAAAGTCGATGATGCAGTGGACATCAGCTCTTTAAACTACGTCAGTGGGAATATGTTGTTGTGTAGCCTACTAGCTAGCAAAGTACAGTTGTACACCTTGACATCCAAGTCATAATAAATAAACAGAACTCAGGGCTGCAGATACTGCTTGACTTGTGTCTTCTTCTAATTCCTCATGACTTCACAGCACAGCCACAGCCACATGTCTGCCTGCTTCTAGGTGTGGTCCATTCTCCTCCTTTGCACCTCCAATCCTTCATACTGATGTTTGCATCTTTTCTCCATCCTTCTGAGACTCTCCAATCATCCCGATCTTCGTGGATGTACAGAATGCTTTCTTTACCTAACTAATATGATGCTGAGTATGAAGCCCCTCAGCCATAGTAGCAATAGAACTGGAAAATATGCAACCAATAAAGGGGACTCTTTTGAACCCTTCATCCCTTTCTGTTGCTCTGCAACTCTTTCAAGAGAAAGAGAGCGTGGCTTGCGAGAATAGCTGCTGGAGGGAGGAAGCAACTCAGCTGACCCCAGTGTTGGAGACATAACCCTCCTCTCCACAATTCCAAAGATCTGTTCCACTGCTCAGTGTTTTCACAATGTGTCTGTAAAATGTGTGACATTAGAATGCCAGCTCTAAAGAACCTTGAGGTCGAGCTAACATTCATAAAAATGTCAGTGTGGGAAACACTCCCTTTATGAATGAGGCAAAGCTTGTAGCTTTCCCGATGGCTTTGAACACTCACGTACTAGTCAAAACCTGTGAATATGTATACATTCTTTTTTATGGATAATTGTGTTCTTTATTGGTGGCGCCTCCTGGATTAAGAGGGTTCTTCCATGTAAAGAAGCTGTAGAGGAAGGCAGAGCAACAAAGCATGCCTTTCATGTGGCTTTGTATCTCAGGTAGCAAACCGCTACACTTAGACAGAAGCAGATGTCAAACTCCTGAATGTCCATAATCATCTTTCCAATTGTTTTAAATCAATTGTTTTAAATCATCTTAAAGTCCCCACCTAGTTTTGGTTAATGCACACAGACAACAAACTAACCTGCTCTCCATGTTCTGTTGAGACTAGCTTCCCCAAAGTGTTGCTGTCTAAGCTTCAACTGCTGGACAAGAGGACAAGTGTGTTCTGAACATCCAAGACAATGAAAGTTAAGATAAATACGAGATGCTTTTTGCATTAGAGGGGCCTCAAACTAAGTTGCACATTCAGTTTTCCTGTGATGGCACCAAATTTGCAACACCTCTCTGCAGCTAAGAGAGTTGGTTTCTTTGGTTTGGTTTGTGAGTTTTGGTGTATTTGTTGGCTTAACCACTTTCTTTTTATGGTAGAGGCATCTATTTTGTATGAACCTGAAGTTTTAGGGTCCTTTTGTGTTTTTTTTTTCTTTTTTAAAGTGAGAGTGTGGGCTCACATTTGATGGTTCCTGGAAGAACTGGCTGTCTCCTTATTTTAATTACTTCACTGGGACCACAGGACAATTTTTGGAGGATATTTTCATGTTACTCATTTTGGTCATCATTCCTTTCCCACAACAGGATATTGTCCCGAAGTAGCGTCCACTTGTTTTCCTTCTGCTTCAGAACTCAAAGGTAGAAGCTGCGTTATTAGTTTTCTGTTCTTTCCCCTATCTATCTGAGGAGTATCCCTACACAATACCCTTTACACACACACACACACACACACACACACACACACACACACACACACA
>NW_026592118.1:32527728-32615228 GCF_907164565.1 Psammomys obesus
ACACACACACACACACACACACACACACACACACACACACACACACAAGAAATGAACACAGATTGGCTAAGCATTTCTATGTCCGCTTAAAAAGTTGATAATTTAGAAACAAAGCCAACCTCAGCAACCACATATGGTATTTAAGGCTATTGGAGAATATTTTAATATAAATCTTTTTATTCCCCAGCCTTCAGAACACTAAATTCTGGCTTGGAGGTCCCCCACAAATGAGGGAGGGGGGAAGAACATGGAGGAAAATTACCCTTTCAGTCTCTGAAATCTCCGTAATGTCAAGAGTAGGAGGTCACCGCTGAAGAAACCATTTCTGAGTCGGCAGGTTGGAGAATAGGCAGGTCTACTCATTTTCACAGGTATGCTTATAAAGCAGAGTCTGCTTCTAGAATTTTCACTGGAGAATGTTGGATGCCAGACAGCTTTGGTTTCTTTAAACAGATTTCACTCGCTACCATAAATTAAGTATTTCTTATTTTTCAGTTATCCAAGAGAGAAACTAGTACCCTTCCAGCATTTCAGGTTTCTCGGGTTTATGTTACTATTTTACTGGGTTAGAGATTTTAGAAAGCATTTAACTTTTTTGTTAGACTCACAGTCCGAATTCTAAGACCATCAAGTAAGATGGATTCGTTATACTATGTACCACTGAACAGCACTTCAGAAAAACAGGGGTTCCTGTATGCTTTATTTCATCCCTTCTTTGCACACAGCAGAAGTGTCCTAGAATCATAAAACCAAGGAGAACCCACATAAGAACACTGTCATTCAAAGTCATGGGGTGACATTTTTCCAAGTGTTGGAGTTTCCCCCTGTCTTTCATGACCTTTCTGCCTGCTCCTAGCCTTGCTACTTCATTCCTTCCAGCTGCCATCACTGTAGCTCTTTACCAGAGGCTCCCAGTCAGAGAACTGGAGCCAAGTCTTTGCCTCCTTGATCATATTATCCTACTTTCCAAGGCACGGCCTTATGCTCTCCTGGCTAAAGGACAGTTCCCATCCTGTTTCTAGCATGTCAGAGAATTTTTTCTTTTCCTCCCACCAAACACTAAGGAGCCCTCAGCAGTGTGGGTCATACCCTGAAAGTGACTAATAACTGGTTTAGGGAAGAAAGAACAGTGGCTAATAATTTTTTAACTGTTTGTACAAGTCATTTAGAGTGTGCTTAGTAAATATTGATTCACTTGAATGGGAGGGTAAAGAATAAGGGTTAACAGATTTGCAGTTCTCTCTGTACAGACTCAAGGCAGGTAGAAAGAGCCCAGAGTGCCTGCACACCGAGGATGTGCCTAACAAGTCGAGACCCCAAGAACAAAAGCCACCTCCCCTTTTCCACAACCTCTGTGGCCTTGCAAGTTACCAACTTCCCCGAGCTATAATTTTCTTTTCTGTAAACACCATCTACCTTACAGAAATTTTATGCGGATTAGGTTAGACAATGAGTGTGCAGAGCGTGGCCCACAGCAAACCTTCTCTTCTGCCCTTCCCATAAGTTGATGCTGATTGACCACTCTGCTTTGCTTGAAAGTCAGCAAACTAAAAGCAAAGCTGGGCTGTGTAGCTTCGTGCACATTGTTGGGACAGCAGACCTGGAGACCTGATGAAACCTAGGGGTCGAGGTCTTATTTCAGTGGTATGCGCCTCGCATGCACAGACTGTGAATGGTGAAGTTTTCCTTTTCCTTTTTTTTTTTTTTTTTTTGACACATTGCTGATACTAAGCATGGAGTTTGAAAGGGAAACACACAGGTGAAGGGAGTTTTGTCCAGTGAAATTTGACTGCTTTGAAAAACACTTTCTATGGCAACACGCTGTGGAGCAATATTTAGTTAACTAAATGAGCTCGGGTATTTTCTAGAGTAAATGTTTAAAATCATGGCGCCACTGTGGCTTTGATATACGCAAAGGAGATTGTGAAATTCCTTCTCAAAATCATTGACAATGTTTGTTCCCATACTGTCTTTTCAAAAATCTGTGGTATTCTAAAACCAATAGCCATGCCCTGGTAAGCAATGACAAATTTGTAAGCTCTGAAATTTATGTTTCACAAACTCAAAAACAGTGTTCTTCAGACTGGGTGCTTTCAAGGTCCTTTTTGAAAATGTTAATGTTTCGTGATTTTAGTGTTTACCGTACATTTTTTTTAAAACATTAGGCATCTGAGGCAGATTTTAATAATGTTATCCTTAGAGACAAAATGAAACAGAATGGTAAAAGCCCTTTATTGAGCAAAGTGTAATAGCACTCACTAGTGTACAAGTGGTATTTGCCTGTGCCTGCTTTTATGCCTGTGTGTGTGACATGGAACCCAGTGGTCTGTAGAGAGAAGCCGGGAGAGTTCAGTAAGTTTCCAAGTCTATGAATCTGTCAAGGTTAAACAGAGCTTTTGAAAATGTCAAGCCTCCTCCCTTTCCCCAAGTACACACCCACTATAGGCAAGCGTTCCATTCACAGTGACTTTTGTAATAGAAGGTTCAGCTTTGGGGGTGAAGGGTGATGAGGAAGCTTCAGAAAGACAAGAGAAGAATAGTGTTTCAATTAGTAATGGTGACCAGGGAAAAAACTGAGCACAGTAACATGGGCAAGAGCAGTTATTTCCAGATGTTTCAAAAGCTACGTCTCCAGGATGTACTCTAATTTTTACTGAATTTCTCAGTAGAGAAAATATCAAAAGAAAAAAAAGGAGGCATACATAAAAATCAACAGGATAATTTCTTAAGGGGATTAGCATGTCTTATGATGCAGCTTTTTGTAGAGTGACTTTTAAAGCTGGAGGGGGTCTTAATTGATCAAAATGTAATGTCAAGTATGTTATAATTGGTCAAAAAATAATGTCAGGTATGTTATATGTCTGTTACAGTTTGTACCTGTTTCCATATCTACAGCTCTGTGTGCTCATATGCATTGTTGTCTGAATGAGTGAGAGAGGATCCCGAGAATCCGCTTTTAAATTTTATGTTCTCTCACAAATAGTGGCCAGTTAGCTTTAAAGTCAAGACTCTGTGACGACACTTTTGTAAACAAAGAGTCAGAATGCAATATACACAACTGTCGTAGAAGGACCAGCTACTTCACATTTTCTTTTTAATACAAATAAGAGGAAATTATACACTCCTGCTATTAGATAATAATTTGATACCTGGATTTTCTGGGAAAAGTTTGAATTATAAACTGAGAAGGAGACCCTAGGTAAGTAGCCAATAAGCCAATAATTTGGGTCTCTAATCCTATCGCAGACATGAGATGTGAAACATTTTTTATAGAAATTATAGAATGATAATATTCAGGACTCTAACACCGTTTTGATGTTTCAAAAGCAAGTATTCTTTTTCAAGTTATACTCCCTCTCAGATACTTTTGAAGTTAAAAATACGATGCGTCTAACTCTTATAGAAATACTCCAAACACACACACACACACACACACACACACACATATACTGGCCCATCTATACTCTGCGTTGCTTCAATCTATCTAAACTTTGTTTGAAGCAAACCAGTGACTTTTAAATGTCAAGAAAATGCAAGCAATGGAAATAAATCAATTACAGTTACTACCATAACAAGCTGCTGCATTATATTTAGGTTAAAGAACCATGGGTTTACACCGATCTTCTCCATTTCAATTTCAGCACATGTACTTTGGGCATTTTTGCATTCACAAGCAGCACACATGGGCAGTTTGCTCTGATATTTGGAGCCGATTCCCTACAGATGTGTTCTTTGAATGTCCAAAGCAGAAAGGATTTGATTGTTGTATTGTATGTTATCTTTTCTTGATCTTACCACTCTGGCCTGTGTAGGCATTCCATAGAGCCTGAGAAGAGAGTACAGACAGCTGACTGGAGGAAGAAGACAAAAATTCCCATTGTTTAGATTTCTGTCAGAGGATATAAGAATAGTTAATTTCTTTTATCTCTGGGGCTTTCATTATCATTTAAATTTCATTTTACATTAATTGATCAGGGATTAGTAAAGCCATTATGCAGAAATTAGAATAAGACAAGCCAGATGGAATGAATAATTCATAAAGTCCAATTACGTTTTATTTCTGGTGTACTTTCAAACTTGCCTCTGACTTCTGTGCTATTTCGGTGTGACAATATTCACTGGAAATCAAGTGTGCCATTTTAATTTATTATATCCCTCTGGAGTGGAAGCATTTGTATGCAGTTGGAGAATGTTGAGTGTTTCCCCTCAGAACATCAACTTTAGGGGTCTTGAAAATCCTTAGTGATTTAGAAAGGATGTCATATTCTCTGTGTAACCTCATAGGTTCTGGAATGAGCGGCATCCCTCCACTTTGGTTCGGCTGAACTAACCCTGTGTAGGAAGACTAGGGTCTCGAATGGAGAGATTCCCACTTTTCTGTAAGAGCTGAGACACCCACACACCCACATACCCACCCCCCCTTTAAAGGTATTTGTCCCCTTTCCTCTCTGCAAAGAAAGCGTTAAAATGAGAATTTGGCCTGCAGTTGGGGCGGGAGCAGCCGCCGCTGCTGCAGCGACAATAGAGGACCACGAGGTGGCAGACGCTGCCTTCGGTGCAGAGCTAGGGTCGCCAGGGACAGCCCGGGCTCCGGAGCATCCCGGAGGGTCCAAGCCCCTCAGCCCTCCGCTGGGCTCGGGCTCCCAGCGACTCGCACAGCTTGGCCCGGCAAGAATTCCGAGCTAATGGCAGTCGCGTCCACCTGTCTGGAATGTCGCTTACAACTGTGTCTGAAGCCGCCTCAGCTCCGCGGGTCCCGGCCCCGGATCATTCAAGAGTGCCCCCCACCCCCCCACACCCCGGGATTTATTTATGCCACTGGACAGTTGTAGTCACATTAAAGCCCCGGTTCACCTTCTCGGGGACTTTCATCTCGGGAAGTTTTATGACACTTGGTGAATGTGCAAAGTTTTTAATTAGGCTGCCTAGACTGCCCGAGGCGGCGGCAGCGCCGCTCTGTCTTCACGGTCTCTCTGCTTTACAGCACAACAAGCCGCTCTACTCCTTTGAAGACAATGCGGACTATGTATACGATGTCACGTGGTCCCCTGTGCATCCCGCGCTCTTTGCCTGCGTGGACGGGATGGGGCGCTTGGACCTCTGGAACCTCAACAGTGACACCGAGGTGAGCGGCAGGCTCCCGGGCCCAGGACTGGGAGGGGGCGCCCGGGCCTCTCAATAGTCTGGTTCTTCCTGCAAACCGGCCTTTTGTGGACAGACCCTCTGACTGCCTCTGGGCTGCGCCCATCGCCCCCCACTACACCCTACCCCCCAGTTCTTGACCGGGAGGGGGGGGACCAAAACTCCATGCTACTCCATCTGTCAACTGTGGCAGATCGTAGACAAGTACAGACACTGCCTCACACACACCGTCCCCCCACCCCCCAAGAGTACAAGGTGTATTCACACCTTTCCTTAAAGGAAAGGACACCCAATGTTGAAATAACTTTATTGGCAGACCCTTGGAAAAGTAAGCTTCTGTGGGTACTGTTTCTAGGTTGGATTATTGAAACGGGGTTACTCTGTCAATGTTGGCTTTTTGTACAGTTTCTGTTTTGAACCCATAAAAGATGATTCTCTTCACTGCTCTCTGTTCAGATCTACCATTCGTTTAATTTTTACTAGGGAACTATTTCTCGTCTACAGTATTGAACTCAAAGGCAGTAGTGTCTAAGTTCGAGCAGGTATACAAAACTCCGTTTTTAAAGTGGGATTTTTAGCATGTCACACTTAAAGTCACAACCTAGCCAAAAAAATAGTTGATAATGAAATGATTATTTTTAAAGTTTATGTCATCTGCTTTGTTCTTTTTTTCCAATCCCTCAAAATGATTGAGGGTCTATTTCACAGCCTTGGGATTGCTGTTGTTATTGCTTGGGGAACATGAATATAATGGGTCCTAAAATGGCCTCTGCATCATTTCTTGTTTTTTTGTTTGTTTGTTTGTTTGTTTTGTTTGTTTTTTGTTTGATTTGTTTTGTTCAGGGAGCCCGCCATAAACACAAATAACCCAGGGAAAAAGTACATGATACAAGGTATATGTCAAATGAAACAAGTCTTTTGATGTGCTTGGAGCAGGAAGCTGCTCAGCCTTTTTAATTAAGATCCTACAGCTGACGGACATGAAGGAGGCACACAGGGGTTTTTCTGTGGGAGGAGATAGGGAAATTTCCTTCAGGTGGTGTTGTATCCGGGTACCTTTAATAGCACAGCTATTAGTAACTATTACCAAACAGTTACCTTTTAAAAGCATTTCCACTGCGGCTTATTTTTCCTTTCGCCTCCAAGAGCTATGTGACAAGGAAGTTATGTATTGAAGTATCTTTAAAAATAATCAAAAGGCATGGGTGAGATGCTGTCCGTCATTTGGGATGTTGAAATGTTTATAACATCATTGCTTTTAATAGTAAGACGCTATTACCTTACGTTGTAATGGTTTCCCAAAGTCTTTCATCACTGTTGATTAAAATCATATTGCTTCTATTTGCTAGAAGAAACTCACTCAAAGCAAGCAAAAAATAAACGCTTTCCAGATTGACTCGGGAGTTAGCTGTATCAGAAAGCACTCTGAGCTGAGGTGATGTTTGCATGACACCCCAGCCCCAGTGCATAAGAAAGGGTGGCCTGCACCTCCTTAAGAGCTCCCATCTAACTCTGTTGGTTGGTTTTTTTTGTGTGTGTTTTGTTTTGTTTCGAGAAAAAGAAAGTGATGTCTTGACACTGCCCTCCCTTTCCGTAGGTATCAAAGAAACACAGAAGGGTTTTACAGTTAACATTTAAAAACTCCCAATTGGTCGGTCGTGCATACAGTTGAGTTTTATGATAAACACGGGTCTGCTTTCACAGTAATAGCGAAAATACACCACGCCTGACTCAGATCCAGTACCTCACACTTTTAAAGCCCAGCTGTCGTCTGTCATTTTCATCTTCAGACAAGTCCGGTAATATTTTTCAGGTATAAGTCAGATTAGAAAATAGATATGTTTTTTTTTTTTGGGGGGGGGGGCTGAGGGAGCCTAAATGTCCAGTCTATTTTATCATTCCTTCAAATTATTATATTGTTAAACCAAGTTGTCCCTGCTGCTGCTGTGCAAAAATGGCTCCTATTTACCCTTGATACAACCAACTCTTACTGCTTAGTAATTTATGCTATATACATCTTATATTTGCAATTAAAATGACTATGCCATAAAAACATGAGAATACTTATGAAATCAAAGTTGAAAGCAAGATACATACATAGAACATGCAGATTATGATAATACAGACTCATTCACATTTGAACTTCAAATACCACTTAAATTAACACAGCTATATATTGTTCCCTTGTGTACTTGTTAATTTTTAGCATATACTATAGGCTGCAATAGTGTATTTTATTTTTTTTATATTTTATGACAGCTATGAAAAGAAAGCATTTTGGATATTTTTAAAACTGACTTCAGACTGCTGTGTTACATTTCAAGTAAACTAATTTCTTTAGTAGCCAGCGGGCATTGTTTTAACCATATGAGAAGGTCAGGTTTTTTTGTTTGTTTGTTTGTTTGTTTGTTTTTGAGTAATTAATTTTTTAGCTATTCCATGTGGAGATTAAACATTTCACTCAGCTTTTAGATTATTCAAGGTCAAATCTGATATTGAACATGGAAAATCCTGTATGATGCTTCTAAGTCACAGTATCAGAAATGAACTCTGAAGGTTCTACCGCTGAATCATGAATTTTTTTTCAGGCCAGCACAACAACAATAAAGTATATTGACAGAATTATAGTGTATCTAAATTCACATTGTTTTTATTCTTTGCAAGGTTTGGTTAAAAATTCAGACTCTAGCTTGCACAGCAGGTACCTTTATTGTAGAAATTGGGTATTTAAAAAAAATGAGCTGGGGATTTTCATTTTACATTTTTGTTCAGAATTGACATGCAATGACTTAAGCAGGTGAAAAGAATTCTTATTGATCTCAAGATGAAGTTTAAACATAGATTCTTACATAGGATGGAGTTTTTATTGCCATTTTAAAGATAGGTATTGGCTCAATAGTTTCATATAAACAGATGGTTTCAATCCTGTGAGTAGCTGAATGCCGGGTGTGGGGGGGTGCTAAGTCACAGATATGTCATGTCGCCGTGTTGCTGAGACACGCTTACTGAGCACAGGACTCACACGGCGGCAGGAGATGCTCCCGGTGGCCCACTTTCCATCACCTTCTCCTCTTTCTTTTAACATGTTCCCTCTTCTTAGAGAGGTGCTGGCATTTCCTACCCTACCCAACTTCCTCACGGAAGGGCTCAGGAGCTCCAGACAATTACAAACTTCCAATCTTGAAGACAATAATATGCGCACCGACTGAAGATGGGTCGCTCACTCAGAAATCTTTCCTCCGCGCATTGCTTTTCTTTTCTTTTTTTAATAAATACATAAATAGACTGCGGGTTCTAGCTCAGGGCTGTGATAGTGAGTATTGGCCCAATGACCAACATTTTTCTGGATTTCCAGTGTTTATTACAGGAGTCATACACATAGATAGCTGTACTTTAGCAGAATGTTACTGTGTGGACAGCAAGAATAGATCTCGGTATTGCCACCGGGAGAAAGAACAGACCAAAGAGGAGGCTTTATGATTCTTCAGGCGTATTATTATTATTATTATTTTTTTAACCTGTTCACTTTTCTTCTGACCATCCACTCCCTCCTGACGTTGATGACTGCGCTACGAACCGGTCCGTGTGCGCTTCCATTTTCACGAAAACTCACGTTATTTGGGGGATTGACTGGTCTTCTACCATGCCCTTGTCTTTTACAGGTCCTGGTAAAAACAAACGTCTCCTCCCCCCCCCCCCCCCACGACCCATCCCAAATTATCTGATGGTCAAGCGTTGCATTTAGCGGTCACGCTTCCATGCTGGGCGGGCACTTGACAAAATCGAGAGGAGATGTTCCTGTCACTGGCGGGGCGGCGGCTGTGGGGAAAGTATGTTCCTGTTCCCAGTGTTTGTTAACGTCTCTCCTTCCTACCCCTTAAGTCGGTGGAGCGTATGATTCCAGGACAATGAGTACCGTTCACCCTTCCTGGGCAGACGGACGTGGCTCCTGGGGTAAAACACATCCCTGCACACTGGCACGTTGAAATTCATACTCCTTGTTGTGTCATACCCCCTTTGGCAGGTGCCAACAGCAACCGTGGCCGTGGAGGGTGCGTCTGCCCTAAACCGCGTTCGCTGGGCACAAGGTGGCAAGGAGGTTGCAGTCGGGGACTCGGAAGGCCGCATTTGGATCTACGACGTTGGGGAGGTACGTGTTTGGAGGGTTTGTTTTGTTTTGTTTTGTTTTGTTTTGTTTTGTTTTGTTTTGTTTTGTTTTGTTTTGTTTTGTTTGGGGCGAGAGAGGAGCTTGGCTTGTGCTCGCTCTTCATATAGACCTACTGAAATCATCAGCAAGGCTTTCTGAGCCACAAGAACTCTCTGGATGGCGTTTGCAAGTTTCCACTGACCTCAGTGGGAGTTTGAAGGCGCCTCCTTGGGGCCTAATTTGGCCCGCAGCTCCACCCGCAGGATGCTTTAGTTAATGATCCGGACTCCTCCTATTCGTGGTGTAGAAACCCCTGCTTATCAAGCTGTACGACAAGGTGTACTTTCATGAGACTAAAGCTCACCAAATTCATCACGTTAAGACTGAAGTAGGGATTTACCATTTACTCTGAGAAAGTCAGGTTGCAGTTGGGTGTGCTGAATGAAAATCATTCTATTTAAGTACAGTGCCACCAATGAAGAAGGCTGAGAGAAATCAAATTTTATGTCAATCATGGCATGTATCAGTGTGAAAATAATATATCTTTTACTCCAGAAAAATTTTGAACTTGTGTCCTTTTTTTACTTTTCCATTGCTGATCAATTTTTTAAATCTTTTACTTCTAAAAAAATGTTAATAAAAAAAATACCCTTCATTTCTGGTAAGGTTAAGTTTTGTGTTTGTTTTGGTTTGGGGTTTTTGTTGTTGTTGTTGTTGTTTTTCTATTTTTTTTTTGTTTGGTTTTGGTTTGGTTTTTTTGTTTTGTTTTGTTTTTTTGGAGGGTAGGTTCTTCCTTAAAAACAAACAAAATACAGGGGGGAAAAAACCCACTAAGAGTATTGTGTAAAGTTGCTTGGGCAAAACTTGAATCTAACATTTGCATTCTGGAGAGAAGACAGAGCACATTTGTATGCACAACGTTCAGGACCTGGGAGGTGCTCTGGGACTACCTGGTGGTCTAACTTAGCTAATGGCTGAGGAGTCGTCACAGTTCCACCCACCAGCATCCTGAGACTTTGACAACCCCAGATGGTCTGTTCAGCGGTGGAACTTTTGATGGCACATTACATAATGTGGTGTTCTGCAGCTGATTGCGTTGAAACCAGCCAAATGATGTTTTCGGATTTCAGCTGGGCATAGAAACTGAATAACTTTAGGAATAGGGGTTTCTACCCTAGCATGCAAAATGCTAAATAAAACAGGCCTATCTCGGTTGTCCTGTATTGAGACTCTCTTCTGCTCTGTTATTCCTGATGCCACAAGTTAAGACATGCAAGGTGGCAGCAACTGTCAACACTGGCCCGTATGATGAAGATCCAGATGGCCAGGTGCCCCACAGTTGGAAGCCTTTGGAAGAGGTTGACATTTGAGTCAGAAATATTTATCACCCATGGTTTTGTAGCCATATTTTCTGTGATGAGGATTCTTTATATTTGGTGTACTTCTTCGTGGTCTTTACCCAAATAAAACTAAGCAACAAACAATAGTCATTACTTAACTCTTTCCTAAAACATAGAGAGAGAGAGCAAAGGACAATTAAAACAAACAAGTTTTCCATTTCTCTGTCCTACTTGTGGGTGTGTGTGTTTTCTTTCTTTACTTTCTTGATAACAACTATTATTTGAGGAGAAAAATAAAGGTGGAAAGCTGTCCAGAAACAGCAGGAGATAGATGAAATATTAAACTTTTCTCTATCTCCCTCAAAAGCACGATGCCCTTTAACTCTTTCTAAGTAGTGCACACTAGTTGTTTTATTCTTCTGTTATAGCTAACGTAATAATCTGGCTTATCCTTATAAAGGCCTCCTGAAGGACCTCTGTGCTTATTGAAATATTACATAGCCATATAGACACATCTCTGATAAGAAAAAAAAATAAACAGAATAACATGGATATAATTTTCTGCAATAAGGTACATTGATAGCTTATGCCCAAAATGACTGGAATATGACTCTGTCTGAGGAATATGTGTGATTTTACAAAAGTTGCTTGGGCTGATATTGGCTGTTCAACCTCTTCGTGGGGCACTATCATCTTCTCTGAATTGTGAAGTGTTGTTATGCTCATATGCCTACTATCATCACACAGGTCAGGCTGGTTTTCATTTTTGTATTATTGCCCTTGCTTTTCTAAGTGATATTACAGACTACAGAAATGTCTGCAGCTATAGGCCAGTCTCGCCTATTGTCTGGAGTCTAGACAGGCTATAGAAAAATCTCTGTGACATATAATAGGCCAAACAATTTGTAGGGTTGTTTATCCTTACAAATTCAGTACCAGGAGAGGAAAGGGGAATATACCATTTTATTGAGCGTAGGTAATGTTACAATCTTTCAGCCCTTCTCTGAATGAGTGAAAAACAGGCTAGGCTTCAACACTTGAACAATTCTTCCTGTATTGTTTGATCATACACAAAGCAGTGGCTAGCTCAGTCTTAACCATGTGATTTAGACTAACAATCATTTTTTCCTAAGTGTTTCTGTAAGATATCTTATATATATATATATATATATATATATATGTTTTGGGTTTTTTTTTCTTTTTTGAGATGAAGAGAGTCACTTCTGTTTCCCCTTGCTGACTCTGTGGCTTTCTTTAAACCTCTGAAGACCACAGGTGTCAAGACACCAAGTACTAATGGGAAAGTTGGAGTTGCACAGTTGAAGCTCGCTTCTTAGAGATGGTAGATATATCCTGGGCAACTGATACCGTTACTGTGGTTACTCTTATGTCCTCACCAGCCTGGGACAGACAGAGCATCACTGTACTTGGAAAGAAGGGATATGCTCTAAACAGTGCCTTCCCAGACTTCTAACTCGCCTCCACTTCAGAAAGCCATCTGGGGTGCTTTCAAGACAAGCTGGCCCTCTGCGAATTAGAGGTCAACTCTAAGGCTGGTACATGGCTGATGAGAGGAAGAGAGTCTGAGCAGGAAGCAATTTAAATAGAAAAAATATAGAGGGAGAAGAAAAATATATGGCACTGAGAACCAAATTGTCAATAGGCTGTGCTACCATGATCAGCATTCAAAATGAGTCCTCTGGTCCTCATTAAAGTTGAATTCCTCACCAGGGTCACGCTGGCCTTTGGAAAGCCTTGATAGAAAAAGATAAAACACTTCTAGATACCAGTCTGTGTAAAAATGTAAATGGTAGTTTCCAGAACCCTCAATGCTGATCTCCTTGCCTTGGGACCTCAGTAAACTGAAGAGACGTCTGTCTGTGAGAAGCCCTCTCACGTCCATTTTCCATTGTTATTTGCCTGAAACCTCTCTGGGGCTGGAGGGAGAGGGCAGCTGCTCTATTTAGCCAAGATCTTATTCTACACGTGAAGCCGGCAGCACTGGTATGGGACTGGTCCAGTTTTACAGGGCCCGCTATGCCTCGGCGTTCTGAGCTGAGTTGAACATTGTATTGTCATTGTCTTGCAGCTGGCAAACAGTTGTCAGCATGAGGCTCCATATTTTAATTTTTAGCGGGCCCCGCATGTCGTTTAGCCTGTTCTGTTCCCAAGAAAACTGACCATAAGACAAATAAGAAATGATATATTTTGGCTCTGACCTCGATCATTGGAACAACAACAAAAAAAAGAGGAATCTCTAGAAATGTGATTAAAAGAGTGCATGCAATATAATCGATTACCTGTTTCTTAAATTATAAGATTCTAGGTCCTAAGCCTCACAGTGCACGTAAGGGTAGTGCTTGAGCCAAGTTAGGGTTCTAGAACACCTACCATGCCTCATTTCCATGCTATCGTAATTTCAATTTAAGGCATAATTTTTTTTTTTGAAACTTTTCCTGTAATTTCCGCTTCATCAGAGGAAGCAGGGTGGGACAGGCTGCTCCTGTTCTCCACACTGTAAGAAACTTCCTGTGAACGCCATTGGAGACATCTTCTTTTGGAGTCCAGGTAAGAAGGACACTGCAGAGAGCAGCGACTCTGGTGTCACCAGTTGCTAACAATCAGCTGCCTCATCCGTCCCAGCTGAGGCTGCAGCTGCTGCAGGGAGTCCCAGCTCAGAGCCCCAATGATAGCGTCCCTCTCCATTATCTACAATTATCCTTCCTGACTCTTAGGATGATAGCAGTGGCTCTGGTCCAGATTGACTGACGCAATTTTTTTTTTTTTTTAGGGACTTGTGAGGAGGTAAACAGAGAGTTGTGTATGAGCTCACTGAAATCAACACGTTGAATTTGTCCACCCCACCCCCCACCTTCTTTACTTTTTGTTACATTTAAATGGCAAAAAGTGTGAGTAATATCTCAGGGCCTGTAGCGCAGGAAGTAAAACATAAAACAGACATGTCTTCAGGCAGGCTACTCGATGCTGTGTTTGTATAGCACACATTTTTGCTTGTTTGATTTCAGCATTGTATCTGGAAATCTACTGTACATATTTATTTTCACAGATAGGGGCCAATTTCCTTCCCAGAACAGGTGTTTAACTTCCATTAGCATAAACAGAAGCTATGCAAATCCAGTGTAAGACAAAGAGCCCTCCTTTTGTTATTTGGTTGTAATTTTTATCCTATTTGTGCTTTCAAAAATCACTTAAATTGACAGTGGTTGCATGCATCATTTAAAATTTCTGAAATCTAGAATGTAGGCACTGGAGAGATGGCTCAGCAGTTAAGAATGCTAGCTGCTCTTCCAGAGGACCCAAGCTCGGCTCTGAGTACCTACATCAGACTGCTCACAACTGCCTATAACTCCAGCTCCACAGGATCCAACACCCTCTCCAGGCCTTCTAGAACAACTGCACACACACACACACACACACACACACACACCTAAGTAAAATAAAAATAGATCAGTTTTAAAAAGTGAGCCTATCTAGCCTTTGACTACATTTTGAGAAATTTCCACACTACCTTACATTGGTCCTATAGGGTCTCATTCAATTATTTAGAAGATGGGTGAAATAACAAGACACAAATTAAGCCTAAATATAACCTCAGATGTATTTAGATTAGAATAAACTCATAGAAATCTGTTGGGAACTGCTGGAATTGTTTTTGGTTTTTTTTTTTGTTTGTTTGTTTGTTTGTTTTTTCCAAATGATATGTGAACACACGTATTTTAAAGATTTAAAACTGAAAATTACTTAGCTAACCAGAGTTCCTTTTCTGACTAGCAAGCTTTTCTACATATACACATAACTGATTGCGCATGGGCCAGTGTGTATAGAATTATTCACGTGTCCTCGTGATTGATAGTCAGCCTATCTACCTGTCTTTCTTGAAGATGTGTTTTACGGAAAGCCCGCTGCCATTGTTAACGCTTCAGTGCAGTCACACGGATGCAGCTGTCACAAATACCCCCTAACAACTATGTTGGCTGCTTATCTGAATTAGTTAGGATGCTGTTTGCAGCTCTGCTTTTCAGAGAAGCGGTTTCTCTTCCACCTCCTATTATTTCTTTTTCCATTAACCTCTTCCAGGGAAGATTTTGTTTTCAGTTGTGATAAATACACGCAGCTTTCAAATCCCTGATTACATTTTTACACTACATAAGTGACAAAATTTCAAAATCATTTTCAGCTTAAAGTAGGATTTGCAAAATAAAATGATCACCTCAAAAGCTGTGATTTACCAGGAGGGTAAATCTTACCACATGAACTGTGTCTGTCTGGACCGTTGACAAATTAGTAAATAGAAGCATGCATAAATGTTTAAACTTAAACTCATAAGTTTGCTAATATTACAAATAACTCATTCGGTATGATCACTCATGGACCAGAATGACAGCAGTTATGTTATTACACATTTCAATGAATGAAATACATTTGTCAATATACTTAAATGCACTAAAAAGTTCTTGGGATGGAAAAATACAAGTGAATGTGTTATATCAAATGTTATTGCTAAAAAAAAAAAAAGCATGATTTAAATGTCCGAATATTTTTAAATGGAAGTGAAAAAGTAGATTCAAAAGTTTATTCAGAATCCCAACAGGAAAAATGACCCATGCTATAAACTTTAAAATGGTGGCCAAGGTGTTACTTACAAGAACTATTTTTTAAAGTGCCTCCAGAGCTTGGAAGGCACTCAGTGGCTGAGTGCTTAGAAAGAAGCAAAACAAAACAAAAATATCGTTTTCAACTTTTTACGCAGCCAGTAAGGAGAAGAATAAAGAGAAATTCCAGGAGCCGTTTCTCTTGCAGTTCGTCATAAATAGCATTCGGTATAGTAAAATCTGGTAGACGGGCGTGTTAGAGGTTGACTTGAGTGACACAAAATCAACAGAGTATATTTACAGATTTTCTTTCTAGTGGATTATACGAAGCAGTAATTGTTTGCTCTTCACAGTTTGCAGCGGGACCGGGTACACATTATTCTCAAAAGAAGCCTGGGCCTTTGTGGAAATAACTGCTCTCCTTGGGAGTTGGGTAGACAGACCGCCAACTCGAAAGTTAAACTGAAACCTGGGTATTAAGTCAAACAAGAGTTCCCTCACGGCAGAGACTGTGTATGTAGGTAGTCCTGCGGTTGCTCGTGTCCCCCAGCTCGAGAAGAACTCGGGTGATGGCTCAGCTTTGGCAGCTTCCAGGAGTGGGGCAAGCTGGTGTCACTTAGCAACATCTGGTTGTGACCATGCCAGACGCTGGTGTTTCTCATTAAGAAAGTGTGCCTGCCACTTGCTAGACTCTCTCTCAATGGCTGTGGCAAGAGCTGCCGTCTTTGATGGAGAAACAGCTTTAGATTCTTTAGCTGATGCCAACCACGTCCTTTGGTTTTCCCCGTCTCTGAGAGAGAGGAAAAGACAGGGTCCATTTATTTCTTCCATGGTACCAAGCACCCAGATAAAAGTTGACGATCTAAAGACAGTTCTCTCAGGAGCGCCTACACATTTGCTAACACAGACAAACAATGGTATTTGCGGTTGAGCTTTTCAGACTCCCCATACTATTTTAGGGTGAGATCCACACAGCTATGCAGTGAGGTCAAAGGGCACAAAAGCATAATTGTATGGGAAATTGGAGATACTAGTAAACATAATTATAGAAAAGTTGCCACTCTGAATCAATATATTGACTCTGTTCTTTGTCATAATAAGTTACATGTATTTAAAATAAATTTGAGTAAAGTGTATATTATAATTTTAGTATTAACTTGATTTCTTTTGAGAAAATGCTTAATTAAAAAAAGAAAAGGCACTATTAGTTCCAACTCCAGTTAATGATATAATTACTCATTTTATGGTCAGTGTGGTAGCATCGGCTTCCACTTGATAATTATATACATGAAAGACCATGATTATGATTAGATTAATTACTATATAAATAGTTTGCTTATTGGGGTAGCCTTGGCTTATGAAAATGGACTTAGAGGATTAATCTTTTCAAGCATATTTTTTTCAAAATTGATACAAAGATCCTTATGACTTTTATGTTTTGAGAATGGTTGATTAAATTTTTTAAAAAAGCCCTAATGTTAAGTTTATAAAAACCAAATTAAAATATGTATGGTAATCTTCAATATTACTGTAGTGACAGATGTCCTATAAATACATCCCTGCTGAAACAAAACACAGTTTGACAGTTATCCACCTTCCTCATTTGTCTGCCATTTCACACTGCTGTCTTCAGTGGTTGTGAGTGCTGAAGCAATTGTTACTGTGCTAAACTTTTTATGGCTGACAAATTCTATTAGTTTATAATATCAAAAGTTTTGCTTGTTTGCTTGTATGTTTGTTTTTAAGGATAGGGTGTGTGTTTGTGTGTGTGTGTGTGTGTGTGTGTGTGTGTGTGTGTGTGTGTAGTTCGGCTGTCGGGGAACTAGCTCTGTAGACCAGGCTGGCCTAGAACTCATATAGATCCACCTGCCTCTGCCTCCCAATTAAAGGAGGCAGATTAAAGGCGTGGGCCACCACCACCTGGCTCAAAACTGTTAAATTTTGTCTAATGGTAAAGTTATGCCCTACTGTAGAGATTTATTCTGGTCTGTAAGGACACTTTGTGTGTGTGTGTGTGTGTGTGTGTGTATGTGTGTGTGTGTGTGTGGCGCCAGTGGCCTATATAAAATATAATATAAAATCAAATATCTGCTTATGTGTGTTTATGCATAAATGTTTATATATCACATACGTTGGATTCAAAAATGAGGAAGAATTAATGAACCATAATATTCCATCGCCAGGGAAGGTATATGTTCATTTTCTAGAATATCAGCTATCACAACATCTTTTACCTTATTTTTTATTTGAAATGCATTAATTATGTATCATTTAAGTAATATCCAGCCTCTGCTATTGTAGAAAAAAAAAAATCTTGTCCCTTTACCTTTATCCCAATAGGTAGATAAAACAGATTAGTGGCCCATTCCTAAGCCTTCTCCTGATGACAAGGTAGTCATTCTCCAATATTTAGATTAAATCTTTTATTCTTATTGACCTTGGCATTAAACTCCCTTGGATAGAAATGGAACACTTTCTAGTGTCTAGTATCATAAACACTAGACGACTTTTTGACTTAAAAAGAAATCTTATTGGCAACTCTCATCAGATTTCTCTATCAAACTCTATCAAATTTATCAGTAAAAGTTTTATAACCTTTGGAGAACTGAGTCAAAAGATCCTTGTCTGTAAGAGCAGCTAACCAGGTCCAACACAGTGTCTGTCCTATAAGAGACTTTCAATAAATATAGGTGAATGAGTAAGTCCTGATGTGAAATATGGGGGAAATTAAGCAAAAGCCTAATTGGACGAAGTGTTCAGAATACAGCCTCCAAACTGTGTATCACTGGGTAGACACAGAAAAGTTAACTGTATTTGCGCAGAAAACGGGTACTTAGAAAGGACTGTTTGTCCTTCCTCCCAATCATTACCTTGCTCTTCATCCCTTCTGTGCTTTTAAAAGTGAGCGATTGACGACCAGTGTAGTGAAAGCATAATAGTTGACTCAAACAGTTGTCAAACCACTGGAAAATGCTTCCTTTTCATTGTGCTTTATTTTATTTTATTTTTTTTTTGGACACCATAGATATGATAAATCCTGAACTGCATTATAAAAATACCTCTTTTATGCCCAAACATTCAGAAGGAGAAAATGACATTTCTTTTATTACCTTGGTAAATGTTTTTAAGGTGTTTAGCAATAATCTTTCTTTTTGTCAAAACTGCTTAGATGCAGTGGTTGCTAGGAATTTACTCGAAACCTATAGTCAATAATATCAGGAAAAAAAAAGAAGGCTGCGTGGTTAGTCAGCTAATGTGGAGAGAGACTTGACTGGCCGTCCTTCCTTTCTCCCCTCCCTCTCTCTCAGGCTTTTGTGCTACGGGAAGAGGCTATTGGAGTTTAGAAAGTTTATTTTCCATCATCGTCCATCAGCCATTGTTTCCAGCACTTTCTCCATCTTTTAGGCTGTGAAATGGATTGTTCCCAGGAGTAGACAAAATAATAACATTCAACAATTTCAGGAGACAGGGGCCTGATATGATTTCAATACATGTGCAAGCAAGGGCATCTTCAGGTCTTGGGGAATTAGTTCTTTCTTCTTCAGCTGTTGTCTGGTTTGCTTTTGTTTTCTCCACAGGTAAAAAAAAAAAAAAAAAAAAAAAAAAACCCTCTAGATTTTGGTAACCCTCACTTACAGGCTAAGTTTTAACATAAAGAGTATTTTTAACTGATAATTTCTCAAGACAAGTATTTAATCCTTTTTTTTTCCTTCCGTCCTTACTGGCTTAGTGCAATTGATAGACCCATATCTGTTACTATTTATTTTGTCTCTTAGGTCCTACTTTCATTTCTTACCTTAATTAGGTGGTAATGGATTTTTTTTAAGTGTTGTTCTGAGAAATATGCAGTAAAAAAAGAAAGCACCCATTTAAGGATAGAAGGGAAGGAGGCTTTGGCAAACTGGTCTCCAAGCTTCCCTGCAGTTGAGAATTCAGAGGGAAAAAAAAAAAAAAATTCAAAACCAAATACCACTAGAGGGGACACAGTTAGAAATCAGATAAAGTTTCTGGCAATTTTAACCTATTGACTGCCTGGTGATAGCCGTCTACAGAACAGATATGCGTGTGCCCTGCTTTTTGGGCTTCTCTGAAGCCACTCTGAAGACTAAGTCACTCCACAGTCTACCTTGTGGCAGAACGCTGTGGTGTGTCTTCACCCCGTGCAGCTGCATTCTGGCAGGGGATTTTAGTCCGTGGTTTCCATTGTTAACAGGGCTATGGGCCTTGCCTCTCTGAGAATTAAACACAGTAAAGCTGCGTTTATGTGAAGTAGGTCTGCCTGGCCAGTCCACCACGGTTGTTTTAGTGCCCGTTACCTCCTACTTCATTTCCATCCGTGTGTGTGTGTGTGTGTGTGTGTGTGTGTGTGTGTGTGTGTGAAAGGGAATCATCCTAAAAAAATAAATTCAGGCTTTCTCTGAACACAAAGTCGTATTTGCAGGCCAGTGGCCGAATTTGGGTGCCATTAATAACCGTGTCGGTGGTATTGTTTTGTTTTAACCTTTTGAGTACAGGAAAGTTTAAGTGTCATTCTATGGAAACCTATACAAGTTTCCCTCATGTCTGTAAATGCACTGAAAATAGTGTGCATTAAAGTGAAAAGGTCATTTGTACAAGAACTTTTTAGCAGAAAACTTTCATGTTGGTGCTAACACAGAAGACGAGATCATTCTTGCGTCTGCTTAGAATCGGTGGTTAAGGTAATAGTCCCTCAGACTTTTTAAATGACTCCATCTAATTGAAAGATCACAAAGATACTGATGAACCGCATATCCACAAAATATTTATCTTGAAACCCAGAGACTTTCTCACTTAGTTTGCTGGCCATGATTAATGGAACTGAGAAACCTAATTGAGATTATGGAATATTTTTCTAATGTCTTAATTATCCAAGGTTTTAAAACCCTGCAAGTAGTGCCTGAGATATATTTTATCATAAAAATATTCATAGGTAGGAGTTGTTACAGCTATTTAATGAAGTATAGAAATGATACTTGAAATGTAGTCTCTATTGGAGCTATTTAAAATCAGCTGCTAGGAACTGTAAATCCTTAGAATGTACTGAAAAATCAGGGAGACTTGATTGAGGACTTTTCAGAACAGTTAACTGTGTGCTTATATAAGGGACACATGAGTGATATTTGTGTGTTTAACCCCGACTATAAATAGCCACTTGATTTTTATAACAGCATGTTCAGCAATAATCCAGCCTTACAACTTAAAGTTAAAAAAAAATGTAGAATCCTGCTGCCACAGAATGGTATAATAAGAAAAACATAGCTGCATTGGGATGCATTGGTCATATGTGAAAAATGAAAATAAAAAGGGGGTAGGGAGTATTTGTATATATAGCTGGAAGGAATCCATATATTTTAAATTTGATTTTAATGGATAATAAAAAGTAACCCTGATGAAATTCTCTTATAATCTAAGAAAAAAAATTTTTTATTTATAGTTAGCCCATGAAAGTTAGCTATAGTTTAAAAAAAAAATATTTAGGTAGTCATTTGTATGACTTTCAAAGAAATAAAAGGTGCTTTAAAATAAACTAAAACATGCAATTCTAGATAGGTGAAAAGAAGGAAAATGGGAGAAAGAAAAGAGGAAAAGAAGCAAGAAACCAAGAAAAACTGGAAGACAAGGGAATAAACATTAAGAAAGAAAAAAATAAGTCCCACTTAACTGGGGATTATAATGGACTGTGTTCAATGTGTGTATGTGTGTTTTCTTTTTCTTACTTATGTTCCTATCAGTCATTAGATGTACTTTAAAATTCCTTCGAGTAAATAGGGAGATCAGAGAGGTTGCTAAGGACCAACAGCAAAATGTGACAAGCTGGGGGAAAAACTATAATTTAGCTACCACTTTGTGGCAGATGAAAGCCAGTCCTGGCTTTCTTCTCCAATTCTAGCTACTCTCCTGTCTGTGCCTTCCACAAGGTACACACAATGTCCAGGCATGACACCCCATGGCCACACGACCAGTCCTGACGGACCTGGGGTGAGTCTACAGGCATCTACTGATCCAGTCAGCCAGAGAAAGGGTTAGATCTCTGACCTTGCAGTCGAGGTAGGGTGGACAGAGGAGTGTGGAAGAAGCTAAAATCACCCACATGCGTGATTTATTCTTCCTACAATTTTTGCACTTTTGCTCTTTGCTTGTGACCTTTGTCCCCTAACATCTTGGATTACAGTCTTTAGAATCTTCTAGCAGGTGACTCAAAACTCATTACCAGCCAGCCATTCTACCACAGAGGGCTGGCCTTTATAGAATGTGAGGCCTTACCTGCCCCACAGAGACTTGTGAAAGTCACTAGAGCGAACTTTTTAGCTCCCTTTATCTTCCTTTTTCCTTGGGAGTAAAGATGGGCTTCTTACTGTTCTTACAGTCAGAATCATTCTTTAAGGAAAAAATTGTCCTCAGAAACACACTGGAGAACAGATGTAGTTGTGTAAGCTACCTGTTGTTTTAGGAGCGTCTAAGTGACAACTTAGAACATGAATACTGCATGAGGGACTCGGTCCCCTTCGCTCAGATTGCCTTTCATGTCCTCCTCACGTCTCTGTTGATAAATGGCCACATGTCCCCATCCCCGTTTGACAATTGAGGCAATGAGAGGTTATGTGCCTGGCCGTTGGCAGCAACTGAAATAAGAGTAAGACTCGAGAGTACTGACCAAATGTGAGGTTCATTTTCCCTCTTCCTTAAGGCCAAATTGCTACCTCAACAACTACCTTTGGCCTTCAATCTTTTGGCTATAAAAAAAAAAAAAGCAGGGTCATTCCATATCTATAAAAGGTGGGTGCTTTTAGAGCTGAGATTTTATTATCTTAGAAATCAGAGCCCTCAATGCTTAAGGCATTCAAATGCTTTAGACACCTACCCCAAAATTAGGCAGCAGTTCTCTGTCAGGGTGGACTGGCTATGGGTGAGCTCCGCCCCGAGAAGCAGTGGGAAAATCTGAGTCATTCCTGACCTCCTATGTGACTCCAGCAGACAAATCTGCAGCAGAAAGCATTTCCAGATCCAAGTGGGCTCACTGGTGGATGGTTTCTGCAAGGCCTTTCTGGCGTTGCTTTCATTTCACTATCCATGCCTTTTTTCCCTATTGCCTCTTACAAATTTTCAATTGATCAGAATTATCATCACCATCAGAAATGCAAATATTTTTCCTATTATAACGTAATATTATTATTATTATTATTATTATTATTATTATTATTATTATTATTAGAAACTGGGTTTCACTATGTAGCCCAGGCTGTCCTAGAACTCACTCAGTAAACCAGGCTGGCCTCCAACTCAGAGATCTGCCTGCCTCGGCCTCCCAAGTTCTGGGGGGTAAAGGCAGGAACCACCACACAATACAAGAAGTGGAAATTATTTAGAAAGTCCTAGAAACACTTATTTGCAAGGGGTGGGGAGCAGTCCACAGCGGCGCTTGGATGCTCCGGATTTAGTGTTTCGTACCTTGATAGACACGAAGGGTGGCTGAAGCAATACAGAGAGCGCTTGCCCCAGCAGCCTGCCTGACAGGGAGACATCACTTCCCTTCAGAACACTCTCCTCATGCCTTTCAGTTTCTGAATCTATGCCAGTAGGCACTCATTCTGAGCACCCCCTTCCCCCCCCCCCCCCCAAAAAAAAAAAAAAAAAAAAACAGCCATAATTTTTACCTCTGTTTCCTGGTCATCACATTTCAAAAGGCTTCTCATTGGATCTCTAGTTCTCACCCAGGGCCTGGCATGCTGTATGTGCTGATTAGTCCATGCACTCATTAGGACAAAGGGCAGGCTCATTCTTTAACGAGAACAAAGCCTTTTCCTTGCTAGTGAGTAAGGTGTGGTTAGAAAGACTCCAGTACACTCATGCCCTCACATCTCCTTCTCTCTCTTTCTAACTGAGAAAGAACACCATTCGAGAAAGGCCGGGAACTGCCAAGGGTAAGAGGGATAGCTCCGTCCGAACAGGTTTCGCTTAGAGTCCCAGATGTAAGCCGATGCGAGCGTGGCCATGCTGTTTCTAAGACACCTGCTTGCTCTCACCTATAAAGTAATTCAAGCGCCCGAAATTATTAGTTCAGGTGTGGAAATAGCCTGTGAATATACATTCACACATGTGAGCTAAGATTATACTTAGAGTGCTTCCTGATGTGGTATTTGATTCTAAAAATGGAGCCGTCTGCTGGGTAGCTTCTACATCTAACAGTGCCTTCATGTTGGGTTATTTTTACAGTCAACTACATGAAAAGGTGTAATGGGGTGAGGGAGAGAAATTGACTTCAAGTTTCTAGAAGCAATTGTGTTTCTATCATTTCTGTTCCAGGATTTGGTGTAAACAAAGCAAATTAATATTTTTGGAAGGTGTGTGGTATTTGAGGAGGGAAAACCCTTGACAGAATGAATTTGTTTTTAATTATTTTTTTAAAGCTTGATGTGTGGGTGCCTCGAGTGCACATGCTGTTACACAAAAGATTAGCATATCAGAAAGAGGAAAAAACCTGTTTTCGTGCTGTAAAAATGTCTGAGGCTTAATCTGCATATTTAATGAGAGTGAATCTTCATATTTAAATGTCTATGGGGATAAATCTTCATATCTGAAATCATGTTTTGGCATTAAAGTGTTAAATGTTATCTCAGTTCCATGAAAGAAGCCAAACGTGGTTTAACTGCTAGGATAATTTTGTTCAGTAGAAACATTTAGGTTTGATAAAATTTAGTTTTTATATAGTAGATGTGTGGTTTTGTATAGTATACATAGTCACCAATTTGTTCTCAACCTCTGTATGGCCACTATTTGAACCTGATGTTCCACGATCTCAACAAAGGTCATTACTTCACTGTCTTGCTAGTATTACTACAGGAAACAATGTGAAAGCCTTGACCTATTTTCTTGTTCTGGTGTATATGTGCTACACAGTGCTATCAATAAGGTGTTACCTGGGCCAACATATGTTAACTTATTTTTGCTGCATGAAAAAATAGTGTATTCTTAAGCTTGTGGGATATCTTCATCTGTTTGTGAGTAATATGCTGTTGGATTGACTAAGGTCTTTTTTCAAAGGTCTGCGGTGCTTTAGCTATGTAACTCTCTTAGCATTATTATGAGAGAAAAAGTTAGTGTTCTCTTGATTGAATTTCTCTCTCTCCTCCGGCTTTTGTTACATGGTTCTTTTCTGGAAGCATTTGGTAAGGCACTGGGACAAGGAAAGGAAAAAATAGACCTATTCTTTCACATAAATGATACCAACCCTCTTCCCTGCTTATGCTTTCTGTTAGCTATTTTAAATTTATTTTTTTGGGGGGGTCTCATTTCCCCCAGGGCAGTATTATCTAAAATTGAAGACAAAAATGAAGAATAGTGAAATGTAAGAGAAGAACCCACCATAAGGAAAATGGTCTGAGCCAAGGGATAACGATGTCATTCAGTATTATTATGAATTTGTGTCATTGCTACAAGAGAAATTTAGATTCATTTCAATAACTAGGGAAGTATTTCTATTTCACTATCCCAAAATGTATTCATATGTTTGAGTGAAAACTCTCACTGGAGTGGCATTTCCGATAATAAACTGGAGCACTTTCCCACCTGAGCATCATTTCCAGAATTATTATATTCTTCAAACATTTGACCTTAGCACTAGAAGTCACTTAAGGACATACTTTACAGAATGTCACTGCCACTCTCTAGTAAGTTTTCTTGGACAGATAGTATCTGGCACTATGATTCCCCATAATAAAAACCTAAAGGTTCTAATCGTCTGGCTGGATATAGTAGGTAATCTTCTAGACATAGACATGATTTAAATGCTGAGATTTCTGTTCATCCTCTTTTTCTTTTTCTTACTTTTAATAATGTGTATTGAGTCAGTTGATTGTTTTTAATGTGTATGGGCTCTATGGATATCCTGTGTAGTCCTAGCATGTAGATTATTCCATTTTATAGGGTGAAACTCCATGAAAATGTAGTATCTAAATCAATTTCATCATGTATGAACTCCTGAATTTTGCCTAGTCCCACTTTTCATCTTCAAATAATTTTTTTTTTCTATTTACAACACTTTTCTGTTATCTTTAAACAACTCATTTCTGGTTGCTATATAGTAACATTATAATCTCTTAGTGCTGCTCAGAAAAATTCTTACGTATTATTTCTACGCAAGGGTATGTTAATTCATCTTCATTGAATGGTATCCAGCAGATGACAATATTTGGGAAATTTCATAGATCTCCCCCTTTGGCAAATCAATACATCAACTCAATGCTGAAATCACATACATTGACAAAGGTACTTGCTAGTTATATAGCTTTGGTAGGATTTTTCCCCCTATGCCTCAATCCTCCCCAACCCCACTTCTTTTATATAATGGAAATATTTTATTCACCTCCAGCAGATAAATCTACCCCACCTAGGACTACTGGGAGGAATGGGTTAACATATGTAAAGTATGTCGAGCAGAATCCCCGGTCAGCGCTGGTTGGTGCTTGGTTAGTCACAGTCATCACCACACAGGCCCTGCTGGAAATGCTCAAGCGTGACCTCAAAGGAGGAAAAGCTCTGTGCATATGGAAGCTACTCTTTCTCCAATGTATATTGACTCATTAATGGCTCTTTAGAAAACAGATCGATAGCTTCGAATAGAAAGAAAATGCCACCGTCACTCTGAAATCGTGGTTAATAATGCAGCTTTTATTTCCTGAGTTCACCATAGGATCTAAGAACAAAGAACGCTTCGTACCAGGAATGCTTTAGTGTGGCCTCTGGGATTGTTTGGTTAACGCACATTTTAAAGGTGTTATGCATTCCATGAGTGATGTCCCTCCTAAGAGTGGAAATGTAGGTTAAACACCACACTCCAGGTCCCCCTTGGTTCACACAGTACTTTGTTTCCTGTGCATTTTGGGGTGAGGAGTGACCGTCCCAACATCAAGGCATGTGAGATGCAAGAGGTTGTCTTGCTTATCATTTCTCCATTGGTTTGCTTTGCAGCTTGCCGTTCCCCACAATGACGAATGGACACGATTTGCCCGGACCCTGGTGGAGATTCGCGCCAACAGGGCTGACAGCGAAGAGGAAGGGGCTGTTGAGTTAGCGGCCTAGATGTGTGGTGGCGAGCCTGCCGCGGTGCCCCCACCCCCCATCCTTCCGTGCTAGAACGCAGAGTCTGCAGTCCAGGCCTCCATGCTATGTTTGGCGTCCTCTCAGTAGGAGTGTCTCTGTGGCGTTTTGGGTGCCATACTGTGCAGTGTTACCCCGTGTATTCCACGTGTACCGATCCACCCGAAACCCACCAACAGCATCTCTACCTTTGTGTCTCTGTCTCAAAAACAAAAGGGGGAGGGAAGCCTGGGGGGGGGGGGGTTAGTTGTTGCCTTTTAACTACTTGGTAGCTGTGTTTAATAGCTGGAAACCTCTGGTTGAATTTGTGCTTACATGTACTTCTGGCATAGTCCTATTAAATCCATATGAAGCCAGATATGATTGGGTGCAGATGTGGTGTGCCTCATGATATGGTCCAGGGCCAAAGACTCGAGATGTGGTGTTTTACATGGTGGCTCACATTATGAATGGATTTACTACAAGAACGTTGCTGCTCCTTATTTATTGTAACGTGCTGCATGGAACATATTTATTTGAAAGCATTAAAATAAACGATCTTAGAGCATGTGCGTAATCAGAGGACTGTATTCTCTCTGCTGCTGCCGAGGTTACATTAAGTTCCAAATAACAATTACAGTATGCCAGTTCCACTGAGAACACGGAGTCTTTCGAGGTTTGTTGCAGTGAGTGGAACGAATTTTAATGCCTATTATTTCTAGGTACTTTAACAATATTTCAAATATAGTTGACCACGGATACTTGTCATTCAAGCTGGCACAGCCCTCCAAAAGTCTGCGGTTCCTAAATATGACACTGGTATTACCAATCAAATGTTCCCAACCAGGTTTGTATCGCCGTGGGTAAATGTTTGCTTCGTAGAAAACCTGACACGCAGTATGCTTTGACAAGGGATTGGTGAGATACGTGCGGACGGACCATGTGAAAGACTGAACATGACTGACATGGGGCCAATCTGGTGCCCTTAAATCAAAGCTCCTACTTTGATTTTTTTATAGGGCTACGTGTGTGGTTTTGTTGTCGTCGTTGTTTCTTTTTAACGGTTATTTGTTTGTTTTTTGGGGATAGATACTCCCTTGCCTCTGTCACCAAAGGCACTGAGTTGAAAAACCATGTTCCATGGTGGAATAAGAAAGCGCAGGTTGAGATAGACAAATGCTGTATGCTCTACAAATGTCTACTTTGAAATTCACACTAGAAATTATGTTAATTACTATCAAACTAGAGAATATACCTATAAGCAGCTTTAATCATTCTCCTCAAGGGTTATCTCATTGCGAGAGAGAGTAAAAATAAATTATAGTTAAATCATTAAAAACAGCTTGTCAATAGGCTCTTGATATTTTAGGAAGAAAAACTTCCACCCACACATTCTTAGTAGGGATCCCTTGAACAAATGTGTGTGTGTCTGTGTCTGTGTGTGTGTGCATTAAATTAAGACATATTTTCCTCCAAGTGCTTTATCGTACCTACATAATTAAATTCCCTTATAAACAGAAATTAACATTTTATAGGTAAAAATGAATGTTTTCATATATGTGCATTTAAACTCAGTGGGTAGAAGTACAAAGAAAAACATTTTAAAATGCCAGAAAATTTTCTATTTTGTTAAAGGAGAAAGTTCTAATATGGCAGTATAGGGATTGCTCTTTAGGTATTATGAAGATATTTCAGTGGGCCTTTTACTTCCACAAAGCTAAGTCAAAATGCTACTATGATGATGTGATGAGGTGTGACCTGAGTTCTATCAGGACTCAGATGGTAGAAGGAGAGAACTGACTTCCACAAGTTGTCTCAAGCATACACGAAACCATAATTCAGAGTAAATCAAAAGTCCATGTTGTGATTGAAGATCAATCTCTGGATGTTTCCATGAAAGAAGCCTGTGAAAAGCAAGAAGTCAGAGTCACTTCTGGGGAACACATTAGATGGTCCAGGTTTAAGTCCTTATTTATCCGGAGACAGCCAGCCTCTGTGTAGTCCTCAGATCTTGACCCTCAGATCCTGTGTCGAGTCTGTATTGACCTCATGCCACTCCCAGAATAAGAAGGCATTACGAGGAGAACATATGAAGAGAATAATAGCCAACGTTGATTTTTTTGCCTCACATCTATGAGAATCTGTTGTAATCTAATGTGCTAGGGTAGACATGGTGGCATGCAATCTTAATCCCAGCCTTCAAGAGGCAGATACATGCAGAGCTCTTTGAGTTTGAGTCCAACCTGGTCTACATAGTAAGTTCTAGGCCAAGTTATACTGTCTCAAAACGACAACAAAAACCTACCAAACAAACTAATAAAACAACAACAAGAACCAAATCAAAACAAAAAACAAATCTAAAACAATAAGAAATCACAACTACGTGCTGCCCTCTCTGATACATGATAGGGGCTCTTTGGCTCAACAATGACTAGACAGCGCAACAGTGACTCTGGTAACTGCCTAGTCCAAGAAGCCAAGTACCTCAGCAGTCCCTGTCTAGCATCGATAGCCGGGGACTCCATAGTCCCCGGTAATGAGTGCCACTGTGAGGGAGTCTCATGTCCATGGCTGATCTCAGCAGTATGCTCATCGCTTTTTCCTCAGACGTCTTTATAGCTAGGCTTCATGTTGGAAGATGCTGCCTACTTTGAGAGGTCTTCCTTCCTCATTAACCCTCCTTGGGAACACCAAGACAGGCACTCGCAGAGATGTATTCTAGGTGATTCTAAATTTCCTTGATTGACCCCAGACTACCACATATGCCACTGGTAATATGAAGCTAGGAGATGGATTCAGAGAAGAGTTGGGGACTTGGTACTTCAGTGAAATTGTGTGGGATCTCCAACCCTCCCAGTGGCTAGAAGCATGCGAATATTTCCTCCAAAGCAAAGGAGAAACTGCTGACATTCGCAACTGTCAACATGCAGAATAAAACTCAGCACCTGGTAGGCTATTTGGGGCTCCAAAGGTCACAACACATTCCATGTCTGTAATTCACATGCTAGGTGGCAGTCGAGGCTTTTGGTGGACACAGAATGGAGGAGGGACTTTGACATGGTCTGAATGGCAGTACAAGGAGTTCTAAGCTTGGGCAATGCAGCCACAGTTGTTCTAATGCAAACATCAATGGTGAGGAGAGAAAGCATGAAACTTTTGGAACAGAATCTCTCATAAGCACCAGGTCCAGTAGAAAAGAATCCCTTTGCCATAGGATATGAACATACCACACACTTAACTGTCCCACTATGTCAGCTCCACTGGACCACAGTTAGACAGACTTAGAAGCCATTTGTAATATAGAAATTGTGACGGGAATCAAAGAGCTTGAGAGTTTGAGTGCCTGCACAAGCAGGTAGCCTTGGATCCTAATGTTGCCAAACAGAATTTTGTCAGTGCCCCTCCCCCAGTCATGTGGGGATGGGGCAGGTTCTATATGACCAGCAGCGAGTTAGGGTTAGGGTTAGGGCTAGGGCTAGGGTTAGGGTGCACATCAGAGCTTGGTGCAAATATGGGCTAACTCAATTCATGGCAGAAAGTAAGACACAGATGACAGCGACCTATTAGAGCCATCTTTTGCATCTTGAAAGACAGTACAGAGGGGAAAAAACTTTCCATAGATCAGAGATTTGAGCGGTACAACCTATCATCCATAAACATGAATGTTGGGCGGGGGCAATTTCACATTCAAACCACTTTGAGCCAGTGGAGAAAGGGCCAGAGATCAATTCACATGCCTACCAACAGCCTACCCAGCTGTCATCATTTTTGCAGTAACCACCAGCTGTCACCTTTCACCCCTTCTGTCTCTTTGCAGAATGGTGTTGCCCACACACTGATGTCATCAGAACACACAGTGGGAAGATCCAAATCCTTATAATGGTCTATATCCCTAGATGATTTCACTTTGACCTTCTACTTCTCTCCTTGCCGCGATGAAACACGTGGCCAAAGCAACCTGAGGAAGGGCTCGTTTTGGCTCATGGTTTAAGAGACACAATCCATGATGGGGAAGGCATGGCAGCAGAAGTGTGAGGTGACTGGTCACATGGTCTGAAGTCAGGAAGTAAAGAGTGGACAGAAAGTGAAGCAGGCTATACAAACTCATGGCCATCTTCACAACCCAACTCCTCCAGAGCCTCTCCCCCCCTCACTAAAGATTCCACAGCCTTCTAAAACAGCGTCGCCAGATGGGGACCAAGCCTTCAACCACGTGAACATCTGTGGGACATCTCCCAATCAAACGTCTTCCTCTGTGGTCTTTCCCCTGTGTACCCTAATCTTTACTAGCCTACCCAAGCTACAGGGGTCTCCTCACTCTTACACACAAACAACCACGGAGCCTCTGCAGTAGCCGTTGAGAGCACTGACTTTATAAATCCTCATGCACACATTCTGACGTTCCACCCTTTAATTAAGGTCATTCTTCTGACTGACTGATTTTTCAATTAACTTTTTAATCTGTGAGAGCAGCAAGTCCCTCAAGGCCTAAGGTCAATGTCAATATGAAAAGCTATAGCATGGAAGAGCAATAACAGAAACATAATAAAATGCACCTGCTACTCCTCCTCACAGACAAAATTAAAATGAGAAAATGATATTTTTTATATTTTAGTGCATAAAATGCACGAATACTAAGTATTTGATCATTAATGTTTTTGTTATTAATTGAAGGTTACTAAAATGTTTCTTTTTATGATGAGTGTTTGCCTGCATACATGTATATATACCATGTGCATGCCTGCTGCCCACAGAGGGCAGAAGAGACCCACACATCTTTAGAACTGGAGTCTCACAGATAGTTATAACTTGGGTTCCAGCAAGTCCTCTGCAAGAACAGCAAGTTCTTGTAACCACAAGTAATCGCTCAGTCTCAGGATTGCTGTGTGTTTCTTTTTTGAAGATAGGGTCTCACTATGTAGTCCTGGCTTCCGAGGTACTCACTATGCAAAATCGGCTAGACTCCAAGTCGGAGAGACCCACCCTCCTCTGCCTCGAAAGGCTGGGATTAAACGTATGTGCCACCATGCCTGCCTTCATTCATCAACTTTTAACAGTTATGTTCACCATGTTAAGAGGCCAAACCATGGTTCTGAATTTGTCTGCCTAATCCTTTTGCTTTTCCATTCCTATTGATATACTTTGAAGGTATTAGTAGATATGCAGGATATATTTTCTTGTTAACCTGGCATGCAGGGATTGAACCCGAACCCAGGGCTTTGTGCATGTCAAGCACTGAGTGGGGCAACCCTTAACCATTCAACTTTTATATTACCTGGGTTAGCGTCTTCTCCTTTCAGCCTGAAGGATTCACTCTAGTGCTTGTTACTTTGTGCAAATGCTAGTCACGTGCTTTGGTGGGATTGCCAGGTTCTCCCTTTATCTCCGAGGAATATTTTGTTTGTTTGTCTTAGCACTTGAAATATCTCAGACAACGTTGGGGAGATGGCTCAGTTGGTAACGTGCTTACTGTGTATGGAGCCCATGTGAAGCGGTGCAAGGCCTCCTCCAGTAAGGAGACAGGAGAACCCATCACAGGTCAGCTAAGCTGGCATAGCAAAGGAGAAGAACAGAGCAAGCAAGATTGTCCAGTCACCTGAAACCACAGACACACATGCAGGAGCATGTGCGCACACACACACACACACACACACACAGACACACACACACACACACACTTTGTGGAATAGGGTAAAGGTCTCAGGCCACTGCCTTCTGCTCATCCAGCTTCCTCTATGCTCCTCATCCTCCTCTTCTTCTTTCTGTTTCAAATGTCATTTTATTGCAAGATGGTATAACTAATTACAAGTTTAATCTCTTGACTTGGCGATTTCAATGGGGCAGCAAGTTGCTACAAATTACTTATTCAAAAGTGATCATCAGACAAGTCCAGATACAGAGAAAGCAACAGAAATACCTTACTGGCCAACAGGGTTAAGCCACTAAATGGTCCTCGATCATTTCTTAGGAAAGGTACACTGTACTTTAGAGTAGACAGCGATACAGGAAGAGTTCTTCACACAGACTAGCCCCCGTGTAAGTTAACTCTCAGGCCATCTCAGCTGAGGTAGATACATTCACATAACTGGCTGAGCTTGAGTCTTCTACGCCAGAAGCTTTGACCCTCGATGCACTTGGCAATGGCCCCCTATTCCTGCTGTGCGGTAATGCCCTGCACCACAGGCTTCTCCACCCAGACTACCATGAGCTCTTGCTCCTTGCAACGTATCATGTCCCGTACGGAAATGTGACCAACTTGAGAAGAGTCCAAATATGACATTTTAATGTTAGATGGTTTTTGTTGTTGTTGTTGTTGTTTTTGTTGTTTTGTTGTTTTTTGTTGTTTTCCCACAACAGGAAAATGCTGCAAATTTTTTGTTGTGGTTGGTTAATAACTTGGTCACATTTATGTAAGAATGGATGAGAAAATTTGTGGGTAGTAAGAAACCTGTTGAGAATCCAGTATGACTTTCCTTCCATTTGTGGTGATGGGAATTTCATGACCAAAGCCATCGCAGCCACTCCCACATTCTGGAAACTGTCTCTATTCCCACCAGACACTCTGCAACCAAGTGTCCCTAGGTATTTACTTTTAACTTGGTTTTTCCATTATTTCTAACCCTTGTCAAAAATGGCATTTTCTAATTAGAGATTCTGAAGATGACCCAATTCCTCTTGCTTCATATCACGTTGCACTGTAACAGTTTGTAAACTTACCTCTGCTTTTTCCACATTACCTTCCAAATTTACTCCCGTGGGCAAATGCTTCCAGTTTACCTCAGCTCTCTTTACTGACTTTACTAGGCTGTAAAAGTGTTTAAGAGAAACCTCAAAAGACTGGCTCAGGATTCACTTGGTCGTCAAGCCCTGTAATTCTTTAAGGTAGCAAATGTACTTGGTAAGATAAACAATCTGAGAGCTCACACATCCCCCTTACTCTAAGGTAGGCACGGTGTGGCCAATCATGAGAACTGACCATCAGAAACCCTCGGCATGCTTTCCTAAGACCTTTGTGCACTGAGGTTTATAAAGAAGACTACCTAGAGGAGAGCAGACTGTTAGGAAAACAGATTCAAACCTGAGCTCCCTCACTGTGGACAAGACACTATGGCTGGGCTTGGTCCCCTCAGTTTTAACACAGAGAAAAGGATATTACCTCTTCAAGGACCAGGGGAGGCTTAATAATATCATGTTTGGCATGTGACAACTCCTGATTAATGAGTCCATACAAACTGGAGAACTCTGCCCTCTGAGAGCCACCATGTATAGGAAAACACCGTAAGAGCTGAGGCCAGCAGAGGGACAGGAGATGTGCCTTTCATGCCTTTTACTCTGGACTTGTTTTCCTCCACCTTATATGTTTGTTTTAAGAATCTGGATCAACCTCTCCAATACAAAACAAATCATCCTTGAAGAGTGTCACACAGAAGCAACTGTAGCCACCAGAACCTTGGTGGTTAGGCGGAGTGAAGGGAGGAGTGTCTGTGACCCAGAAGAAGGCCTCAGATGAGCACAACTGCCGTCTCTTCCTAATTTTCCTCCAAGAGTCATTCATGGGGACTGTGGTTTTGCCTTAAGCAAAACCCCTTTAACAGCCCAGCATCTCAAAGCAAACAACATTATTTTATTAGGTACCCCAGGAGATGAAAGCAGTGCTCCATCTGGTCTCTTCTCAGTCAACTAATGCATTAGCTAAAGACAAACCTCTCTGAAAACAAACCCACTGTTGGCAGCAGCTTCCAACAGACTTGAGAAACAGAGAGCAAGCTTCAAATACTTATTTTATTCACTGATAAGAAAAATGATGCGCACCCCATTTCAAGGCAAGGTAACACTCAGCTCAAAGGAGATGATTTTTAAAACAACAGTTTAATTTTCATAATGACCAGGGAGTTTAAATTCATCTTTGAATTTATGTGATACATCCTGACACTCAGCAACAAGTCAGTAACAATTAAAACCTATTTCATAGCTATGCGGATTTAATAAAAGACTGACCCTACGATTTCTAAAGAAGGTGTTTGATACGCAGCACTGTTGGTCTTCCTTTCTGGTTTTAACTCTAGGAGCAGAAAAGACCTGCAAAGGACAGAGTGGGAGCTGGCTTGATGGCACCTGCCTAGGTATTCCCAGTGATTTGGGTCACTGAGAGTGACAGATTAAAAGTTCCAGCCTGCTTGGGCAACTTGGAAAGGCCCTGATTCAAAATAAAAAAGTAGAAAGGGCTAGGGATACAGCTCTGTGATACAACATTTTATCCAAGGCCCTAGGGTTTAATTCTTCAGTATCATAAAAACCACCAAAAAAAAAAAAAAAAGGAGAGAGACAGTAGAGGAAAATACATTTATCAAAAATCCATCAATTCAACTATTTATCCATGCATGCTTCAAAAAGGTAATTTAAAGTGTTAGAGACCCAGCACAGTAAACCCTCTTCCCTTACAGAGCCCTGTTTAGGTTTCAAGGGAGAGGCTGTGTTCAGAAAAACACAGGTGAGGATATTGGTAGGTATCTGAGACCTTAAGAAGAAGCAGGAAATTTTTTGCAAGCACATCTTGTCTTCCTAATACCAAACGCAGAACTCTTCAAAGAAAACTGTGTCCTGTCTACTGCTCCCCCACCCCTCCACCCCCAAGCAAGGTAAAACAAAAGGCATGCAGCCCTTTGTGGAAGACGCTTGTGGAAAGAACATTTTAGAAAGCTCTGGAAAAATCCACATCCTGAAAGCATAAGGTTACCCAGAATTTAAAATGGGATTTTGCTCAGTGGCAAGAGTACAAATTCATCCCCTACAAGTCTGGCTTCTGTGGTCAGAGGCACACAAGAGTTTGGAGAGAAGGTTAATTTGGAAGGCAGATAAAATGGGCCCTAAGACAGACTTCATCAAATGTTATCACCGAAGGAATCCCCACCCGTGCACCTGAAGCCTTCCAGCATGCCATGCATCCTAAATACACAGTCTGAGGAGGTTACAAACAGTTTCAAGCGCAATTTGTTCCCCGTTTTTTATCCCTTGCTCATGAAGTTATGTGCTGCTAAGCATTTCCAGAAGACTGTCAAAACGTAAGCATCCCAAGGTTTACACAGGCCACGCCATTAAATAACATATAAGCATCAAGATTTAAACATTGTTTTCCAGCAAGGCTAAATATTTTAGCTAAGTAAAAACTGAAGCTTGAAATGCAATAAGCATTTAAACGACTCTTTTGTGTGCCAGAATTCTTCCTCTTCCCTGTGCGACCCTGGCTGCTGGGATTAAGGCGACCCCAGGGAGCTCAGCAAATGGGGTTGTGGGTTATGAGGTACAGCAGGGGCTTGGCGACAGCGCGCCACCCAGCTTCAAGAAACCCAGCCACGACGGGAACCCAAGAATCAGTGTGTTCACTTTGTGGTCAGCTTCACATTTTTTCCTCTCCTCGGGTAAAAAAAAAAAAAAAAAAAATTAAAAAGGCTGCTACAAAAATCAGGCCCGTCTCCCCCACCTCCCGAGTAATCGCGAGGTGGGCCAAGAGCAGAGCAGAAAGGCTCTGGGGCTCATACTGGGGAAGGCTGGTTCCCGTGGGCAGGCACGGAAGCACATAGTGACATGTCTACAGTGCCTGAGCCTTAAGGAGGGACACGGTCCAGGGACCGACTGCAGCAATGACAGCAGCCACACCGCTCCAGACATGTTGTGCTGTCACTCTGGGGAGAAGAAAAACCCAGAACAAATTTCACGTGGTTTTCACCACATGGTGATTGCAGTTCAATTCTAGGCCTGTCACAGGCATGCCACCCACTGAGCAGCAGTCATGGAAATTAGGCCTCCTTCAAAGAGTCTCGAGTCACTGACTCCCAAACAGAAACAGTCAAGGATTTCAGAGAAACACGGACAGTGTGGTCCTATCTCCTATCAGCTTCTGGGCCTTTAATTTCTTCCTATTCACTATGTAGTCCCAAGCCAAGATGCTCTCCCATCAAAACCAACAGGTCATAAAGGAATGGGTGGACTATGTGCTTTTTTTATGAGATCTGGGTCAGTGTTTTTGTTTTTTTTTTCCCCATGAAAACCTTATCTTCTATAAACTTTCTAGCAAGTGTCAAAAAGGAATTAGCGACTCAAGAGGCTTCTTCCACACGCCCAAGTCCAAAACTGGAGTGCTCTGTTTTACACCATCCTCAAACTGGCACCTGGACTTGGAGGTTTGATAGGTAGATCTCACATCATGTGAAGGGGATAGTACTACTTGTTGAAACAGACGTGGAAGGAGTCACGTGTGCACATGCTCTATTTCCAGTAAAGATCCACACCTGTAACAGGCGAGCTAATCAAAAACTTATGGATGATGCTGACTCCTTCCAACTTTAGTATAACAACTCAGTAGCTCAATCAGCATGATCTTTGGGAAATGAATGCTGTTGAGGGTAACCGCAAATTCTTTTCAAGATTAACTTCTTTTCCAAAGTCATCACGATGAGGTAAATATTAGCAAGGATTAGACGCAGTGAAATTTGGTTCTGGTCTAACCCAGTAAATTAACGTTACAAATATCATTTCAAACAAGTTCTTATGTTCAACTTCCACTGAAGCGTTATGTTATTTTAATCAACACGAGTACCAATTTACCAAGTTGGGCTGGGGAGATGGCCCCGTCAGCAAAGTGCCGGCTGTGCAGGCGCGAGGACCTGGGTTTCCATCCATCACTCACGTGGAACCGAGGACTGGAGGCACTCATGCAGTACCCAAGAACAACCGGGATATGTTTGTGTATATAGGACAGGTGGATCTCTGGAGCTCACTGGCCAGTTGGTTAGCCAAACTGATGAACTCTAATTCCACGAGAGACCCTCTCTCAGTCATTAAGATGGGGAGTAAGCAAGGAAGAAATCAGTGCTGACCTCTGGCTTCCATGTGTGCCCTCACACCTGAGCACTTCCAGATGAACATAACCATAGGACACGTTTCCCAAACACAAACTGCCTTAAACGTTAGTTGTTAAAAATGATTAGGGTATGAGTATCGGTTAGTAGTTCTTTCCTTACCCAGAGCAGAAAATGTGCTCTGTTACTCATTCTAAACCAGGAAAATGTTCCCTTGAAAGCTAACTTGAATAGGAACACAATACCCCAAACATGGCATGAAGAGTAAGAGTCCATTGGTGACCATCATTTTTGCCATCCAACATGCAAGAGCAAGCAATCAGTAGCTTTAAAAATAGTTTATTTCCCCCTTCACAAACATACAAGCCTCTGACCATGATACAAGGCACCCCAAATTAAATAAAAACTCAGAGTATATTTGTCTGACATGATTCAAGATAGAGTTGATTTTAAAGGCAAATGGATGCCAACCACGGGGATGGGAACAGGCTGGTGCCAGCAAAAAGGGGTGTACATTATTCTTACAGTGTCTATTAAAATTGGCAGTAATCAGCATGTGCTCACCATGTAAGTATTTATCCCAAATCAGTATGCTCAGGAGTAGAATTGTGTCTCAGTTTCTTCTGTCTCTATAATAAAAAGGCCAAAAGCACTTCCTTAACATTCAAAACTTTTTCCTTAGTAAGTTGGTACTAGTAAGAGAGTATGATTACTAAACATCCTCAATGTGGTTTTCATTATGAAAAAACATGTTTCACATAAAACCTTCATAATATAATCCAGAGGCCAAATTTGTGCATGTTTAAAATTTGAGTCGGGCTAGATATTTGTTTTTTGTTTTTTTTTTCTTCCAGTGTTTTTCATTTTTATAAATATCTAGACCCAGCTTTCTCCTGCTTTAAACATTCTCAGAACTCTTTGCTTTTAGGACCCATGGCTGCCTTTCAATGGCCTCAATGAGACCATCATCCAGGTAGGAGGCCTTCCCTAATTTCCCTTCGGACTTACTCCAGATCAAGTTAGTGTTGACCAAATCCCAGTATTTAAAAGACACAAACAAAGGTTTGTGGGCAGAGTGCCAAAGAATAATTAGGAATAATTCCACATGATCTTGGTACAAAAAACATCCAGAAAATGAATGATTGCATTTAATATAAAAAGCCTTGACCTGAATTTAAATGAGAGAGAGGCAGAAGGCGAAGCCAGGCCTCCAGCCCAGATGAGACTTGCTGCAGTTCCAACCACTTTCCGGCTACATCCAGCTCAGTCCTACGAGCCCCCGCCAGTCATGTTAGAGGTAGATGCTGATGGCTTAAAGAGAGGTAGGTAAAGTCCAAATTTGTTTTCAATCCCTGCAAATGTTGCAACTGCCAGTTTATAGCCCCCTACATGGTCAGGATTGGGAGCAGGCAGAGTGATCCGTGATTTAGGAACTGGCTCGGATCCCACAGGCTTCCTATGAAAAGAGAAAACCGAATATCAACTGAGTTGTGATTTAAAAAGAAACAATAAATACCAGTAGAAACCAATAAAACCATGCAATAACTGAATTCTAGGCAACTGTGTACTCCCTTTGAAATGACCTTGTGGCCACTATCACAGGATCCTTGTATGCATTTCTCAATGAGAACTGAGTATCACAGGCTGTAAAAACTTAGCAGTCCCTTCACCACGACACTTACACTCCTCCAAAATCAATGTAGAACCATCGCTGCAGCAACTCATAAGTCAGCAAGGTGACACCAAACTGGGGTGAGGACCGGAAGACACGAGCTACAATCAAGATGGGAATAATAGATACCGTTAGATTTCTAAGGAATTTACCTGACACCAAAGGGTTAGTTAAGAACCAATTACTTCCATACCAGCAGCTCCTTTCCACAAAGCTTTGGGGCCTTCTTCCCGTAGTATCTTTCTGAAGCAGTCCGTCACGCCGCTGTAAGTGGTTTGGCCAGCCCGGGCAGCCACCTGTAATCTAGTCTTGATAACATCAGCAGGGGTCACTAAGGATGCTGCAGGCATTCCTGTAGCCGAGACACAACACCATCTCAGTCCACTCACATTCTCACTATATAAAAATAACTGTGCTTTGAAGTGCTGGCCGTGGAAAGAAAGTTAAGCAGCCAGAGCAATAAAATGCCCCTTTTGCTGTCCTCTGGAAAGCACACGACAGTCCTGCCTCCAAGGGTCCTCCCTCCCTCCAACCTTCATTTGTTGTTTCTATTCTTGAATACATAAATATTTTCAAGCAGTTATTTATCCGTAACACTGTTTCAAGTGGTTGAGAACAAACAGAGAAAGTGGTTTAAAAAAAAAAATTTTTTTTTTCTTTCCTGTTGAAATCAGAACCTCACGAAGTTATTAGGTCTGATTTTTCAGAGGCGAAGCTTATTATGTGTTTCCTCTTCATGGTTTCCTGGCTGCTGGCAGCCACGGGACTCTGCTTTCCCTCACACATCCAGCAACCCTGCACTCCCAAGGCTGGATGATGGCTAAGCAGACACCATGAGCCTGTGTGTCTCTCACCCACCTTCCCTTCTCTAGAAACTGATATAGCTAGAAAACTTTAACAGGAGGCTTAAGATTTATACTGGCTGGCAGTTGAGGAGAAAGGACAACGACAGTGAGGACGGCAACAGCAAAACAACCACAAACAACAATAACACATCCCTCCCCAAATTACCGACGGCAAATTTTTCTACAGTCGTTTTAATCCAAAAATGGGACAGCCTGTGTTCAGAGTTCTAAAATGGAGACCATTCAGAAGACACTGTCTCTTACGGTTTTATTACTTTTCCACTATGAACTTATTCCAAACCAAACTGGTCAGACGTGGATGCATAAATCTCCTCTGCTTTTTTTAAGGCTTAATAATTCTGTAAGAATTTCTGTCCAAACCAACATGGTCTGGCTTAGAACTCCATCTCATCCTTCAACGGACAGTTTGAAAGTCACAGTGCCAATGCGTGTGTGTGTGTGTGTGTGGTGGGGCGGGGCGGGGGGGGGGGGGTGTAACTGAACTACAGGCTCCCATTTTTACCAGAAGAGCAGTGTCTCTTCAACTTCCATCTCCACTCAACTCTGCTAACACTAATTCTTAGAAATAGTCATTACCGAACACTGCATTTTACATGTGAAAAAGCTCACTTTATATCTACTGTTTGTCTAAGAAGCAGCACTGGGTTCCTATTAGCATGGAGGAATTACTGTCATTTTGAGCCAGGAATTTATCCTCTGACATGACAAAAGGAAACACAAAAGATGCTTAGAAACCTATTGTGTTCACACGGCCCACTTTGCTTTACTTCCTGGTTTAGACAGAGTTTAGTGGGGAGTCTCCTCCAGACTTGAAATGAAATCCTCCTAACCACCCTGCAGGTATGATCATGTGACCCTGTGAAAGATACAGGGCCAATGGTGAAGGGAATGTCCTTTTCCATTAAGGTACTTTTCATAAGCATTTCCTGGAGAAGAGGAGAGTACCAAGAATAGATGCGATGAGAATAATAATAATGCCTGAATGAAAATGTTAAAAGAAACTCATAAACTACTTAATAAGATGTCTGACAAAGCAGACTAATGTGTGTGCAGAGTTGGGGTGGGGTGGGGTAGGGTAAGTAGGGGGTGGGGGGTGTTCTGGAAACCTTATAATCCAAACATAAGCCTAGCCACCTCCATCTGTAGGGCTCCTGCCCATAATGGATGACGTCTAGGGTCTAGGAGCCGCTACAAACATATTGTGTAGACTTCCTGGGGTTTGGGGAGGGGTTGGCAGTAAACCTGGAAAGCTGAGTGTGGCTACTCTAACAGTTGGCCAGGCCAGCCACAAGTCCTACAATGGACTTTGTCATTTGACAGCTACTGGTTTTCCAAGTCAGAGTGGGCAAACACTGAATCAGTTTTGCCATGTCATTGTCTGCTTTCAAAGGCCTGAAGCCACAATGATGAAATGGCTTGGGTGTGGAAGAAGAGGAGACCGGATAATAGGAAAGTGTCATCTCTGGCCTCAACAGGAAGTGTACAGGCGGCCTGCTTGATGCTCTATGGGTAACAATCACACATGCATAGCCCTGGGCCATCCACCACCTCCTCAACAGAAATGACACTGTGGGGTTTCAGGGGCCAGCAACTACAGAAGATCACTGATAGCGAGACGAAAACATGACTTGGTGAATCCACACAGCTTTGGGGGACAGACATTATTTTTTATAAATGTCACATTAGGATTAATAACTTTGTGTTTCTCCATTTAAGGCTTAACAGTTAATACACATTTCTCTTAGGTCAAGGCTAAGACTTTCTAATTACATTTCTTGGCTTTTATTGTATGATCAACCTACTAGGCTGGCTACTAACAGCAGTGTGATAAAGTTATTCATTAAGAAGGAGAAAAAGGGTTGGAGAGATGGCTCTGTGGTTAAGAGCACTGTCTGCTCTTTCAAAGGACCCAGGTTCAATTCCCAGCAACCACATGGCAGCTCACAACTGTCTGTAACTCCAGTTTTGCCAATTCTGACACCTTCATACCAATGCACAGAGAATAAAATTAAATAAATTATTAAAAAAAGAAAAAAAGAAAAAAGAAAAAGAAGGAGGAGAAAAATCAGCCAGGAGGAAGTGGCAAACTCCTTAAATCCCAGCACTAAGGAGGTAGAGGCAGGCAAATCTCTGAGTTTGGGGCCAGCATGGTCTGCAAAGTGAGTTCCAGGACAGCCAGGGCTATAGAGAGAAACCCTGCCTCGAAAAATCAAAGATGGGGGAGGGGAGGGTGAGAAAGAGAGGGGGAAAGGGGGGAGGGAGAGAGAAAGAGAGAGAGAGAAAGAGAAAGAGAGAGAGAGAGAGAGAAAGAGAGAGAGAGAGAGAGAGATCTCATGCTGTTTATACTTCAAAACAGAGATTGGGTAAGGCAGGCTGCATTCAGGGGCTGGCTGATACTGTCAAACTGAAGACGACTGACTAGATTTTCTTTTAAAGCTGAACTGAAAGTGCCGATTTTCCCTTAGGACACTGGATTCATTTCGGTTGATGGTTGCTACTGGCCTCACTGCTCCTGACCTGTGTATGTATCTCCTCCACTTCCAGTTGCTTCCCGTTTGATCTCCATATACTTAACTGTGACAAAGCGACATAAACATCTGCCACATGGGTGTGACTCTAATGCTTACAACCCTCCAGCAAAGGGAGGATTGGAGTCTGCTTTCATTCTGGCCTGTTCTTTCCTTCCCGTGTCTCCCAACAGCTCCTCTTGCATAATAAATACAAACTCCAGAGTCAGCAACAATTTTGAGTGATTCACAGCTTTAACTTTTCTCTGTCAGTGCTGCTTCAAGTACTTCACATTATCCTTCTTAAATTCACTCTTCGCTTGTCTGCAGAGATGGGAAACTTGCAAGCAGAGTAGACAGGGGCTATTCCGTGTCCCTCCTGGATGCTACTAAGCCTGGTAATGTCACTGGTTTCAGACCCCATCTCCTGGGCAACTGGAAGGAATTGTGTTGTGGATAAGAAACCCCTGTTCTGTTACTCCCTTGTTTTCTGTCCTCTCCTAATTCTGATATATTTTAAACAGATAGAAGACCTATATGCCTCTTCAATGTTCTTGTATTTTATCTCTGTATTTTTGTGACACATTCTAGAGGGTCATCCTTACCGTGTCTAACCTTTCCCCCTTTTTCCTTATTCTTTTCTTAAGCCAGGTCCTTACTTTACTTTAGACCCAGGCTGTCCTCAAACTCTTAATTCTCCTGGCCTCCTCAGTGTTGGGATTATACGAAAGCACCATTAAATGCGGCTTAGTTGGGTTTTCTTTGGTCATATCTGTTTTATCACTCAGAACCATACAGATCTTTAATTTCAACAATCATTTCATTAACTAAAAAACAAAACAAAACAAAACTAACCCAAAAACACTCATGGCCAAGTTGGGCTACAAAGGCTAGCCTTTAGCCTTGGTCATCCTAATGAGAATCTGTCCTAAGATAGCCAACCAAACATTCAGTGCATGGGACCATTGGATCCATGCTCAACACCTCAACTAAAACATAAAATCAGGCAGAAATGCTATAGAACTTTCCCACATTCACAAGTCAATTTCCCGACTTTCACCTTGTACGATAGTTATGAAAAATACAACATTCCTCGGAGTAGGTGAATGATTACTATACTGTTTTTACAACTTCCTGTATACTTACTTTTACTTTAGAATAAAGAGGAAGACAAAAAGAATGCCCTTCCCAGCTTCCTAATTACTGCTCTGCCAAGTTCCCCTCTGTTCCCTATATCGCCGTTTTTCTCTGTAATTTTTCTCTTCACTTTCCCTGCTGTCCCTTCCTGTCTGAGGATGGCTGGCTGTCCACTGACACACGGTATCACATTCAAGGCTGCACAATCACTGCACTCGGCTCTGCGTGGCCTCTGCCAAACTCTAGACCTGCTTTGCCTCCAGTCTCCTTTTGGGATGGGAGGGTCCTCTATGCTGAAGGGGCTGTGGAAGGTCACAGGGCCAAGACATTCCCAAATGCTAACATGTAGAAAGCTAAACTGTGCAGCGAGAATAATTTATTGTCTCCTCCGTTGGGAAAAAGCCATTAATTTATGTTTTGCTGCACCTGTGGTTAAGGTCTGACAGGAGCTTAAGCCTGCCCTGCTTTCCATCAGTTCTACACATGCTGTTTCCAGGCCAATGGTCCACTCTCTACATTAGGATTCTGAGATTTTTAACGCGTAGACAGACAATGCTTAAAGCTCTCGGTGGCACGGGAAGGGGCGAGGCAGGCCGCACTTCTGGAAATGCAGCTCTCTAACTTACTTCTTTTAGAATCCCTCAGAGATTCTTCGGTTTACTCAGAGGTCGAGAGTCCCCACTTCAGCTTTTACGTTATCAATAGTTTTTCCCGCCAGGGCTCTGCCCTGCAGCATCACTGATTTCAGACTCGGAGTGCTTGCTTTATGAATACTGAGTGTGGGTGCTGCCGGTTTTAATGTGTGTTTTCTAGGAGTTTAAGACATTCTGGAAGAAAGCTGGATGAGTATGTGCACTCCATCAGCCTGATCTGTCTCCATTACTTTTTTTCCTCGAGGCTCGAAAGAATTGAATTCTTCAATTATCAAATCTTCTGTGTCAGCAGCTCTTCTCTTCTGGGATTTTGTAACAGACCTTGAGCCACAGGCACCAAAAACAAACAGCGAGTACGTGATTTAAGGTGAGAGCTCTGAGTTAGTAATAAAGGCATCCCAAGTGGGCTGGATAGATATTTAGTCAACTTGACACAAGCTATAGTCATCTGAGAAGAGGAAACCTCAATTTAGAAAATGCCTCCTTCACATTGGACACAGGCAAGCCCAAAAGAACATTTTCTCAATCAGTGATTGATGGGCAGGACCAGGCCCATTATGGGTGGTGCCATCCCTATGCTGGTGGTTCTGTGCACTGTAAGAAAGTAAGCCATGAGGAGCAACCCAGTAAGCAGCACTCTTCCATGGCCTCTGCATCAGCTCCTGCTTTCAGGTTTCTATCTTGTTTGACTTCCTGTCCTGCCATCCTTTGGGGATGAACTGTGATATGGAAGTATAAGCAAAATGAAAGTTTTCCTCCCCAAGATGCTTTTGGTTATGGTGTTTCGGCACAGCAATAGTAACCCTGACCAGAACATCAGACGAATGCACAGAGAGTAGGATGGCTGTGGTGCTAAGAAACACCAGCACAGGGGTGGGTGGTGATACTTCCAGAACTTCAAGACTAATGCAGTTTCACATTAAAAACAATCATACTTCCTACCAGCAACCTCAGTTTCCAGAATCCAAAACAGGAGAAAGTGTTTAAGCCTAAAGATTTGCTTTGTTTTGGTAAAATCACTTATATAGAAGTTTCAGTAATTTGGACAGTTCTAAGTATCTATGATTAAGAAGTATATCATCTCTTTAGTGAACTCTATTTTAAAATCCTAGATTGTCTTCATCGTTACCATCAGCTTTACACTTGTGTTTTCTTGGCCATCACTCAGGCATTTCTTCTGTTCAAGTTCAGTCCCCTTTTAAGTTAATTAAGCTGTTTTGTGTCTTAATTTAGGAAATGTTTTGATAACATTTGTGACTGAGATTAAGATTATGCGTCCTGGAGTGCATCAGGGTAATTCTCATTGGCAGATATTTGCACAGGACAGATAGATACAGGTGTAAGAGGAGATGCTGTCTTTAATTTTCATTGCTATGAGACCTGTACATGTGGATTTTGACAGAACCTTGCTTAGCCATGTTCACTGCTGCTCACTTCACAACAGCAAGAAAATCCAAACAACCTAAACATCCTTCGACTGACTAATAGATAATAACAATGTGGTACTGTGCACCATAGAGGCGCTGGTCGTTACCGGTTGTCAACTTGACTAATCTGAATAAACAGCAATGGAGGGCACACCTGTAAAAGATGTTTTTGCTTGGTCTGGAGTGGGTGAGTCCACTTCTAATCTGGGCCTTTGAGGTAGGAAGACACATCTTTGATCTGGGTCTTGAGCTGGGAAGACCCATCTTTAATGCAGGTCATACCTTCTGCTGGTCGTCTATATAAAGAATCGAAGGAGGAAGTTCTTGCTTTCTGCCTGCTTGCCCTCAACTTGCTGGCACATACATTCCTTCACTGGCATTAGCGCACACTTTTTCAGGATTCCAGCATATACCAAAGACCAGCTGAGACATCCATCACTGTGCACTGAGAAACTACTAGATTCTTGGATTTTCTGTTCATAGCCAGTCATTGTTGGAGTAACTGGACTGCAGCCTGTATGTCATTCCAATACATTTTCTTTCTATCCATCTATTCATCTATTCATCCATCTATCTACCTACCTACCTACCTACCTACCTATCCACACACACAGAGTTTGTTTCCCTAGAGAACGCTGAATAATACAATGGAATACTATTCAGCTGCAAAGTAACATTTTCAAGTAATTAGATGAAACTAAGAAAGAACATATTGAGCGGGGTAGCCCAGACAAAGAGAGACAAATGCTACATGTTTTCTCTCTTCTGATATTCCTACCTCCAAATTGGTGGAAGGAAGTATATAAAAACTAGGAAAATAAAGAAGGAGACAGATGTGGGAATGCAGAGGAGCTTTACTAAGAGTGGAGGGAGAGAGGAGAGTAAGATAACTAAGGATATCTGAAAAATGAATATAATATATATGTCTGTGTATAATATTCACAAGTAGTTTAAATGAAGTTTTCCCACCTGAGCTGACAATGCCAACCCCCAAGATCCATGTACTCTCTAATAAGAACCTTAGCACAAGGCATGAAACTCCCTCTTTTGAGTCGTTGGTCAGTGTTGTCTAAGAGACTGCCAAAACATTAGAGGCTATTGTTGGCATCCTTGGTTGCTACCTAGGGAAGAAAGGTTAAGTTTCTATTGCTGAAGATACCAAGCACCTCAGACACAGAACCAAGAGAAACAGAACTGGGATCTGACCTGAAAGCCTCCTCCCATCTTTCATGGGAGGCAACATGCAACTTCTAAAGGAGAGGAGAAACCAATAGTACTACCCAACTATGATGCTCTGAGCACACCAACTGCCATGACATAATGATCCTAAGGGTGCAACCATAGCATACATACCTTGGTGACAACCAACAGTTCTCCAAATGGACGTAAGGCCTCATCAACAAGCAATGAAATCATGCCTTCTGCTGGAAACCTAGCCAACTACCTAGGACTAGGGCCTACAACTGCCAGTTCACTAAACAAGCATAACCCATAACTACATTCTAAACATTTATCCTAATACGGGTAGATACCTGTAGCTCTTACCCCTCATCAAGGAAACTTCTCTTAGCAACAGACAAAGACCATTACACAAAACCACAACTGATTCAAATGCTGAGTTGTGGATCCCAGCCCCAACTGATAGATCTACACAACAACTTCTGTAACTAAGGCTCAGGGATATTTGTGGAAGAAGGGCAGATTGCAAGAGCCAGATGAACAAAAGTTTGCTGTGAGAAAGTGTCTGCAAGAAGTCTTAACAACATGGTTGCCTAAACATGAACTAAAAACAAAACAAAACAAAACAAACAAACAAACAAACAAACGAACAAAAAACAAAACAAAACTAGAAGCATGCAAGGAAAGCTAAAAGCAGGAGAAACAGTCTTCCCCCAGGAAGGGCATACCAATTGGTTGTCCAACATCAAATGGTCAACTCTGAAAAATATATATGTATACATATAACATTATACAGACTGAGCAGGTTGAATGAATATATTTAGAACACACATATATACACACACTTTTGTAACAATTATAGCAAAAGAGCTCCGAAATTTGAAACAGAACAGGGCGACAACGGGGACATAGGAAGGACTACAGGGTGAAAAGGGAATGGGAAGTAATATAATTATAATCTCAAAAATTATAATAAAATAGGGATATGATTATTCAGCAGTTAAAACTATGTTTAAGGAGTTTAAAATTATATACAAGAAAAACACTATAGTTGAACATTTCTGAATACTGACATAACGGCAACTATTTTAAATCTTTGTCTTTTTATTCCATAATACTTCTTATTCTGGCAATACTTCAGTGAGGCTAAGACTGTTCTTATCCCCAAACTTGAAGAAGTGTGCCAAGAGGGAGTCAATGACTTGTGTAGGGCACAGAAGTCTAAGTGAGGAGGTGAATCTGACCCACGGAATCTGATTCCACAGCACATGCCACTAACCATCACCTTACAACAGTCAGCAATGCTGACGAGATGCAGTGCAAATAACAGGTACAGTGTGAACGAAACTCCATCAAAACACATTAAAGTTAGAAAAAGCAAAAAGGCTAGTGAGATGGCTCAGGGGTTAAGGCAACGGCCACCATGCCTGCCAATCCAAGTTTGACCCCTGAGAGCCCACATAGTCCATAGTCAACTGACTCCCTCAACTTGTCCTCCGAGTTCTGTGTACGAGGGCACATATCTATTATTATTATTATTTATTTTTTATATTAGTTACAGTTCATACACACCTTCTTAAAACGCATGAGTAATTGTAATAAAAATTGTAAGTTAAATAGAGACTCTCTTCCAGTAACAGAATCACAGATACTATTTACCCTTTCTAAATATTTTACAGTGAGCTATATTGCTTTCATAGACAGGAAAAAAATAAGAGAAAAGAAAGCAAACGTTTGGCTCTAGAAACATGGACTATCTAGCATATTCTTTCCCAGACAGACAACTGGCTCCCAGTGCCTGTTTTCCCTGAGAGAAGACTTAAATAGTTATTATAGTTTGAGGAAAACAAGGTTAAGAAAGAGTCCTCAGTCCCAACCTGACTTCTGATATTCATTTTAATCTTATATCTGGTACTTGTGGAGGGATTTATGGGCCCATTCCCCTAGAGTCTAGATTCAGTCTTGAGTTTATTGCATACATGTTACATGATTGAAACTGCCAAGAGCCCTCGTTGGGGCTACCTCCCAACCCCTGTGACACACACTGGACTCTATAGTGTTATCTCTACTCAAAGCTGAGGAAATCAAACCTGGGGAAGTAACAACTTGCCAAAGGTCATGCATGCATCAATAAGTAGTCCTTATTTTTCCCTTGGCCCTACCTTATTTCAATTAGGCAATTTGAAGTAGATTGTCTAATGCTTTCTCTCCATTTTTCCTCACTTTTATGTACATAAATGACCACTCAGGGCACAGTGAATAAATGCATGAGTTGGAAATGAAATCAAGAATTCTGTATTCCAGGTTTTGCTTCCTTCAGTGTTGGTCTTTGGGTCTCATTACTCAAATAACTAAAATCCTCAATCACCCAGGACATAGCAGCCCTAGCTCACAGACCAGCATCTATGCCTTTGGGAAACGGAGATTAAAGATAAAGGAGAAGTGATGTGGCTTCCTGCCATAGGGGTTCCTTCAGTAGAGGGGAGCCACAAAGTAGCAACTCAAAGACGGGTGTTCACCTCCCATCTTGGTTTTTAGGAATAGGTTTAAACTCCAACCTGATTAGAACAACATGTCTACGAAAAAGGTTTTGGAGCCAGGAAGCCCAGGACTGCCCTAGGTATTTTTTTGTTTGTTCTTGTTAAAACAACAACAACAACAACAAAACCCCTCATGATGTGTTTGTTAACATTTAGAGAGCTAGTCCAGCCAGATCTAGCCCTTAGCTTCTCTGGATAAGGAGATTCACAAATGCTAAACGTTGGTCCCCACTGTGCTGGTCATAGGTACCTATTTTTAATTCCCTATTTTTCTATGTATTAGTTCCAATTTGTGCAGCTTGGAACTAAAGGTGGAAGACAGTTACTTCCATGATTTACTTAACACACACCTCGCCCCTGGCCTGGCAGCTATTTCTGGTCACTTCTAAACAATAATAAATTTTGCTTAAGTTCTGGACACGCTTACATGCAATAATTTGTTTAGATAACCTTTAGAGTACAAACATTTACAGTTTAAAAAAGTTCAAGCCAAACCATTTTCATTTTTGTGCTACTGTATGTAATTAGGAAATAATACGGAATTTGAATTAGAATCTACCTGGATCACAGAAAATAAAGAAACAAACAAATAAATAAAAATCAACCAAATACTTTCTAAAAGCTAAAGTTCACCTAATAACCTAACTTGGCAAAGTAAAGATTAACTTCTTATCTGCTCCCAAAAGTTATTCAAAGAAAGTCATGTGGACTCAGTAAAAAAGTATCAGAAAACAAAATCCTGTTTCTGCAGCATGGGTGGAGGTAGGGCTAGAAAGGGAGGGTTTGGGAGTCGGCAGGGGTGGCGGGACTAAGGGGTGAGGGACAGCAGTACTTATAAGACTTACCAGCAATAGCACCAGCTAAAAGCAGGCTTCCTGGGCTAACCTGCCCGTCTTCATTTGCGAAGGAAGCCTTCACATGGGCGTAGCATGGGAAGTAGATGGCCGAGAAAGGAATGTCCCGAAGAAAGCATGCTTTGGCACCCTGTGAGGTTTGAAAAACCACATGAAACACATATCCCATTGAGAAGGTCAGGCTTCTCTGGAACTTACCTCGGAACAAAATATTCCTGGAGAAGACTGAATTTGTACTCACACACTGAAAGGGGAACAGTAAACTGCAACCCGAATTCTTGCAACAAGTCTGACTCTTGTTTTTCCAAATACAACTAGATCTGTCATAGGGTGCAAGGACGTGGGAAAGGGGAATTCATGATTACACGAAGGCTGAGCTTTCAGTGAAAACAAGTTTGGAAGTCCCTGCCTGTGACTCTTTTCAAGTCTCAATGGGTGGAAGTCGCTGGCATTTCAAGGAAGATCTGTTGGCTGCTCTCAAAATAAGACAGGAGGCAACAATCAAGGTACCTCTCTGTTTACACACCAGAAGAGACAAGTTGTGTAGGTGCAAAGGGAAAGGTCCAATTTTTATATTATTTGAGAATCTGATGAAAGTGTTGGAGTCTTTCCCAGAAAAAAAAAAAAATTACACATACATAAAAATATATCTTTTCAAAGAGTTCTTGGATTATTTTCAATTTTTGGGGGTTTATGAAATATTGATAAATGCCTACCCTAAAATATTTACCATACTTCCGACACATTTAAGAGCTCAATGTAGAACAATTAACTTCAGAAGTGAAGTTTTCAATACATAATTTTGAATGCCAAAATCATGCCATGCTGAGGTCCCAAGAATTGATGACACCAAGAAATAAAAAACGGCGTCATAATGCAAACTGCAACACATAGACTGTTTTTCAGGCAGGATGGGTGGGAAGGAAATTATCCCCTTTTCAACACTTAACGGTTTAATACCGTGTCTTTCACAGATTTCTCCTAATGCTCCTAATTTCCACCAATTATAAAGATTCACAAAAGAAAATAACCAATCCACCCGGACTCAAGAGATATGGTCACATCCAATGACACGCACAGAGGTCACATTAAGCAGCGCTGAGGATTTCTGTGTGACGCTGGCTCTAGCCAGCCAGTCCACGCATCTGTCACTCACTGTAACTGTCTTTTCCAAACAAACTCATTTCACTCCTGAGCCCTCGGGGTATAAAACCCTCAGCCTTTTTTCACAGCAACTGTTTTTAGCCCAGTCGACTGCAACTTAATTAGTTGTCTTACAAAAGTAACACAAGTGGAACTTTACACCTAATCCTATTAAATTTAATCCTAGTTTAGCTCAACCTTCCAGCCAGAACAAAGGCTTGCAATCTGGACTCTGTCCAGCTCTGACTGGATGCAGGCATTCCTTTTCTGACTGACCCATGGAAGACTTGGTGTGCTCATTCTGCATGACTGTATTAGAAAAGGGGCTGGCCCCTCTCTGGTACTGTGTGTCAGTCAGCTCGTGCAGGTATACCCTGTTGCTCTCCAAACTGTCAGATGCCTAACAGAAAATAAGATCCCTGCGTAGGTCCTCATTTCACACATGTAAAAACCTGATGCCCAGGATGTTTATTTATCAACTGCACATTTGCGAGTCATGTTCCAATGTCATCTTAGAGATAACTGCGGACAAGTCTAAACCTCTAGATGCTAGGATTTTTGTCTCCCATCTCTCAGCTTTTAGGAGGCTCGCAGCAAAGCACAATGTCAGCATCTATCTAGAGCACCCAATGCTTCCTTTATGATTGGTTCTTTAAACAAGCTCAGGGAATTAGTCAACACTTTTTCATTTCTTTGTCCTCCATTTTGATTCTTGCTTCAGGGTTTTCTGTGAATTCTAGATGACTGCCTATATATGTGTGTTGTCCATAAGATACACAGCAAATATGCAATTCCAAATCAGTTACACATGGCTCCCTCCTTATAGTAAAAATCACCTCACATTATGTCCTAAAGAAATCATGAGAACTTCTTACTGACTCTTCCTGCAGATTTCCCCTTTTACTATACCGTTAGCCATTTAGCTCTCCAATGTTACATTTTATAACCAGACTTCTGTGCTCTCCTCATTTCTTTGCTAATAATGGTTTCTCATAAGGAAATCAAATTTGTCTTTAGAAATTTGACAATAGAATTTTATGTTTATTTAAAAACCTACAAATTAATCTGCAGCCCACTGTGTTCATGTCAGAGATACCACTGCAAGCAGCGTAAATGTTTTAGAGCAGAAATACGAGCAACAACTCCTGAGCTGAGGCCATGCTGAAGTTGCTCTGGCTCATTCCTCTCCTTCTTAAAGCCACAGTGTGGTGGCTTTTGTTTGGTTTTGTTTTGAGCAGGAACGATCCAGTGTCTCCTTCAGCCTTTAGATGTGGTGTCTTATTTTATCCTACTTGGTCCTTTAAAATTATAAGACTTCCATTGGTTCAGGATGCCCTGTGGATGGGTTCCTATATTCTCATCCCTTTCGAAGCTTTGCTCATCCAGTTTCCTTTCAGTGATACACCTAACTCCTTTGGCTCTCGCCATCAACGAATGCTCCATTCATCTTATCAGTCATCGCGCACCTATCGCTCCTCACCTTCTTGATAATTGCTACGCTGGGGGCACCAACATTTTAAAGACCATCTCTTCACTCATTTAAGCACCAAACACCAGCCTCTCTATTGAGCGTCTTTTAAGCAGAAGATAGACAGGCATGGAGTCCATGTGGTTCCACACGGTCCGCATCTTGTCAGTACCGTTCCCAGTTTCTCATACACATCTGCCTATATCAGTGTAGGGGTCACCTGCTTCAGACTGGAAAAACAACAGAGATCACGAATGACTATCTGATCTAATTTATAAAATACCTAAGAAAATCTGTGGCTGCCAAGCGTGTTCTTGATGACAGGATTTTTGCTTTGGTGATGTCAGTAGAAGGAAGGGGCAAAACTAGAAAGATCCTCAAGAGAGTGTGGGATATGTTCGTTTTCTAGAAGGACACTAACTCGCTTCTTTGAAAAATATTCTAGAAAGCAAAACTGTAATTTTAATTTGAGACAAAGAGCCATTATTTGTTTGAGACGAACACACTGTAGCAGAAAACAGTCATTTCTGTACCAGAATACTAAAGTAAATAAAAAGAGATCAGTCTGTTTTGGGCTTTGTAGATTCAGTGTGATCAAAGGCCATGCATAAGAAGGCAAGGGACAGAAACTGAAAACATCCCCAAGATAGAAGAGCAAGGGCACGTGCAAAATAGCTGAGTTCCCCAAGAAGCAGACTCAAGTCCTCCAACATCAGTCTGTCTTCCTCATTTCTTGAAAGCATGAGTCAATTGTACATCCCTGTGATGTAACAAGACTAAAGAGATGGATAAAGGCTGAAGGCAAGTGGCTGCTTAGAAAACAGTGAAAAAGAATAAACCTGGAGAAAAGCTGGGCTGGACCTGTAACCCTATGGGCACACAGTAGGAATAGGCTGCATAATTCCAAGAAACAGGCAGCATGGGCAAAGAATTTATACAAAGCATGACAAAGATTAGGCTGTGTGAGAGGTCTTGGGTTGCTGATGATCTCAGAAGACAAGAGACATGGAACAGGCTGGGAAGAAAAAGAACTCCCACCCCATCCTTATTCCATAGGTAGAACGGCTGTGCCAGCACGGGAAGTTCTCCCAATGCTTTTCTACCTACTGGGATAGGCAGAGCGACACTCCATGGAAGATCCTCCACTCCCGTACTGTGGAACAAGCACCGAGCACTGGGAACAACTTTATGATCTCAAACACCAAGGGGGAGAGGAGGGAATGGAGCTGCTGGAAAGAACGGGGTAACACCTGTCACAGTTCCCTGACTGTCACAGGTGACAGTTCTGTGACTGTCACAAAAAAACAAGAGGGAAAAATGTGGGCAGAAGGATTGTGTTTCCATGCCTCTCCTCTGGTACCTACCTCTATTGTTCCCTAAACCTGTACCTGATCAAGAGACTCCTTTCAGAAGATAATTCTGCTTGAGTCGGAAGGTGACCTTAGCCTCTCCTGGCTGGCCAAGGCATTCAGAACCCAGTCTTCCCAGAGAGGTACCTTTAAAACCTGGAGGAATAGTCAGGCCTATTCAATTTCCCTGGCCCCCTTTTCTTGAACACTCTTTCCTTCTAGGTTTTAGTCACAAAGGCAGGTGCCAATTTGCAGGGATGCCTTAGGCAATCCCTGACCTGTTGCTCCCACACAATGAAAAGGGAAACAGGATGTTAAAGGGGTTTTTAGGAGGCTCCAAGGGTGAAGAAAAGGTTTCTCTACCAGATTTCTTGATAAATTCTTCATTCTGTGGTCAGCGCCCATTTCTCAGAACAACATCAGAACCAGAAGCTATGTGGCTTGACTTCTACCTGCCCCATGTATAAGTCTTTACTAAATGATCAAGTCACTCTCAAAAGGCACCTTTGCAATACAGAGACACACTGTGCTTCCCCGCAGCCTGCGTCAGCAACACAGAAATCACAGCTTAGGCCACTGAAAAGTAATGAATTATATAGAGTATACCATTTAAATCCATACTCTTTCTGCCCTGTATAAAAATGCCCAGAGTTTCTGGCTTCTTTTCTTCCTAGTTATCTAGGTGGATTTGCCCTTATTCTGACTGGCCTTGAATTTTCTGGGTACACAGTAAAATCACATATGGAAAATTAACAAACAGAAAATACAGTCCTCTAACTTAATCACTAACGTACCCTCTATCTCCAAAGAAGGGATTTTTTTTTTCTTCTTTCTTTTAAACGAAAGGCTCCTTGATGAACAGATGGGAACAATAAAAAGCATTTCCAGGCAACCTAATATGCAAATAATCTTGAGCTGACTGCACTCCACTTCTGGATCATTCCAATGCCTTCTCTCACCCTTCTGACTTACAGACAAGGCCGGCTTCTTAGGCTCAAGCTCACAGTCCACCTGATGGGTCAGGTGGCAGTTTGAGAATGGCGATAGTATCCTAACAGCAAGAAGAATCACTTTCGGTGTTCTCCTGCCTATTTGTGGCCACAGGGAGCTTTAATCAATTAAGTAGCTGAAATCATCCGCTCAAGTTTACTCTAGCAGTTCTGCTGGGCATGAGACTGCCAACATAAGACCTATCTCCTACCCCCCTCCATGTGCCCCTACAAAATCTCCTTTAAAATCTCTTCATCCTGGTGTATTCCAAAAGCTCCCTCAACCCAACCTTAGTCAAGAAAGCCAGTCCTGAAGGATGGTGCTGATAAAGATGTCAGAGACAGGGCAGGTCTTTTTTGCATGCTAATTCCTGCTTATTGTAGCAGTACCTGCAAACACAGCTCTAAACAGACTATTTCTAGTACAGGGAAAGGTAATTACACTCACAAAGGCACCTCTGTGTCGGGCGGGCACCAGGAGCCAGCAGGTCTGGGGGACCGGGGCTTAACTGAGACTCCAGCAGTGAATACACATTGTCTAGCATTGGGGGGGGGGATGCCAGACTGGGGGACCCCCACAGTACTCAACACAACAGTGGTGCACCTTGTCTGAGGAGGTTATTTAATGCTTCTGGCACCTGTCGTCAGAGCCACCCCTCTTTTCCGATCTTACAGGTTTAGAATTTATTTGGCATGAATAATTGTATATTTTGATCCGGAGCCGCAAACAATGGGCAGCGTGTCATGTCTTGATCCCTTAACATTCCTCTTGGCTTCCCTTCAGCAAGTTAACCCTTCCATGCACAGCTTGGTGGCAGCTGGGGTTTCTGCCCTAGGCTCATACTGTGGTTCACCATCCCCAAAAGGGGGGGGGGGTTATGCAATATACTTCAAGTAGAGCACAAACTGCTCACAGGTAAATATGTAACAGAAATGGCATGAAAGGGAAACCACTGGCATATGTTTCAATAGCATCATCTCAACTTTTGTTTATGATTGGGACTTGAACAGGATCCTTCTGGGAAGCCTCGCCAGTGTCAAGACTCACTAAGGGGACAGGACTACTGTTAAAGTCAAAAAATAAAGCAGCCACCAAATGAAAATGTCAGGGAACAGCCAATGACTTCAACTTGGATATAAAATACAAGTGCCTCCCAATTGTTTCTAATCAAGGGACTTTCATGGCATTATTTTCTTTTTAATTTCATTGCAATTCTAAAAAATTATCTTGGCAGCCTGAGGTCTCTGGGTGGACAGGAAATACCACTTGTTGGTTCAGCTGTTTTGTTACTGTAAGCTGCTTTGTCACCAAAGGGTCGTCAGATGGACCAGAGCCCTGTGACCGACATGAAATTTTTGGTGGAATTTTTTTCCTCACCATCACAGCACTGACCCGCAGGAAGATGCTTTTCTTTACTGATTTCTCTCCTCCATCCCTCCCTCTACACCATGTCTGAAAAGCATACTTCTAACCAGCTTCCTCTGTTTAGGCTTATACCATTTTTTTTGTGTTTACTTTCCTTCTGTAAAAAAACACATTCTTCAGACTACTTAAATTAAAAGCAGCCCTCATTTTACTATGATTATTAATTACAACTAAAATTATTAAGCACCAAAAAAAATTATTAAGCACCAGTTGTTACCATTCTAAACACACACATACATTAAGACAACGCTTTCAAACATTTGCCGGTATTTTCATTTCATTCCTGCTGCATGCTTCCCAACTATCATTTCTGCTTCTGCCTTATGGATATTGTAAAATTTCTACCTTTTTAAATAGAACTGAAGCTTGACTATATGGCTCATACATTATAGGAAAGGACCCTGTCACTGAGCTATCTATCCCCAGCCCTATAATTTCTTTGTTTGTCTGTTTTTCAGGCTACTATGTAGTCCTGGTTAGCCTGGAAGGATGTAGATCAGGCTAGCCTCAAACTAAGAGACCTACCTGTCTACCTCTGCTTCCCGCAAGCGCCACCATGCTTGGCTTATAAATTTTTTTTTAAAAAAAAATGCCTAAGTTGACATGCTCCTTGAGTTTTGTCAATCTTAACAAAACAAAACAAAAAAAAAAAAAAAAAAAAAAAGAAAGAAAGAAAGAAAAAGATTTTGGTTTACACTTATTCTCAAAATATACTTCCGCAAAATATGGACTTTAGTTTGAAATAGTTCTCCCCACTCCAAGCTTGAGGACAGACACCAGGCGAACAACTGTCCTTTGAATTTGTACTTGTCATCTTCTCTGGCTCTGAGGAGCTTTTCTGCAGCGGTGAGGCTCAGCCCTTTGATGAGCTGCGTCACGTCTGGGTATGTTTATTCATTTTTGCTCCCACAATTTGTTATCCTTTCTTAGTCCTGGGAAATCTTCAGCCATCATCTCTTCCTTTGCTTCTGACTTTCTTTTATACTTAGCAAGCCATCTCAAAACTTTCTCCATCTCAAGTTCTCTCAGAACTGCCTTCCGAATAATTCTTATCTTCTAAGTTTTCCAATTCTTCAGTTAGCTATGTTCAAATCTGTCAGGCCACCTGTTGGATTGCAAATTCTAATCATCATAATTTTACGTATTAGTTTTTTTAAAAAAATAAGCTTTTAATTCATATTTCATATAGGGTAAGATCTTTACATTTTTGCATGTTTAGAATAGTTCCTTTTCTTGTCATTTCCTACTGCTTTATGTGACTTGAAATCTTTGTTCTTTCATTCCCCACGGAACAGTATCTGAAAAATCCTTTGAGGTTCGGGTTGAAAGTGGGCTCCTTACGAGAAGACTAGTGTTTTGTTGTGTCAATCACACGGGGATATGATGGCATCACCCCCCACACCCAGACAAAGAAATATAAATTCAGCTTGTGAACTCAGGTCAGACCAGCTTAGACATCCTCATTGTAAGAAGAAGGATTCCTCCACCTCTTCTCTCTCCTGATAAGCAAGGCCATACCCCTGGCAACTTGAGCATGGCTATTTTGCCATCCACCAAGGGTATAGCTTTTTGAGGTTGCAGTTTTATGGGGAAAGACTCTAGCACCAGGAAAAGGGTCAGAGGAGCAGTGCTCCGGCAGAAAGGGTACACGTGCCAACACGATTGGCTCTGCGCAAGGAGGGTTGACCTCTGAGAGCAAATATCCCCTGAAATTGTGTGGCTGCCTCATCTTAATCCTAGCCTCGTTCTTTCATTCTCAGGACTTTAGGCATTACTATCTGTTGAGCGAATGCCTTTCAGCTGCAGGTTTCTGTTAAAATCACCTAACTTCGTATTCCCTTCCTTACTCATTTGAAAAGGCTTTTTATAAATTACATTATTCAACATTTTTACTTGTTTATACACCAATGGCTGGAAACCCTATAGACGGACCTTACTAGACGAATTTCTTTGGGTGGTTGTTTCTTAACCCCAGCTTTTAACTATGTTTCTCCAAGTTTCCTTCAAAACCCTAAAGATCACACATGCAGTATGTCACTGTGATTAGATTCTCATGGATTCAAACCCCTTCATTATACTCAGCAAAGGTTGTTACTCAGTAACATTAGCAGTTGTGGCTGACCCCAACTATGCCAGAATTTTTTTTCCAGGTTTGTACTGGCTAGCTTTGTGTGTCAACCTGACATAAGCTACAGTCATCAGAGAGAAATGAGCCTCAGTTGAGGAAATGCCCCCAATGAGCTGTAAGGCATTTGCTCAATTAGTGATCAATGAGGGAGGGCTCAGGCCATTGTGGGTGCTGTCATCCGTGGGCTGGTGGTCCTGGGTTCTGTAAGAAAGAAGGCTGAGCCAACCGTGAGGAGCAAGCCAGCAGGCAGCACCCCTCCATGGTCTTTGCATCAGCTCCTGCCTCCAGGTTCTTGCCCTGTTCCTGTCCTGACTTCTTCTGATAATGAACAGCCATATGGAAGTGTAAACTGAATAAACCCTTTTCTCCCCAACTTGCTTTTTGGTCAAGGTATTTTGTTGTAGCAACAGAAACCCTAAGACAAGCTTTAACATGGAACGCAAAGCCTGACAGTGCTCACTCACTGCAGACAGGATGGCTTCTTAGGTAGGGAGGAAGTGAATGGCTTCCGAAGAAACAAATATTCAAATACACACCAAATTCTAAATCATGTTGGCTCCACGCCAAATCCCGTACACTGTAGGAGCCAGAGCACAGGCCTTGCAATCAGAGAACTTTCTCTTTGTCAACTTCCTTATCTATAAAATACTGATTTTTTTTATAGGCACATTACATGTAAATTTACTAATTAACATAAAATGCCTAGTAGAATACCTAGCATGAGGTCCTCCCAAAAGGCGATACCAATCACCATTATCAATACTCAGAGGCACCATCTATCAGAGGAGAAAACAAAAACAGCCAGTGTATTCTTGTAACAACTGGTAGCTGGAAAATGACTTTGGCCTCACAACTAAATCATAAAAGAGTACAATTTTCAGTCTGAGAGTCAAGCTGCTTTTAGAGAAAATCCTAATCCTACCAAAGACGTTGCTACAAGTTCCTTAAAATGATCATTCCCCACACAAGCCCCTGGCTGCCACAGACCTGTCTCTTTAATATTATAGTTAATTAACACTTCTTAAGTAGGCCATCCTTTAAGTATATACCTCAGTAACAATAAGAAACCAGAGAATGAAAGGCTGGCTTAGCAGAAGGAGAAACATATCCATCACTACTGGAAAAATACATTGGGTGTAGTCTATGATCAGTCTACATACTTTCTAAAATTATAATCTCATAGTTTAGATCCTGCAGACTCTTTATAAAGAGAACAGACCAAAACCTGAGAAAAACAAAACAAAATATAGACTTGGTAATAAAGCTTGCCTCTGGAATGACAAATTCACAGGAGCTTAGGCATGAATAAGGTAACATCTATTGTCATGGGCCCTTTTTGTATCTGCATTTTCTGTGTTGACTATTAAAATACTTCAAAGAAGTTGATGGGACTACAATGACATGCTTACATTCCTCCAAGGCCTCAAGACTGGTCCCTCTGAAAGCAGTGAAGCCTCATACATATTTGTAACTTCAGTTTTAATGGAGCACTTGCATGCAAGAAAGATGGTTGTGGTGGATTGAGTAAGAATGGAAGGCTCCCATAGACTCAGTGCTTCAATACTTGGTCCCCAGTTAGTGGAGCTGTTTGAGAAGGATTAGGAGGTGTGGCCTTTTTGAAGGAGATGTCAGCTGGGAAGGGCTTTTAGGCTTCAAAAGACCACACCAGGCAGATTCTCTCCCTCACCTTCTCCCTCTCTGCCCGCTGCCTGCAGAGCAGGATGTAAAGCTCTCAGTTACTGCTCTGTCACTATGCCTGTCTATTTTCTACCATGATGATCACAGACTAACCCTCTAACACTATAAACAAGCCCCAACTAAATGCTTTGTTTTATAAGAGTTGCCTTGGTCCTGGTGTCTCTTCTCAGCAAGGGAACAGTAATTAAGACAATGGTCAAACAATCATTCGTGTTTTTGAAGCACTAACTCCCTCCTACAGCTTATTTAACACTCAACTGCACTATGCACTGTTCCATAAAAATCATATTTTCAAAAGCCATCTCCACTGCGTTGGTTCCTCCAGTGCTCCAAGCAAGCTGGATGTAATGAAGCCCACCTGAAATCCAGGTGCTGAGGTGGGGTTGCAGGTGAAGGAGTTCAAGGTCATCCTCCCTGGCTACATACAGAGTTTGAAGGTAGCCCAGGCAACCGGAACCTCCACCCCCTCAAAAATAACAACAAATAAGAAACTAAATGCCCCAAGTAGTAAATCCCAGTCCAAGTGACGGTGACGGTCAAGGACGAGGAGAGAAAAGAGTTTATTGCCAAACCTCAGAAATTACCCAGAGCTAGGGCAGAATGAAAAAAAAGAGTATGGTAGGAATTCTTTCATAATTTTTTAGTTGACATCATATGTTTTATGTGCTGAGCTCTACCCAGTGTGCTTTATATGTGCACAGGACGACTATTTCTGTGGAAATTTAAAGGTACTATGAATGTCTTCTTTCCTACCTGACTCAACAAACTTTATACGATACGTCAAATTCCAAAGAGAGATGTGTTTGAGTTTTAAGTCCAGACTCACCACTTTTTTTACAGGACAGATGACCTTGGACAAATTACCTAAACCCATTAAGTCTTCCACTTCTCAGCTATAATTTGAAACTTAAAAAGAAAGAGCATCTGCATGACGAGCTGTGGTGAGGATTAAATGATACAAAGGAGGCACAGCTATAAGCATGGGCCTGGGGAGGAAGCCCTCCCTAAACAGTGGCTTGAATAAGTTGCAGCCATGCACACGCTGTCCTAGCCCTGAACCCATCTCTCTGCATCCTGAACATGCTAGCCATATGTGATCCGGCCACCTTTGGCTGTGTCAAAGCTTGCCCTCATTGGCTCCTTTTCTTCTGTCTACAGATAGCAATTTGCTCTCCCAATACAATAACAACAAACAGGTTGGGAGGTGAGCGGCCCACTACAGCACAAGCCCAGCATGCACTAGGCCTCAAGGTTGATTCCCAGGCTATGCAAAAGGCAAACACGATGAAAACAAACAGTAACCTCTCAACGTCTTCTCCCCACCTAGAAAAAGTTTCACTTAACTCTACTTTTTTTCTAGTTGCTATTTTCTTTCACAGTAAAGCTCCTAGGTCGAATGGTTTATATGCTTTTATCTTCTCATGGAGGTTTCTGCTTCTATGATTCTATTTTCACTGTTTTTATAAAGCTAGCCATTGACCTGCATCTTTAGGTTCAAAGACCTTAGCTTCCCTTTGTTTTACACTTGCCATTCACCTCCTTTCTTTCTTGTTCCTTCCCTAGTGGCTTCAATGCTGTTCATTCCAGCCTCCTTCTGGACGCTAATCTGCTCTTTCCCTTCCTGTAATTCCTACCACGTCGTTGGGTCTCTGCATGCCATTAGCTTCCCACAGCCTGGGGATATCAACATTCCTGTGGCTTCGTGCCCACAGATGTTCCGATATCAGGTTGTGTCCATCCCTCTGCCTTCTAGAACCTTCACAAGAGGAGGAAAACTGGAGACCCACCCGTCTGTGATCTGTCCCTGCTTGCCTGGGTCACCTAGCTAAGCTTCCTTACATTTCCAGTCCTCTATCCTCAGGGAGAGAAGAGCAGACAGAAGATCTTTGAAAAGTTCCTCACAGTTTCTCAAATGCTGAAATTCTAAAAATCCCGTCACTACCGCCACCACAAGAATCTACATTTACTTTCCCCCTTTCGTTACTCTCCAGGACTTGGCAAGACTGAAACATCCTTTAAATGTATCCCCAATTGCCACTGCCCCCCATCAAGTCAAGGTCACCATGCCACAGCTGCATCCTCCTTATCCCTCAGCCTCATGTTTTCCATCACAGAAGCCCACAGGCTTGTCCTCAAATCATACCTGGCTACAGGCCTAACAGGCCTCCCACCTGGTTAACACTGTGATACTTTCCCACACCATCTCCTTCAGGAAGCCCCTTGGCCTTTTTGCTGTGAGTGGGATCTACTTCCCTCTCAGCTCTGCGCTCCACTGACAATTGTTCTTGACTGCACACAGGCTGCATTCTAGAGATCTGTGAAGCTGAAGACTGCCGGGAGATAGTCACGTGCTTCTGTAAATAACCGTTTATTCCTCTCCAGCACCAAGACAGAGCACACTGGGATAAAGGGATCTCTGCTCTTTCAGGTCCAACAATCCCAGTATTGCGTTTGCTTTCTTTACTCCAATATACTCATTTGTAACAGGGAAAAAGATTTGGCTTTCAATTACCACTTATTTGCACAACTATCATTTTTCTGATGACCACTCATGTGCCAGAAAAGGTTACAAAGCAGCAGTGAACAAGATAAGTTGGTTAACACACACAATGAACAGAAAGGAGACCCAGACACGGAGGAAGTATCAGATGGGCATTCCTGTTCTTGGCAAACAGAAATGCAGATGGGACCGCAATGCAGGTCTTTCTGAGGACATGCCAACTGAGTTAAGATGTGAAGGGAAGAGCCTTCATCGCTATCTGATGGCCTGGTTTTCTTGAAGGCTGACTTTTTCTTAGCTGCCAAAGTATGTGCAGCAACTTGGCTTTTCAATGCCACCTCCTAAATGGCCACCACAGTGGCAGGCACCAGAGCTGGCTCTCAGCATAAGTGCACTGACTGAGCTGTCTCCACACTCTCCATGGATGTCCCATGGTCTGTTCTAAGTAGTGTCTTTCTCTTAGTAACATGCATTTGCCTTCCCTCTGTAAATGGTTTCAGAGTTCCTTTTCTTTTCAATTTTATTTTATGCGTATCAATGTTTTGCCTGCCATGTATGCCTGTGCATTGCGTGTGTGTTTGGAGCCAGTGGAGGTCAGCTCCCCTGGAACTGAAGTTACAGATAGCTGTGAGTCGGTACATGGATGCTGGGAATTGAAACTGAGTCTTCTGGAAGAGCAGCCAGTGCTGCTAACTGCTGAGACATCTCTCCAGCCCCCAGCTCACTTCGTTTTAGCCATTTTTCCATTGTCCAATATCCCACAGTATGTTCATCCACTCATTTCCCAAGGGGCATCTTCCTTGCTTCTAGATTTGGGCAATTATAAATAAAGCATCCATAAACAATAACACATGTGTGCTCAGAGAGTGAATTAATCTTATTTACATTATTCCAGCTGCTGTGTTTTAGAAAACTGAAGACTCAGAGAAAGCCCTTAGGAGGCTCCTACAGAGGTCCAGTTAAAAGATCCAAGCAGAGGTGGGAGCGTGGGATTGGCCCCTAAAGTGGAACCAAAGAGATGTTCCCTTGGTGTCAGGAAGTTTTCATCTGATGTGTTTCCGAGGAAATACCTGCATGATTGCTTTCTTCATGTACTACAGAGGCACATAAAAAGAGACAGTCTATAAGCAGACAAAGGGGGAATTATTCTTATAGGCGCTTGTATATTAATAAGATGCAACTGATAAATGGATGCAAGGTGATTAAATAATCCCCCAATGCTGAAGTGTACACACGTTGATCTATAACTTCATTTCTAAGATTCTGTGCTTGGTATACGCTCAGAAAAATATGCCAAGTGCACACAGGAATAGTCTCTGTGGCCTAATTTCTAATATTGCTGTAAGGGATAATTTGTTACGGTCCATTTTCAGTATGAGGCAAGCTTAGAGTTCCTCAGAGTTATAGATAAGTGGAAAATGCCGGGCCCTTCTCTCCCCTGGCTGGCAGCTGGCATTGGTTTCTCTGAGAACTCTGAGAATCCGAAAGTCATAGGCAATGTGCTATATGACTACGTGACTGAGCCCATGAGCAGAAAAGGGGACGGTTACAAGGTCCACATTATTCATTAGTGTCAGTCTATGGAAAAAGAGGACAGGGATTTCTCAATATTGGGAGACTTAAAAAATAACAAATCAGTGTGCCAGCCATTCTATATGCTGTGTCTTACTCTGCAGAACTGTATATTAAAAGCTGCTTTGGTTTCGCTACTCTCTTCAATTTATTACCTATTTCTAACATCTCTAAAATTGGAAAGAAACAATAATTATATGGAGGATAGAAAATGAGTTTAAAAATGTTATCTCTGTAACACACACACGCACATATACCTTAAAGACATTTTTATGTGGCTATAAAGACAAGACAACAGAAGAGACCTCGGATGTACTGTGTTAAGAAACACTGGATTTGTAATACACTGATACCTTGGTATAGTTTGGGTTATGAGAGTTTTTACTCTTGTATCCTGGATGATTTGAGCTTTTGAAACAAACAGATGCTTTCAGAACACACTGACAATAGTTCCAGGAATCTAGCTACACAAAATGGTTGACCATGTAAGTGTTTTGATGTATACAGATGAAAAAAAAAAATTTACCTGTACAATGTCAAATACAGTGTGATTACAACAGAGCAGGTGAAGCCCATATTCCTATGTGACCTTGCACTGGCATCTAACATGTGGGATTACATGAAGTAAAATCCTTCTGTTAATGCATGAGGATTCTCATCCTCATTGCTCCAATGGCCAAGTTTTGTCTTCAGGAAAGCCAACTTTACTGTTGCTTTCTAGAGAAACTGTTTTCGACCTCTGTTATCTGGGCTGCCATGTAAGGCTAGATAACAAGCTTTACAAACTGACAGCTCCAACACAAAAGGTAAGTTCACACAGCCGTCTTTCCTATGACAGATGATTTACTTTATGCTATGCAAACTTGGGCCATAAAGCAGCGTTACAGAACTAGATCTACACACATGAAAAGCTAGGATTCTTCCCTCTCCCTTCTCTCCCTCCCTCCCTCCCTCTCTTTCTCTCTCTCTGTTTGTGTGTTGTGTGTGGGTGTTACCACAGAGCTGCAAGCACAGGCCTTGCATTCTCAAGCTCTGAAGAAAAGTTGTACCTGAGGGTTTTTTTTGGAGGAGGGGGAAGGGTTACATATTAATACTCATTCTTCCTTTATTTCAATCAGCTCTTTCCTGTATGCTTTAACTAAATCTCTAAGTGTTACCAGTTCAGGGGCAGGCTTTTGCTTACATAGTTCGTTCATCTTCACTAAACTATTTCTAACTTGAGTAATGTAACACGGATACTGTACTCACATTTTTTTTTTTCAGTTGCAAATATATTTTTTCTTAAGGCAAGTATTCTAACTGCCAAGGAGTTCACAGAATGCTAAGGTATTTTGCAAGTCAATTCATGAGGAAACAAAAACAAAAACAAAAACTGGAAGCTTGGTTAAATCAATTGAGTTAAGGTTAAGCTGAGCAGCCCTAAACACACAAACAGAAGCAATGGCTCATCCCCCCCCCTGCTTCCAGCATTGTAATGCTAACAGCAGCAAACAGAGGGTACCCTGGGAAGGAGAAGAAAGAGGATCTGTCCTAATAAAAATTAGGACGGGGTCCTCCCCTCCAGGACTTACCTGAGAGACAACTAACAGCCTTGAAGTATTGGGTTGCTCCAGACATTTGCATTTTTTTTCCTAACCAAGTAAAACCGCAGAGAAACACTTTACAAGTAGAAAGCTCTATACATCATGAAATAAAATCTCCTGGAACCATGCAGAAAAGCCACAGTCCTGATGCTCCCTAGCAAGGCAGTTTTCAACATGATGTCTGACCAGGGAAAGGTGATGTAGAGAGGTCTGGAGTCCAGATCCGCAACACAAAACTGGAAGAAGAGAATTGAAGCTGCCTGGGGTACTGACATGAGCAGATCTGAAGGTCCCAACTGCTGGGCAACCCTTGGGTCTCTGGGAGTTTTGGCTGAGGGGGATTCCAGGAGCAAGGTGGGAAAGGCCAGGTCACTTTCATACAATGAAACCAAAGTTTCGGTTCAAAAACATTAGTAACTTCATGTGGTAATTACCAATTCACCGAAACAGCATTTTGGAAGGCAGCGCCAAGCCTTGTGGAATGCTTCTCAACTAGATTAAACCTCTAGACTAGTAATTAGCTAACTTTATATGAGACAGTGCTCCTGCTCCAACCTGAGCTATCTTGATCATTTCAGAAAAGCAACTTTAGCACAATAGCACAAACAAGCAACGTCTGAGCCTCAGTCTCAGCTCAAATACCATAGCTGGCAGCCGTTGCTCACCCTGAGACGGAATCAGGGTGCCAGTGCCTTCCAAGGAGCGTTAGAGGGGATTAAGATAGTGAGATAATGTGAAGATGAAAAGCACCAAGCCCCAGCCCTCATGGCATCTGCAGCGAGTTGCACAGTCTGCTCTTGCATCAGCAAACAAGTTCCTGCCATTTCATCTGCGGAGATATTTTGATAACAGTCATTGCCATAGTACCAAGTGCTCTTTACTAGACAGCCGGTTGAAAGACAGCCTGGCATCCTGTCAAAGTGACAAGCCGCTACATCGTGTCACAGACGGCAAGTGCCTAAGACGTTAGAACAGAAGGTATTTTTTTTTCCTCCAGTGCCCCATGACAGTACTGTTTACTTCTTATAGCTGGTAACGTATGTGCAAACAAAACAGCTACAGACACCGTGTTCATTGTTCAGTTTTAGGACAAGCATTTCAGGTGCTATTTAACAATAAAAGAGCCAACATATCAAGCAAGGGCCTTAGAGATGGCTGGGGAGGGGAAGCCACTTGCCACAAGCATGGCAACCAGAGTATGATCCCAGGAACCAATGTAAAGGTGGAAAGAGAGAAATAACCCCTCAAGTCTGTCCTCTGACCTTGATAATGCACGCCCATGCACAAACAGCAAATATGCAAAATTAAAAAAAGAAAATTGCTCCACATCCATGTATTTATTCCATACTAGCATATGCACCTAATTCCCTTACTAACATCAACCCCGGCAGAAAGAGACACATTCTCTATCTGATCCGTATCCATCAGATCACAGGGTGCTCTATCAATCACGTGACCTGGAGGAAGGCAGAGAAGGCTGTGGAGTGGGAGAGTTGCCTAAACACGCTCCATGGTACGCATTTCTGACTGACTCACTAAGGTCACCTGCAGAGATCCCAGAAACAAAAAGAGAAAAAACATTGGGGGAAACAGAGGTTAACACACCCCACTGAATGCCCAAGGGTGCAGTTCCTTTCAGTGCAGTTGCTACCCCTGCAGGGTCCTTTATACCCACTTGGGATGATGGGAGAGGGCAAGACTTCAGTGTCACAATGTTAAGTGTCTATGGGGTAGATTTCTAGGGACATGGACATGAAAAGCGCTTTCCTTGCATGGCTTGGGGTGAAAATGAAGACGATGCCCTCTGGAAACCAACCCAAGCGGAGTGAGTGGTGGCGGGACACTGCTTTAAAATGCACACCAACAATCTGATTAAGATAGCTCGGTCTATAGATGTAACTTATTAATTATATATTCTGCACATATAAATTAGGCTGCTTTAGGCAGACTTTGAATTTTCACCCCGTATTCCTAAACACTGGTTTATCTGGGTAGGCAACAAATTCTTTTTCAAATCTTCCTACTGGAAAACAGAGAGTATCTTTTGTTCAATAAAATTTAGTGATGGGTATAGATGCAGATAACCTCAGTTTATTAGAACAAAGGTTTTCTTTTCTTTAAGAAAGAGGTCTCACTGGGTACTCTGGCTGGCTTGGAACTCTCTCCGTACCCCAGGCTGGTCCTGAAATCACGGAGATCCATCTGACTTTGCCCACCAAGCCCTGGGACCAAGGGTGCATATCACCATACCCGGCTATACCAATGCAAATTTGTGGTAGAAGAGTAGGGAAAACTTTTCCAATGTCCACTAAAATGACATTGGAAAACAATTTTATAAACAAAAAGAGAGTACGATTCATAAAAATTAAGAAGAGGTACCAACACAGAAAAATCGCCAAGTGCCAGAATATACATAGGACCAGAAAGTAAATTCTTGATCTGAGAATTTGGTTTGGGGGCTGGGGAGATGGCTCAGTTTGTAAAGTGTTTGTCATGCTAGGCTGATGACCTCCATATGGATTCTAGGGCACATATAAAAAGCTAAGTGTGGCCACATGCCTGTAATCCCAGTGTTGGAAGGCAGAAACAGGAGTCATTGGGGCTGACTGCAAAGCCAGTCCAGCCAATCAATAAGCTCCAGGTTCACTGAGAAACACAAAGTCTCAAAAAAGTGAAAAGCACCCCACCCTTTCCTTTCTCTGGAACCAGGTGAGCAGCCCAGGCAGGGCTAAGATAAGGCTCCAGACCTGTGCAACAAGAAGGAGGAGCTGTTCAAACAACTGGGTGATCTGAGGGTGAGGGTGTCCCAGCCTCATATTGCCAAGGTGACAGGTGGAGCCTCCTGTCCAAGCTCTCCAAGATCCGGGTCGTCTGCAAATCCATCGTCCGCTTCCTCACTGTCATTAACCAGATGCAAAAAGAAATCCCTCATGGGCAAGAAGTGCAAGCATCTGGACCTATGACCCAAGATGGCTAGAGCCATGCGCCACTGGCTCACCAAGCACGAAGAGAAGCTGAAAACCAAGAAGCAGCAGCAGAAGGAGCAGCTGGCCCCGCTGTGCAGGTATGCAGCCAAGGCCTGAAGCAGCAACAACATAAAGGGCAAGACTGGAAAAAAAAAAAAAAAGTGGAAAGCAATAGAAGACACCCTACGTGACCTCTGGCTATCACATGCATGTGTTCACACATACAAACATGTGCACGTGTACAACAGCCCCCCAACACACACACACACATACACAAACCCAAATAACAAAGAGTTCCTATACCAACAGAAGTACAAAAAACGCTACAGCTAGCCGCTGAAGCCAGTGTCCCTGGAGAGAGTTGTGCTGAACAACTCCATCAGGCGCCCTCCGCATCTCTGTATCTCTAAGGGCAGTTTGTTGGCAGATGGTTGGAAGGGACACCTCCTAATTGGCATGATAGTGTCCTATGGGTTCCAGCAGAATGTCTAGTTGAAGTGGAGAAATGAACTTTTTTCTGGAAGAACAGCTATGAGCGTAAAATAACAGTAATTAAAAAGAAACCAGTGGAAGGGAAGTTACCTTGTAGATGCCGAAGAACCCCAGGTCTCGCACCACCGACAGCGCGCTGACTCTGGGGCCGGTGGTGATCTCCCCAGCCACTTGCAGGCGGATCTTGACAATTTCTAAAGGATTCGTGAAAATCACCTGGGAGCCTCCAGCCTAAAGGGAAAAAGGACAACTTAGGATTAAAGCTGGAACATGCTAAGGGATCGGGAAGAGAAGAATCATTTCTCTGAACGGAGTTTAGGATATTCTGTCCTCGCAGGATGACTGTTTTGGTCCCTGTCCATCAATCAAAACAGACGGTGGGTCAGAAAGATGGCTAAGTGGGAAGTGACTCCTGCCAAGTTGTTCTGTGACCTACACACACACACACACACACAAGGAAATAAATGTAATTAAATTTAAAATAAGAATAAAAAGTGCAGCTAGGAACCATAAATGTGACAAAAAATCTAGTTGTGGTGTGGAAGGCTTCAAGGACAGAGGTCCCAGTTCGTTAGTCTAGAACCAGAGAACCAAAGAAAACAAAGACTGTAGGGAGGCTGCTGTTGGCTCCACTCACACCGACATGACAAGGAACACTAAGTGGCACCAACAAGTCCTTAGCATGCACAAGACTCTAGGTTTAACTGCCTGCACCAAAAAACAAAGAGGATTTCACGAAGCGTGGATAACTGCTCCCACAGCATCCAAAGATACAACGGCATTAATAGGCTAAACACAAAATAAATTAATATTCCAAGCAGAACAAATCTGATTCTCAAAATAGGAGGAAGCAAGGAGTACAGATTCAAATACCATTTGGGATTACTCTTACAATTTTATTTATAATTGCCTGTGTCTAGAATCATTCTTTTTATGTAAACCAAATGATATGTCAAAATGGCAAAAATGGGAATTATACCGACTACAGCTTATACTTTGTACACTGTGTGCTCGCTTGTTCCGGGAATGGCTGGATATCACCTCCCCCAAATCACCAGTGAAATACTTAAAGCACAATACAGGAAACCTCAGTTTGAAGCGAAGTTCACACCGGCAATAAGCAATTATGGTTTTTTTCTCAGTATTAGTCAACGTGTTATTCCTTAATCACAAATATACCAAACTTTACATACTCCAACTAAAATTAATCACGGCACAGCACAACTCTGGATATTTTATTATGCAATGCTGCCACTGAGGCCAGACCACAGATACGAGGCTCACACAGCTTACAAGTTGCCATCACGGTAACAGGTAACTTTGGGTGACGTCAAACAGATGTGCCTCCCAGAAGAGTCTCTCCTCTCGGGACTCTGCACATGCATTCTCTCAGATGCTCTGGCTGTGCTGCATGGGATGCATTCAGCTGCAAGAGTGGTCTCGGAAGTGCTGTGTATAATGGCTACACGTAAGACTGAGAGACAGCATGACTGCCCAACGGTGAGGATGCAGTAAATGAATCTGAGCGTGCCCATGCACTGATACTGCAGACAGGATAAAATTACAGCATTTAATTTTTTTCTTTGTATATTTTATAATTTCTGTATACGTCATGTGTTGTGAGGACAACAAAGTCAACAAGAAAGTAGAGGAAAAAAATGTTTACTGTTTTTCTCATTTCAACAATTTAGCATCTTCATCAGGACACATTTGTTCTTTAAAAAAAAAAAATTCACATTTTCCCCATGCCTGTGCTTAACAGAGCAACGATATTCATCCATTTCCTGGACACAGGCTGTCTCGTCCCTCTCCACACTCACCATGTTTTGCTCATCCCCTTCTCCACAAGGCCCTCATAAAGTAGGAAGTAGAGCCTGAGCTAGCATGTCCCAGGGCTGCTGTGTCCTCCTGGTTCATGCAATGAAGAACTGTGCTTGTGCATACACTGCTGCTTCCTGCAGGAACCTGGAAAGCAGCCCCTGTTCCCACTGCCCTAAGTCTGCTGTGGGTTTGCAGGCCCTTCCTACACGACATGTGTCGGCTGATGAGGGTTAGCAGAAGGAAGATGGGCTAGTCACCATATTAAGCACACAGGGACGGCTGTTTCAGTGAATCTGCACCAGAGAGCTCTGCATCTGAAAGTGAAGATCATTATCCAGACAAACAGTGCACTTTAAAGGGGAAAGGTTCTAGCTCAGTGCTAGAATGCTCACGGCCCTGGGTTTGATCCCCAGCACCACAAACAGGAAGCAAAAACTCTTCTCTAGGACAAAGTTGTTGAGGAGGATTCACTAGGATGGAATTAGCTTAAGTGCCGGTTTCAACTTCTGACGTTTGCTGCTTTTAGGCTCCAGAGAGGAACTACAGCCTGCAACCCTAACGGCTAATTTCTCACAGTCCAAAACGGGAGTGATACACAGCACATCCTCATGCCAGCCCTTCACAGCAGGTGAGGAGGGAGCTGCAGGCCCCACGTAGAAGACCTCATTTACCATAAGAAGCAAAGAAATGCTGAACATACACCACTGGACTGGGGCTCAGGGGAGAGCAGCTACTCTACTCCCTTTCCCAGAAAGTGCCCCTTCTGTGTCCTGGCCGGGGCACAGTCACCTGCAGAGGCTGAAAGGGGAGGCTGACTTCTGGACTCCACGCTAGGGAACTAATAATTAAGAATTTCTGTACTTGTGCTTTTTAAAAGTGTTCCTATCTGATTATGCACACGGAGGACTGAAAAATCTCTTTACCGAGCAATCTGTAGGCTGCCTGTCAATTCTGAGGGTTTTCTCATTTTCCATAAAAGCTATGATTTCTAATTCCGATCTCCCATATTATTTCAGAGAACAGCTTTTATGTTTTCCTTTTGATCTCACAACCAAGCATTGGCATTATCAAAGGTATAATTTTTAGGCACAGAATTGTCTCGTTATTTTATTTCTTTACAAACACCTGTAAAAGTTAACAATGCATCCAATAAAATGGGAACTTACTCCCAACTTCCTAACTCCAAGACAATAGAGAGACATCGGTTCTTAGGACTCACAAAGCTGGATTGTGTTAAGGATAACAGAAGAGAAAAAAAAAAAAAAAAAAAAACACTTCATAGGGATGCAGGGACCAGGTGTATCAGAAAGAAACTGTAGTGGTACCAAGAAAAGGGAATGATGTATACCTATAGCCTCTGGCAGACTAAGAAATGAACCTACACACCCAAAGTGGCACACTGGAAAGGTGTCAAAGATGAAACATGTCCTTTGGAGTCTGGCTGGAAGGAAACGAGACTTGAAGGCACCTAGCGAAGATGCTTATCATTAGGTACACAGCGTCTGGGCATCTCCAGGGCTTGATGGCTGCACAGCGCACTCACCGCCTGCTGCTCTTCCTACTCCTGCTCTATTGTCCATTCATAGCACCTTAGCCATGTCCCTCCTCTGCAGAGATCAAAGATACCTCAAATGGGCCAACAATGAACAGCAACATCTATTGTACGCAGAGGCTTTGTGTCCCTCATCACTTGAGAGCTCTGGCTGTGCGAAGATACTGGCTTTTCTGTACATGTGATTTCCGTCACCAATCATTTTCTTATGACTTTCTAGAGTCTCTGGCAGGGTTTCAGAGATGTGCCAAACTGACTCACAGTGGCATCCTCCAGTGAGGACATGGACTCCTTGATGTGTTTCTTGCTTTAGCTTCCATTACTGACTCCAGCTGAGAAAGAAACAGACTTGTTGTGGTGGTTTAAATGAGAAACGTCCTACTTGGACTCCGGCATCTGAAACCTGAGTCCCCAGTTGGTAGCACTGTCTGGAGAGTCTGCAAGGAGGTGTAGTTTCACTGGAGGAAGTTCAACACTGGGGGTGGGCCTTTACAGTTTAAAACCTTACCCCACTTCTAGTTTTTCAGCTTCCTCCAGACTATTAAAGATTCACATTTTCTCAGCTTGCTAGTCCTGCTGTTTACCTATTGCCAGCTGGATACTTCCTTGTCGTTCATGATAGACCCATATCCCCCTGGAACCATAAGCCTAAATAAATTCATTCTTTCGTGTTTCATCACTGCGGCAGAAAGGTGACTGATAAAAGTAATGCCTGTTTCTGCTCCTGAATATTGATCTACATATTTATTCTCTAAAGTTCTATAAAGACTCACATTCAAAGCTGTGCTTAAGAACCAGTCCCACCCTATTAGTCCAGCAGCATATTAGGGCTACAGAGCAGCAAGCAGAAGAAACAGTATGTGAGAAAAAACTAAAAAGCATATACGACAGTGTTTAGGTCCAGAAAAGACAGTTCAAAGGAGAGCAAGGCCTTTCGTTATCTTGGATGTTCTGGAATGTGAGGGGGAAAAAAAATGTTAACTAGCAACCCAGGAGACTTACAATCCTTGGTGTCATTAAACATGGCACAGTCAACCCCAAAGGAACTGCTGGAGAACAGTACAGCTGAGTTACCCTTGAGTCACAGGCATGTGACCATGTTTTACATGTTTTCTGATTTTTTTTTGTGTATGGTTGGTTGCATGAGGCCTAAGAGCCATAGGCTGCACACACCATGTAATGTGAAAAGAAATGTCACAAAAGCAGTGACAGGGGATTCTCTGGGTAACGGACCCACAGTAACACATCAATCAAATAAAATGTCAGTCAGGAGCATAGTTATGACAAGCCTTACAGTGCATGCTGTCGGTTATTGAGACTTAATGCGTTGCTAGGCACTATGCTAACAAGTTATGAGGGATTTGAGGGGAGAGTTGGTCTTCACGATGTTGCCACATTTTCTGTTTAGTGAACAAGCTAAGGCTGGTGGCTAGGCATTTATCTCACAGGGAGTCATAAAGCTGGAAGCCATGGCTTAGATGCCAAGGGTGAATTCCCGGTGTGGTTCTGACGGCATACTTACACTTTTTGTCGTTGCCTGGAGACAAGGTCTCCCTATGTAGGCCTGGATGGCCTAGAACTCACTATGTAGAACACACTGGCCTTGAACTCAGAGGGCTGCCTGCCTGTGCTGGGATGAAAGGCATGCACTAGCAAGATGGGCTCATACAAACTGTTCTCATCACGGCAGCAAGAAGGCGGCTCTATCCAGAATGCTTGGCTCTAGAGCAGTGGTTCTCAACCTTCCCAATGCTGTGACCCTTTAACACAGGTCCTCACATTTCGGCGACCCCAACCGTAAAATTATTTCATTGTTACTTCATAATTGTAATTCTGCTGCTGTTATGAATTGTAAATAATATAGGTATCTGAATTACAAAAGGGTTCTTGACTCACAGGTGGAGAACCGCCGCTCTATATAGAACAGATGGCTATGAAAGAGAATGACCAAAAATGAAACTACTGAGGCAAATCATGGAAAGAGACTGGGCTTGAAAGAAGCCCTGGACCCTGACTGCCATCCTGAAGACTGTGGATATGGTGTGGTTTGAGTGAGGGGAGAGAATGTAGAAATAGATACCTTCTGAGCTGCAGGGGAGCATCCAAGATTTGGGAAGAGGCTGAGATAACAAAGGGGTGTGTTTGGTGCTAATTTGAAAAGAAGTGGCCAAGCCAAGGGCGACAATTAGGGTCTTAGCAGATTGGGAAAGCAGATTGGAAGATAAAAGGTACAATTAAGACAATTACACCTGTAAGGAGAAGGGGAGGTAAGGTGAAAGGAGTTGAGTTCTTGCTGCTATTTTAAAGGACGGAGAATAAAGAGAACTATGACACAGAACAGAGAGATTGTGAGTTCGGAGATAAGAGCTAAGACACAGATGAGGTCACATTCCACTGTAACTCAAGAATCTGTAAGAGTTTGGAAGGAGATTTAGAAACAAGAGTGGTAAATGAAAACACTGACTATACAGTATTGTCCTGGAAATCGGGCAGGGAAGTTAAGTTGAGAATGTGGCTTCTGGACGGTGAACCAGTCAACAAGACCCACAGGCATCAGACGGAGTCAAAGGTCGTAGGTAATCTAGTGCAAAAGCAGCGCGGATGCTGAGGCAAGGAGGAGGAAAAATGGGTGTCATAAGAATATGAAAAGGATAATGGGTATTTACAGTGAGTCAGGAGGAAGACAGAGAGTGTATAGACAGAACAGCTGGGCATATTTTCTCTTTACTAAAGCAAGACATGATCATTTCTGAAAACGGGGAGAAAAGTGAAAGATAAAAAATCTGTAGACTTTCCTGGAAATTAAGTTAAGTTCTGGGCCAGCCTAAGCTATATGACATGAGAAAAACAGCTAGAGTTCTGACATACCCCTGATATACCTCTGTCCCCTGGAGCTGATGGCAAAATAATATTCTGGCACTCTATGAGAAGTTATGATTGGCAACACAGAGATTGTAGTGATTACTGAAAATGAAAGTACTTGTGTATGTTCTTGCTAAACTCAACACAAATAGCCTGGAAACCACAGCCAGCAGCCGGGCAACTAAACACAATTCACAATTTAGGGCTGTATTTGTGCCTGGCAGCTGGGCATCACTGCATAGGCATCACCACATGGGTATTCTACAAAGAGCCTACTGTGTATACACTGATGGGTAAGTTCAGTGCCACTTGGATTCTTACCTAGGCAGTTACCACTGTGAACAAGAACATCTGACAATCCACTCCATTTCATTGAACACTAGCAAAGAAAAGGATTCTGCTGTATCTATAAAAAGCAAAAACCTGACATTCAAAAATATTTCATATCTTCAGAGGAGAAAGACAGAACTGGAATATCCAATGAAAGTTTATATTTTCATTAGCAAGAAAAGTAACTATATAAAACACACACGACCAAAATGAAGAAAATTACAGGTTTTGTAGTTTGTTCTAACAGAGATAAAAAAATTTGAAGACTAGCGAACCAAGTACAGTTATTAGGAAGATTTGATGTAAACGTATGTTTGCCCATAACTCAATTTAAAATGCAGATGTTTGAAACAAAACACAACACCACTTTTTCTTTTAAGTCAAATATTATTAAAATGTCCTTTCCCCAAAATTAATTTAACATTCAAAGCAAACAAAATCTCAACTCAGTTTTCCAAAGATGTTAAAAAAAATCCAGAATAAAGTCATATGGAGAATTTTACTATTGCCTAGTCATTAAATTTTTTTTTTAATGTAGCACAAGACAGATTAAAAAAAAAAAAAGACCCATAAACAGGGACACAGCGCAATGAAAAGCCCTACAGACAGCATGGGCAACAGAAGAGGGAGATTCCATCTGCCAATAGCTAAGAGCACCTTTGCCCAACACTCAACCTATGAGCATAACAGACAGTGGCTGTTTACTGCTCTTCTTTCCTTAAAAACGGACAAGATGGGGAACTGGTTTTGGTGTGTATCAGTATCAACCCACCAACCACATGAAGGAATCTGCCTCAGTGATCTCTCTGGCATGGCCTCCAGCTGCTATTAACTACTGCTTCCTAGGATACTCATCTAGAGCATAGTTAGCCGGGGGTCCTGTGTGCTGGAGGAGGGCCAGACACTGACAGCACAAAACTTAAGGATGTCAGTCAAGCTGCAGTATGCTGGGTTGGAGGGCTTTCCCAGAAAAAGCAGCACAGCCCTGAACTCACTGTGCATGCCAGGCTGGCCTTATTCTCACAGAACCACCTGTCTCAGCTGGGACTAAAGGCCTGCACCACCATGCCTGGCTAACTTCCTCTTAACAGCTCCTTTAGTTTGTGAAGGTACAAAAGCTGCTCTAGCCCCTCCAGCCTTCTTAGCACCGGGAGGTATCTCTCAGTCATTCCTCTAGCAAGGCTGTCCCCCACACTGGGACTGCAGCTATAGTCATCTCCAGCAAGCTTCCCACAACACCCACTGTACAAACATCAGTCCTCCCGGTTTCTTTCTGGAATAATGCAGGTTCCCTAACAACTGAGGCAAGAGTACTCTTTCATTTTTGGTGCTAATGAGGAGTCTGGTGCAGGCTAGGAAGATTCTCTTCCACTAAGCTTCTACATCCTCGGACCTTGGAAGGACGGTGACTTTGTAGATTCACTGAAGGAGCATTAATGGTTCATAGGTATGACCAGAAACAAGTCAGTTATACACACTGAATGACAACACCCTCAAAAACTTTTCTTCCGTTCCTCCCCCTAAGAGGCCAGAGTGAAATATTTATGAAGCACTTGTAACACAGTAGAGCAAGGTGCTGAACTCTACATAGACATTCTGTTCTCCTTCTCCATTCATGCCAGTACAGGACCTACTATTGTCCCTGCCCTTCTAGAGATGAGAAGGGAGAGCCACAGAACTCTGTTCAATAAAAGGTTCAGACAGACCAAAGAAATATGAGATGTGGTTCTTAGATAAATACAATTAGTTTAACAGATTTATCCCATTTTCTTTGTAGACTGGTTATTGGGTGACTACACAGAAGTCAGACAAGTAGGCTTTATAATCCCCAAATTATTAAAATATGAATCTTTGAGGCCAGCTTTAGACTATGAAATGGGTAATTAGTGACAATTTCTATTTTATTCAGATGGGCCTGCAAAAACAGTTATTACGGTTGGTATAGATTTTACACAAATACAGCATTAGCTCATGTTTGGGACAATAACATCCCACCTCTATACACGGCAGTTTACACCTTTACACAACAGCTTTGGCTGTTGCAATTCTTGTCTGACTCCCATCATCATCACAAATGCACCTTTACACCCTGTGGCCCGAGAGCAACCAGGATGGAAATGGGCCGTGGAAGCTGCAACTATGCCAGCATGAAGTCCACACACCAAGTTCCTCAAATGAATATGGCTTTCTCCACACAAAGCATCATCATTTCCAAAATGCTCTAATTTTTCACATGATATGATTCCTCGGGGCTCAAAGTAAAATTATAGTTTTTTTCTTCTAATATCCCCTCTCAGTAGAATGGGCTAGATGGATAGTCTGCAAAGAACCTGAAATGCGGCTTCTCTCACAGCTTCGTTTGGTCAATGCCTAGATGTTTTTATAAGCTTGCTATCTTTGCTTCCTTACAACTTTGTAACCCCGATTCCTCGTCTCATGTTAGAAAAAGACTGGCTTCGCTGTTGATGCCTCTGAATGCACAGGGTACATTATGGTTGGGGTTGAGGGTAGAGCTAGCTCTTTAATAACAACAGAATGCCAAGAAATGTTTAGAAAGGCAACATAATCCTCATGTATTTTTCTTTTTCTCTAAACACCCAAAGAACAGTGACCTTCAATAAACCTCATTAAACTGACAATATTCTTCAGGTAAATAAAATGGGTACAGACAAATAGGTCTGCTTGTTATAACGCGAACAGGCTCATTATCACAACTGCAGAAAGTATCAGCCATCTAAATATATTCCACCTTCAGGGGCTCCTCCTCTTCCTACTTCTCCATAATCTATTTTCTTCCATTTGTCTGAATACAACAAGCCTTTTGGTAAAATAGCCTTACTAAATGAGACAATATTCCCAATCATTCACTGTTAGGACATGGGGAATCCTGTCAAAAGTAACCATGAAGGTTAAAAACAGTCTCTGGAGCTGGAGAGATGGCTCAGTGGTTAAGAGCACTGTCTGCTCTTCCAGAGGTCACGAGTTCAATTCCCAGCGACCACATGGTGGCTCACAACCATTTATAATGTTGATTCCCTCTTCTGGCTAATGTAAAGGCAGATACAACACTCATATACATAAAATAAATTTTTAAAAAAGCCTCTAGTCACAACTGAGAGAACACTAGCAGCTTTTCTTTACAATTAACGCTACCAGTCTGGTGTCCACAGAAACATGGCACTATATTTTAATACAGCATAATTTCCGCTATGTTTTAAACTAAAAGCATTAAATATATCCATAATTTAATCACCTTCCTTTAATTTGAACTCACATGGTAGATACTTATAGGTACTTAAAAAATTAAGTGGCAAATGTATATGAAGAATATGTATCTTGATATTTTAATTATGCTCAATTGAATGTACTTAGATTTAAAGTGCTTTTCACAAATGACATGTGCTAAGAATATCTAATTGCACACTGACATTCTAAAATGTGCTTACATGTGTCAAAAATAGATTAATATAAAGTTATTAGGTGACTTTTTTCACTAAACCCAAATACCTTATTTTGATTATTTAGATACAACAAAATTGTACATACAAATAAGCTCTACACTAGTAAATGCCTAATGATTTGTCACATTAAAATGAACATATACAATTGTGACAGCATTTGAGATTTGAGTACGTTATAAAATAGGCTTCTTAAGAACTCTTAGATTCAATGTATTTTTCCATTTATTCATTCTGACTTGATGTCAATGAAATATCAAAATAATTCAAAAGTAGGACAAGCATTTTTATTCTTCATAGAAATCACAGGTAGAAAACAGATATCCACCAATAGTAGATGGATTAAAGTAATTAACACTGCTCAGAAACAGCCAGGTATTGAAGACAATCAGCAGCCCTCAGGCAATCTAGTACTTGTGACCAGTTGCAGGAGCTGCCCAAGGTCATTCACTCCCTGATGAGACAGACCCCTTAGAGGAAGTATCCTCAACCTCCCCAAATCAGGAAGTCCTTATTCTAAGTTCAAACAACAACAAAAACTTTGCTTACCTTTTGACATTAGATCGTGAGGTTAGGTTCACCCTCAAGAACTACATAATCCAGTTAAAAAAAGGAAGAGTCACAAATCTCATTACACTTTAGGTGACCATTTAGTAATGGGCGGAATTAGTAGCTATCTTCACCAATATGAGTGTTGGACATGTCTAGGATCACAGTTGTTATGACATGAATCATACAATCCAAAATGTATATGCAGGAACCCTAACTCCACGTACCTAAGAATGAGGTACATTTTGAGGTATGTTTTGAGGTATGAGTTAATTCAAATACAATGAGGCCATAGGGTTGGCCCTACTTTATGATGGGCATCCTAAGACATTTTGACACACACAATACACTGTAGGTGATTCTATGAGGATGAAGAAAGGATGTGGTCATTCCAGAGAGAACGTGCCTGGGCCGTCCAGCATCCCAAACTGTGGAGAAAATAAATAACCACTGATTATATCACCTGACTTGTGGTATTGTTCTGGCAGGCCCTGCCTACTGAATACTGAACCTACTGAGCTGCACATTCTAAAACACAAAATTATATAGGACTTTCCTCCTTTAGTCAGGTATACAGATGTAGCATCTCCCAAGCAGATTCTTAATCATTTAATTGTTTCTAAAATACCAAACTGGAATGTTCTAGTCTTAATGTTTTTAACCACAGGCAAGGTAAAAAAAAAAAAAAAAAAAAAGGCTATTATGTTTACAAATTTTATAAACATCAAATTTCTTATTTTCAGCTTCATGGGGTTTTAATAGGTCCTTAGCAGCCTGGCCAGGAAACCAAAGTGGAATCTATTTGACATTAAAAAGCAATTAAGTTATAGACCTGTCAAACATGTTGACATTCAGAGTCTGCTTGTCACAGTGTCTACTGTGACTGCTACCACCAGAATCAGCTAACACTTAGCCAGCTATCAATGTCTATACTACCTTAAATCTAGGAAAATTGTGGTCCAGTCTTTCCTCAAGTTTTCATATCACAACAAATCCCTCCTCTGTTTGTTAGAAACCCAGAATGTGGCCCCAATGTTTAAAGTGTCCTGAATCAAATATTCTAACTGCTGAAACCAGCAGCAAGTTATTTGATTGGCTGAGTGTATGTAATGAGGGCTGGACTTTCCTCCACTAAGATGTGACTTCCTAGCATCCAAAGACAGCTCTCATCCAAACACACTGATGCCTTAATGTGTCTTAAACTGTCGTGCCGAAATATCATAGAACGGACCCCCGTGCCAGTTAAAGTTTGTCAGCCTGATATAAGCAGGGGTCTGTAGGCAGGGCTGTGTGGCATTTTCTTGGTTGATGTGGCTCAGTGCTACCCCTGGGCAGAGGGTCCCGGGTTGTGTACGGAAACAAGCATGGGGAGCAAGTCAGTACGCAACATTCCTCCATGATTTCTGCTTCAGTTCCTGCTTGAAGCTTCCTGCCTTGCGTTCCTGTTCTGACTTCTCTTAATGATAAACAACAAACTAGAAGCTGAAATAAAGCCTTCCCTCTTCAAGCTGCTTCTGATTGTGGTCTTTTTCAGAGCAATAGAAAGTAAACAAACAATGCAAATTGATTTCTCTAGGCTCCAATGTCGGATGCTAGCACAGCACGGGGCACCTTCCTAGTTCACAGACATCATCTTCCCCCCGTGTTTTGTATAGCTGAGTAGTCTCCCATTGTGTAAATGTACCACAATTTCTCCATTCAGGGAAAAGATCATCCTGAGTGAGGTAACCCAGAAGCAGAAAGACACACATGGTATATACTCACTCATAAGTGGATATTAGCCATATAATATAGGATAAACATACTCAAATCTATATTCCTAAAGAAGCCAAACAACAAGGAGGACCCTAGGGAAGATGCTCAATCCTCATTCATAAGGATAAATGTGATAGACATTGGAAGCAGGAGAAGACAGGGAACAGGACAGGAGCCTACTACAAAGGGCCTCTGAAAGACTCTACTGATTTAGGTATCGAAGCAAAGGCTCAGACTCATAACCAAACTTTGGGCGGAATGCAGGTAATCTTATGAAAGAAGGGGAGATAGAAAAACCTGGAGGGGACAGGAGCTCCAAAAGGAGAACAACAGAGCCAAAAAACCTGAGCTCTAGGGACCCTGCAGAGACTGATACCCCAACCAAGGACAAATGCATAGGGAGGACCTCCATGCATAAACCCTCTCTTTTTATGATTCTTTCATGGTTTTGACATGACAATTTTACAAGTTAACTATTCAGTAAAACTCTTCTTAAAACATTAGTCATCATAAATAAACTATACCAAATGTCTACAGTCATTATCTTCATCCTGTTCTTAGGATTCTGATGTCATTTTTAGAAATGAAGTCAAATAAATTGAGCAAGAACTTTTCAAAGGTTGGTTCGATTACTGAGTGCCCATGGAATACTTCTTTGTGAAATGCCTGGGATCAGGAAATGTTTGAGCATGGCTACAGCTGTTCCCTGCACTCCATCACTTCCTTCACTTTTTCTTCCTGGAGTTAACACTCCCCATGGGCCATCTGTCTGTGAGGTAACAAAGCATGGCACATGGAATACAGAACTCCCTTCCTCACCAACCCCCTTCCCAGCTACATATCTACTCACCTGGTGCAGCTTTTAGGCTATGCAAAAAAAAAAAAAAAAAAAAAAAAAAAAAAAAAAAATTCCCCTGGAATATTCCAAATGATAACAATAACACAAATTGAAGATAGAGAAAACACTCTGAGTTAATATCATCTGATACTTGGAAGTAGGATATGTGTAAACTTGTGCTGTGAAATAAAAACTCAGCCTTAAGGGGAGGAGGGCCACTACTATGAGGCCACATTGCTACAGAAATTCTTGAGAAAAGAAAGATCATAAAAATAGGACTTAAATCTACTTCAGGCTATCTCCTCACTAGCTCTTACTGCCGGAACATGAGTGTTCATTTTTTGAGGAAATTTCCTCCTTGGTTTGAAACGCTTGGGTTTGAAATCTCAAGAGATTTCAAGGTCAATGATAAGGCACCTGATTTTGGGTATATTCACCAGGCACATTCACCACCGCTCAGGGACTACTTACTTTCAGAATTCAGAACCAAAAACAGTGCAAGAAGAGTTTGTTGGTGTCCTTAGATGCACAGTCTTTCATAATTTTTGGATGGAGTTACAATTCAAAAGTGTCCTTGGATTTTATCCGTAATCAGATCTAGCCACCACATTTCTTCTTTCAATGAGTAACTGAGTAGGAGAGCACAGCTGAGCAACTTGAGTTAATTATCTGGGTCTAAGACCAGAGTAGAAGAGGTTGAAAGGTCAACCAGGGAGGCCAGGTGGCTATCAAGAATATGAAGTGAATTCTTGAAGCAATGAATACCATGAAGAGGAGAAACTGACAGCAGACTGATGAGAAGTGTGGAGAGATGTGAAGTCACTGTAAGAGAGACCAAGCGGCCAAGCGGAGAAGCACCAGTTTCCAGAAGTGCCCAAATTTCAAGAACCTTGTGAGTTATTCTTGATTCTCTCAAGCAAACCCCTATTGGTTATTGCTGCTGTAGTGAGTTTCTGCTCCCCTGTGGACAGCAACAACTTGGAATAGATAATGAGTTGAGCATCAACAAAAGACGTGAAGACAATAGACCTGCTCTGAAGCCTTCTTACATAGAGGGCAAAGAGTATGCTCCCAAACACTGCTTCCCGAATCCGTTCAGTGGCTTATGAGTCACTACTGTATTGAAGAGAGATCACTTTTCTGTTTCTGAATCTGGGCTAGCCTCACATACTTGTCTGACTTAAAGAATACCGTGGAAGAACAGTCCAAAAGAAATCTTGCAGCATCTGCTGAAGATTCTTAAGCAAGGTTCCATTTCAGAAGCAGGTGTCCAAGGTTTGCAAAGTCCAAGCTATACAGAGAAGCAAACAGTAGGTGTTCTGTGAATAAGAGGCCCAGCTATTGGCAGCTGACAGTGAAAACTGCTGCCATCTTGGTATCCACTTCCGGCAAGGTTCTAGAGGATTCATCCCCAGCAGATGAGGAGACCCTGACTGAGAACCTCCCAGCTCAGCTCAGACAACAGAGAACCTAGATTCATGATATTAAGAAGTCACTGTATGAAACCAACCACTAAGACTTCGGAAGTCAAGCCTGGAACAATGTGGCAATGCAAGTCGGGCGAGGATAAACTAAAAGGTATACCGAAAGGAGAGCCAACTAGGTTTTATTAAGGACACATATTAAGGACACCTTTCTAACCAGACTTAGAAAGGTGATCAGGGTTCAGGGAGCATCTCAGTTATGGAGCACCTGGCTAGTACGTGTGAGAAGATGGGTTTGATAGCCAGTATTATGGTTTGAATCTGAAATGATCCCTGAAGACTCATGCTTCCAAGGCCTAGTTGCAAATAGTGGGCTTCTGGGAAGTGTCCAGACCCTGATTAATTCAATGACAGATTTCTTCGTTTGATAGTGTTACTCGGAGCAAATTGAAATTAACAAGTTGAGCCTAGTTGGGACGGTTACTGTCCTGTGTTTCTGAAGGTATAATCTGACTCCAGCATTTTGTTTACTATCTATTTCCTGTCTACCAGAACGTGACCAGCATCATTTGACCATGCCTTCCTGCCAACTTTCTGCTTTGTTATAAAACCAAAATGGTAGTCAATTGAGCCTGAGACTGTGGGACAGTGAGCCAATAATAAACCATGGGTGGGTATACTGCCACTGTGACCAAACCTCACAGAAACGGTATTGCAGAAAGGACCAGGAAGGTCAAGAATGCTCAAGGTGGCATAGGGCCTCAGCCTCCTACACAGTCAGACTCAGTACATTCCCCTCTCTCCTGAGGAACCTGAGCAAAAATTACATTTGCTAATCCAATTACAATTGCCTAATCCAAAAGGCCTAAGGGAAACATTTCCTTTCACAAAATCTAAAATAAATATCCCAGAAGTTCAAAAGAGAAAGAATTTTTTAATTATTTCTGATAATTCTTAAGATTTGCTAAGTTTTAAAGGAGCACTCTTAGTATGTGAAAGGATGACCCAAGCATGTGCTTTCATCTTGACTTGGAAATCCTGAAAAACATGCCTCTGCAATAAAGGTGAAAACTTTTATTACGGACAGGAAATCATGTGACAAGATAAATGAAAAGACACACATATGACCAAACCTGCCACTGAAAAACTTCACATTTAACAAGATCGCTTTTTACTTCTGGTACTGAGAACTAAACCCATGAGTGTGCTCGGTGAGTCCTCTACTACACAGCCATATCCCCGCGTTCTTTTTACTTTTTAATTTCGAGACAAGGGCTCACCAAGTTATCCATTCTGGCCTTGAACTCACTCTGCAGGCCAGGTAAGCCTGAGCCCAGCAATTAATCTTCATTCCTCAACCAAGAAGCTGCAACTACAGGCCTACGCAATCCACTCTGACAATGGAAATCACTCTCAAGAGCTGTCTTGACTTAGAAACTCTTTCATTTAGCGGATATTTAATAAGGATCTGATGGCTAGTTTCCCTGTATTATCTGAGGTCATTGGAGTATGTTAATAAAACGTACTTTCCTCACATAGTAAGAAGAAGGACACAGAAAGTACATAGAAATCATGAGAAATGCAAGCATCATATAGAACTCTTGAATGTGACAAGGGTGACAGCAGGGGGAGAGGAAGGAAGGAAAGAAATAGAAACAGTAAGAGAGGAACCACCTGTGCAGTAAGGCAAAAGAAAGGATGTCTCAGTGAGAGGCACTGAAATCTTCAGTTTTTTCAGGATTAGAAAATATCATATCCCTGGTTAGAAACCCTCTGTTGACTAAGTGATGCACTGTCCTAACTACAGGAACATCTATGTAACAGCTCTGTAAACATGAACATCTGTAACACATGTATGACAGGCAGCATCACAGCGTGAGAAAGTAATAATGGCATCTGCTACTTTTTGCTGACAAGCAGCGCACAGGAGTGGCATGTGAGAAAGACAAAGGCTTAGCTCTGCCAAGCACGGGGCACTCCTACACCACCAGGCACAAGCTGAGCACTCAAAAGCAAACATTTACCTGGCTTACAGATACGCTCAGATACAGCACAGAGTAGAAAAAATTTGCAGTTGGCAATTTTAAAATAACCAAGAGGCATACGTAGGTATGTAGCTTTGTGTTTTCTACAGTTTTCCAAAATGAACATTAATTTCAACTGAATGTGACATTAAAATGATGAGTAACAAAAGTTTGCCTTAAAAGGAGTACCTGAGGTCCTGAGGCCCACAGAGATAGCTTAGCAGTTAAGAACACCAGCTATTCTTCCCAAGGATCCAAGTTCAATTCCCACATGGTGGTTTATTACTCCCAGGGGATTCAACACATTCTTCTGGCTGTCTTGGGCACCAAGCACACAGTGGGCGCACAGACATACATGCAAGCAAAATACCCATACACATAAAATAAAATAGTAACAAACAATTTTAAATAGTTTCTCAGGGACTACTGAAATGGCTAAGTGGTTAAGGCGCCAGGCACCCAAAGCTGGAAGGTTAGTTTCTGGCGTCTCAAGCAAAGTATCTGGGCTGCGATAACATGTCCTTTCCAGTACCAAATTTACCAACAGCCTGTCACAACCAAGTTCTCAGCCACACTTTTTTACAGAAGGAACTGTGACCAAGAAATGGAAGGGTGGAAAGAGAAGGCGCCCACATCTTTTGTGCAAGGAGAGCCTGAGGGCCCAAGTGTCTTTCAGAATTCCTTCATCAGTAAGTTTAATTTAAAGATCAGAAAATCCATTTAGAGAAAAATACCAACCACAAAGATTTCTTTCAGAGGTAAGAGTTTATAAACTTCTACTACTAGCATCTACTTGAGCCATGAATTATGGAGAAAATATCAGTATCATTAAGTGTAGATCTATTTTAAAAATGCTCAGAAAACTCAAGTAAAAAATGTAGGCAGAGCTGGGCCTGATAGAACACGCCTGAAATTCCAGGACTCAAGGAGACAAAGGCAGACAGATTTCTGGGAGTTGGAGGCTAACCTGGTCTACAAAGGGAGCCTAGGATGGCCTAAGGCTACACAGAGAAATCCTGTCTTGAAAAACAAAAACAAAACAAAGAAAAATAATTCAACTTCACTTTTTATGTGTATCAGGGAAAGAAAGGAAAATGCTGTTTATGAAAACAACAGGAAATAGGATAAGTTGTATCCCTTTGAAGTGCCAACGGCCGTTTCCCTCCAGATGTACTACCACTTCATTCTTCTAAAATGAGTCAACACAAGAGACTGGTCAAGCTCTGTGGAGATGCAGGTTACAGGCCAATGATCTCTGTGGATTTCCCCTGCCGTTGTCAAAAACACTGTAAGACAGACATGGCTTTGTTCAGAGAAATAAACAGCTTTGGTTGACATGAGAGAAAAGTCAGCCATGTGTGCGAACACTCGGCAATACTGAAGCAAGGTGAGCTCCCAGAGACTTGAAAGTCAACGCCCAGTGACGCTTGGCCAGGCTAAACTGCTCATGTGACACAAGGTCACAGGACCCTTTGTGTTCTCAGTTTCACAGACCAGGCCTTAGAACTTATGACTTCCTACCGCATACACCGGCTCTGAA
>NW_026592118.1:32616241-32631840 GCF_907164565.1 Psammomys obesus
TTTAAATTAATTCTTACTATGCAAAATCTTGATTTCTTTCTGCTTTCAGGCACCCCCCCCCCCACAAATGCTGAAGTATTTATTTGCTACATGTATTTTTCTCATCATTACGGCGCAGAGCAACCCTAAACACTGTGATTAAAATGACGATCTCTTGTCTCCATGCCTACCCTGCGAGTCTTTTAAATGGCTAATAAAAACCAGCCTGGCTCTTTGCTCACCTCTCCTTGAGGAGGGTGCAGCCTTGCCAGGCCGCAGAGGAAGACAATGCAATCAGTCCTGATGAGGCCTGATAGACTAGGGTCAGATGGAAGGGGAGGAGGACCTCCGCTATCAGTGGACTGGAGGAGGGACACAGGAGGAGAAGAGGGAGAGAGAGTTGGGTTGGGAGAGGATGAGGGGGCTACATTTGGGATACAAAATGAATAAATTATAATTAATAAAAAAATAAATTGATTTAAAAAACCTGCCTGGAATCCAATAACTGCATTGTTACATACCATCACTTCAGCCAGCCTTGAAGCAGGCTGGAATTTGTCCTTCTGACTCGAAATTTAGTGAACACCAAGGAACAAAACAGAAAAACCTTCATTTAAGACCAAAAATAGAGCAACAAATATTTATTCATGGAACAACATCTACCCAATACTTTCTGCATGTGCCTGGCAGGATGAACTGGGATGAACCGAAATGAGAGAGATGCGTGACTTCTGGGGAAAATGTCTCAGTTTACAGAAAGGCCCACTTGCCTACCATCCCATCCTATTTGTCTATAGGTACCAGAAAGAAGACAGAATACCTGAAAACAGTTTGCAAACTATCTGAGTAGGGAGACAACAAGATGCCTGGGAGAGGGAGAGATGTATCAAAGAAGTAGGCTTAAGTTATTTGTCTTGGGACTCTGTAAGTCCAGGTCTCTGGAGACAAGATCAAAGCAGAACAGAAGGCAAGAACGATGTGTGGAAGGGTACCATAATATCAAGATCATGGTCCTTCTAGAGTCAGCAAGATGACTGGAGACTGTGAGTCACAGTCCTAATAAAAAAGGCTTCGTTTGGGGCATTCACTGCACACCAAGTATTACATGTAATATTTTGTGTTAATTAATACATTTAATTTACATGATGATCCTATTTTATGGATCACCACCGCCACCACCACAGTCCTCCCCCTTCCTCTTCCCATCTCGCAAACCATGAAGAAAATGAGGCTGACTTCCAAGGCGCTGTAGATCACCTAGCTGTTGGAAGGCAGCACAGTTCACCTAGGCAGTTTTGCCCCAGTGTATCTGTTTACCTGATTATTACACTGCTGCTCACATTTGAGCTAGGCTAAGGGGCATGCACCAAATTCTGTGGACACATGGAGCTAGGTTTAAGAAGTAAGAAGTCCTGGAGGCACTTGGAGGGCATTGGTCAAGGCTAGAGGTATTTAAGAAAAGAAAAGGAGAGAAGAGAAAGGAAAAGAAAAAAACCCTAAAGGAATATAATCAGAGACCACAAGTTTCCTGCTAAATGAAGACCTCCAGAATGGAACAAAACCAAACTATACATCCATCCCTAAGACCTGGGCCAGGTTCTGACACTCAGCGAGGGAAAGAACCATTCTTGTTCTTACTTTCCTACGGCTCTACTGTAAAACACGGCTAAGCCTGGGTTATAATATGAGGAACAGATGGGCCTTGACACTATCAGCCCTGAGCAAAGGTCTCCTGAAGGCATCATAAACTGCCAGACAGTGGAAAGCACAAAGGTGGGAATTCCAATAATTTTTCTTGTGCGTGGTTCTCTGAGAAGAAGGGTAAAGACGGCTTTGGTAAGCCTCCAGCTAGCATTCCAGTTACAGCACCTCATCAGAGCCACGCTTCCAGCTCAAGAACATATATATGTGTTTGACATCTGGGTAACTCAGCAGAAAAACCAGGTTGCTAATATAAGATGTCTCTGGTGGTCCCCAGAAATTCATTTTAAGCCACTCCGAACAGAAACGGGATGTGTGCGTGTTGTTTCTAACTTGTCAAAACAGCAGTCCATTTTCCAGCTGCCTCAGATGAAATTTATTAGTGTGGTTACTTCTCTAATCTTCTCTTTTTAGTTTCGCTCCATCAGCACACATGGCAAGTCTTCCTTGGCACATGTTACCAGAAGGCTGCTAATGCGAGAAAAGATTTACAGGGCACAGAATTAATGCAGTATTTTCTCTTCAAATTTCACGGGTTGAAAATATAAATCACACTGTTTCTTCTCCCTTTGAGCAACCAATGAGAAATGAACTACAGGTGAGGGTACTGAGCCCACACCAGGAGCCAGAGCATCACACGGCATCCCAAAAGAAGCTTCCTATGAGCAACGTGCTCTAAACGAGAGGCCTACCACACTGTTATGTACCAAAGAGTTTTAATAAATACTTCAAAAATATTATGTCATTCTAGAATTTCAGAGTTGGCAAAGACCAAGAAAATACTCATTAACAATCCAAACCCAATTAAAGCTTATTTATTCCCCCACAGTTGGTAGCAGCTGAATGGCAAGGCATAAGCTTTGGAGTTAGACGGATCTGGGTTGCAATTCTGGGTCTGTGCCACTCTCTAGTTGAGAGATCTTTCTACCTAGCACTTATTTTGATAATTCAGAGAACGAATGTATATAAGGCAGAAGGTGCTCATCCCCTGTTTTACATAGTCAAAGCTGTATGTCCTTCTTTCCATCTTTCCAAGCCAGAGCCTTGCATTGCTCTTATTTCTAAGAGGCAGTTCAGGCTAGAGAATGCCTTGGACTCAGAAGACAGTAAGGAATGCGATGCTATCCACTTGGCATCAGGCCTATCCTTAAAGAGCCCCCGTTAATCAGCGACACCTGGACTGAGGGTCTAGGTGCCCACCTAAAAAAAAAAACAGTAACACCAAAATAAAACAAATTTTCAATTGTTAGTTATTTAAGTTAAAATAAAATATTTTAGCTAAACATTGAAACACTTCTGAACTTCTGTTCTTAAGCAACTGCTTACAACGTAATTTCTCCTGGGTGGCAGGAGTCGTGTGACTAAGGGCATGGGTCTGAGGGCCACTACATGGTTTAACTTCCAACTGTTCTTTTATTGGAAGTTGTCTGTAAGTCAACTGGTCTTTTTGTACCTTAGTTTTCACCCTTTCCCCAATAGGAAAAAATCACATCTCCCCCTTCTTAGGCTTATGAAGGGAAAACTTCATACTTACGAAGAGAAAAACGAGTTAATATATATCTTGAGAAGAGCACCAAGTACACAGAAAATACTCCTCAGTGGACTTTGTCATTGTCAATGTCATCATCATCATCATCATGATGAACAGCAGCAGTACACGCACCATAACAACACTGAACGTTTGTTCCCTGTCCTCTTTCTTCATGGGAGCCAGACTTTATGCAGAGGCTAAGCAGCTTGGTCCATAGCACCCAAACTATTCACTGCCTGCAGCAGAACTGGTTACGTTCCTACTTAGTACCAGCTCTCACACAGGGCTCTAGGCTTTTCCTGTTTGGCTTTTCCGTCTAGTGAACATACTTCCTCCTAGAGGGTGCCTTTCATATAACAAAACCAGCTGGGTGGCATCACACCTCTCATTCTGCCAATGGGTCATGAATAGGAGGTTCTCTGGAGAAGGTGGTGATCAGAAGTTAGGTTCTCATCCTTAGAAACTGTGGCCAACACAACTGCTGGTTTAGGTAAGACAAGCAAGTCCATAAAGGCAACAGGGCCTCTAACTAGAAAGAAACTCAAAACCTAAGGGAGTAAAGCTGTGTTAGTTCAAACAAAAGCAAACTGAGGTTGCAGGCAGCCCTGAGAACAGTGGTAGAGCCTACACGCTGTGAGGTAGAAGGCATGCGGGGTGGAATTTGGTAGGAAAATGAATACACATGACACCATGGCTCCATGAAGCCACGGCCAGCACACTTTGAACCAAGTGGCAATCCTCCCACATTGTCTTACCCTCCTGACCTTACTGTGGAGGTCACTACACTGGTTCCCATGTCCCCAGAGAGCCCCCTCTTGCTTTGAAATTAACTTGCATTAACCCTCACTCTGGAGCTCTCGGCACTCCGAGAAGCCTGCCTTACAACCTTTATTCTCATTCCTTTCTCTCCACCCTAGTTCAAGCATTCCTTCCTGCCTCCCCCCACTTCATTGTCTATCTGCCCCAGGCAGGAGGCTCCTACACCTTCCCAAACACACTCTCCAGTTTCAAAGCCTCACTACAGTCCCATTCTCCACAGGCTCTCAGAGCAGCTACTCCACAGTGGCTGATTATGAGGCCAGGAAAGAGGAGGGGGAAGTGATCGAGATTTCAACACCTGTTGACAGGGTTCCATGCTCTATCAGAATTTTCGACCAGAGTCTACACATGGTTCAGGGTTCCTCTGGGAGCCTCAGTATTAAAACACAAAAACGAATGACACCAATAAAGGTCTAGAAGAAAAGGGAGTCTTTTGATGCTTCTATTTGGGGGCTTCTTAGAAGACCGTGAAGACGTGTCACTCAGTCTCCTTCGGTTTCGTACTCTAATAATGTTCCAGATGCTGGTCATCTACTACCTAAACTAAGATGTTTAATCTGCCTCCATCTGAACAAGGGCAGCAGCTGCTCAAACACCACTGTTCTGAGAAGTCGGAAACAAATCTGTTATTAATCTCTCCTTTAGGATTACATAAAATTCTGAGACCTGTCACCCCAAATCCCAAATTTGTTGGGCTCAACACTGCTCCTGTCTGGCTTTCTCAAGCCTCTACCCACTTCTCACCCGCGTCAGTTCAAGTGTGTGTCCCCGCAGTGTCTGCCAGAAGGTTCCCCTTCTCCCTAAACTGGGAAGTGGCTGAGTTTCCTGCTCACTCTTGGTTTCCAGCAATCAAATACCTGTCCTTTGATTTCTGTAAATTAACACCATACATGAAAACATTAAAGAAAGTGGACATGAAAATTAGAGTCAAAGTAGCCAATTCTGCACAAAATGAACATCCTGCTGGACAGGAGTGGACCCATAACTCAAGGCAGCTCACAGAGAAACTGGTTTCTTCAACGGTGTACAAGCAGGACCGAAGGAAACTTCCATAGCTTTATTTTAGCATTAAGATTTCTGGGCCTATTTTTCTCCACAAGAGTTAAGAATGAAGAATGAAGGCTTCTCTCCTGAGAAGCCCCCTGAACCTAGATTCTCTCAGCTATACTGCCATCAGCTATAACAAGAGACTTGGCTTAGACCAGCTGCCTGCCAACTTTCTTCTAGAACACACACAGATCAATGGTTTCCTGAAATATCACCAGAACATCCTCTAGATGTCACCTTGAGAACATGCCAGCATGGAGGATGACTGCTATGAACCACAAAAACAACTGGAAACAGACAATTCAATGGGCTGACTGAATTTTTTTTTTAAAATTTTTGTGGGGGTTAATTTTCATTTTATTATTTATTTGCCAATAAATGCTTATCCAAATTAAGCTGTAGTTCATAAAATGATCTAATTTGCTTTTCTGGGAATTTTTCTTTTTTCTTATTCCAAACACAAATTTTAGGGCTGTCCCATCAATAAAAACAGAAATGGTTTAAGAAATGCTTCTGATGTACTCTGATTTCTCTTGAATATAACACCTGTCCCCAAAGTCCTCCCCAACCATCTTCCAATGTCTGAGATTCCTCAGCTGACCACCTGGGCACTGCGGCGGGGGGGGGGGGGGGGGTGCTGTAAGTTCAGAAGCAGCAATTACTTATTTCAGGCACGTTAAGAACATTTGCTTATGGACGACTACCCAGCAATTGTTTCTCTTAGACCAGCTCAGGCTATGGCAGGCCAATGAGTGAGCGGATCTGCTCAAGCAGTTCACTCAACCCAAAGGAACTGTCAGGGAGCTCATTCAGGTTTCAAACACCTTTGAGTGAGTTAAATCGGTGTGGAAACCTGGAAGGAGACAAAGATTTTTTAGAGTAACTCTGGGGAATCCTGGATTATCTACTTACAGCCTAAGGGTTGGATGTTCAAAATTTACAAAAATACCTGACAAGAGGTGTCATCTTCTTGTTTATTAAAAAAAAAAAAAAAAAAGTCACCTGCACTGCAGAGGTGTTTGAAGCCTGAATCCTATGAGGAACTTTCCCAGCAATCAAGAGTTGTATAAAAAAAAACAAAAAACAAAAAACAAGGTGGTCTGGGGGATGGAGCAACAGGGCCCTACACTGGGCACTGAGAGTGAGTGTCCCACCTCACAACTCTCAAAGGTTGTAAACCCCACCGCTGGCGCTCAGCCTTCCTGCTGCCCACGGGCAGCGACTTGGATGCGTGTTCTGCCTGGGCCCTGTGCAGCAGCCTGTTGATGAAGAAAAAAAAGGCCAAACAAGCCCTAAAGCGCAGGCAGACAGCTAGGGTGGGAACCTTCACTCTGGTTCCATGGGGAACGACTTCTAAATACAAAAACAGCTTCCTGAGTTCCTGATGTTGGAAAAGACTGTGGTGGGGAGCTATTAACCTTGGAATAAAAACACTTGATGCACAAGTGCCTTCTTTGACAGTGTTTGTCAGCCCAGTGTCCCTGCAAGCATGCCTAAGAGGTGGTTTCAAATAGGTGGGAGATCTCATTTGTACCAAATTCTCAAATTATCCTATTTAGGAAACATGATCACCTACACATGTTATGTAGAGGATAGTTCTATCTCATGCAAATTCTGAAATGTGAGAAAATGCCCAATAGTTTATAGCTCACTTATAAATTAGAGATATACAGCAATATTTCAACCACTACTGGTACAGAGTATTAACAGCAGCAAGTTTATACTGTCCAAGTTTAAATTTGACCATTTTCCTTTATAATTATAAAATTTCAAAAAACAATTACATTTAAAGTGAGATGTCCAGAGTTGCCTGAGGACGTTTTGCATAACAACTTGGTATATAAAGGCTGAGTCTCAGAAATACTTGCCTTTTGTCTCTATTATTTTCATTTTAATAGTGACCATTTTCCTTGGGTTAACTACAGTTTCACTGGTCTCTCTCTGGCCCAATGACACACATTTACAAACACACAATGATTGGGTACAATGAGCTCAAGAGCACTGGTTCCTCAGCAGTCCAGAGTAGAAAAACACCATTTTCAGGGCATGTTATCTTTAACTGTCTATCATCTCATTAATTGCTTAATCCAAAACAAGAGTTTTACAGTCAACTTTTTGTTTTAAAATCCATCCTCTAGCAAAGATAAGCAACAGGAACAAGAAAACATAAATGAATCCCAGGGCTAACCTTCTTATATTCATATTCTACTCATCAGCCTGACAGACAGCTCCAGTCCTTGCCCTAAGGGTTCATACACCCCGAGTGGGTTAGATAAATGGCTATTTATGAACCTGGAAACAGGTGAGGACTGTCTCTTGGTGCCCGGAATGAACAGACTCTCTCTGTGCCAGCTCACTCTCCTGCCTGGAGGTTAAAAGCAGTGTGTCTCTTCTCTACACATCCACAGCTCAGTCCTCAAGAGAAATGTACTGTTTTTCACAGCCCACGGTCAGTCATTCAACACAAGCACCCTATGAGCTCTTTTGCTCACGGGGTCAAAAGGTGAGGTCACACAGAGAAAGATTTAGCTATAACGAAGAATCAGGATCTGCCAGATCACAAGAGAGAAAAGGGGACTGGAAGTTAAAAGCAAGTCAACACAGGCAAACTGAAGGGCTAACACTTTGTTAGGCAGGGTTCCCCAATTTGAAAGGCACCGTTGCCATTAATTTCCATACCATAAAAGCCCATAACAGTAGTGAGCAAAGCATGGACATCTGTGCACAACAGAACTCAGAGTTTAAAAGCAAGCAAGCAAACCAACAAAAACCATGGGAGCAGGTAAAGTGGTCATTTTGCCCGAGATACTGTAAAGCATCAACGGTGACATTAACCTTGTACTACCTAGAAGCCATTTTATTTGAAAGGTTGTTGTCACCAAAGAGGAAAAGCATTTCAAATGAAAGGTGGTGACCCTACAGGGGTCATCATTAATCACCTGGGGTCAAAGACCTTCCAAATTGTAATAGGAGGCAGGGGGCAAGGGAAAGAAGGGAGAGAAAAGATCAAAAGGCCTTTGATGGGGGTTATCTACCTATCCACAATAGCACCTGCAGAGTAGACCTCTGCAGGAGGAAGCCTCCCAGCTTCTAAAGTAACAGGGGTTTTGCTCACTAACTCAGTTTACTTCGGAGACTAAAGTCAGCAGATGGCAGAAGAGTCCTAGAGGTTCTCTCATGGCTGCCACTTTCATGATGCCTCAGTGGAGCACAAGGCACTGTGTTCTTTTCCAGGACCAAGCACTACGGATAAGAAGAAGGAAGAGCTGCAGCTGGACAAACGGCAGTGGCCCAACTTGAAGCACCTTGCAATTCTGCATTTGAGTTTATGGGAATGTACTCATCTACTCTTTGCAAAAGGCAAGGATAGACAGGAAGCTGGGGAAGAGGGTATGTTTCCTCCAGCGAGGCCAACAGAAGAGAAGGTCTGCGGGGCCCTTGATTAAAACGGCACAGGCGCTCCTTGCTCCTGCTACCACCGTTTCATGAACCTTACATGTTAAAGAAGCAGGTGGGCAGAGAGGGTGGTGCATGTGCGAATCAAATCCACTCGCATGCAGGGAAGAGCACCTAAGTCACGAGGAGGTGAGCAAGCAAGATTCCAGTGGACACTTGGTTATCTGCCTGACGGGTTTCCCTGCTGTCATGCAGCACTCTTGGAGCATGTATGGCTTTAGTGGGTCCTTGACCTCAGATAGTCCAAGCCATGAATTCTCAATTCTTTCCTATACGTATATACCTAGGGTAGAATGAAATTTAAAAATGGGACACAGCAAGAGATGAACAGCAGTCACATTTACAAAACAACCATAAATGTGTACGGTAATTAAAGGCGTATGGATGCGGTCTCTCTCAAAGTAGCTTACTGCATTGCCCTCACTCTTCCTGATGCAATACACGCTGGTACAATGCCTTAGTGAGGTGAGGAAAAGAGGCGAGTGGCTGTGAGAGGCAGCATTAAGACTCTACCGACCTGAAAATACGTTAGACAATGCAATGGCTGGACTCTGGAGCAGAAACTGGAGGAAGGTCACATGTTCCTCAGACTAGAGCACTATTTACAATTTGTGAGTTGCTTATTTCTGGAATTTTCTAGTCTGTATTTTTAGAACATGGTTGACCATGAATAACTGAATCCATGGAAAGTGACACTATGGGACGGGGATCACTAGACATTCCAGGAGACTCAAAAATCTGAAGCAGGCCGTGTCTTGTCCCTAGGATATGTTTCCCCAGTAGATGGTAAGTGGAATAACTCAAGAACGCAAACAACGAGCTTTTCAAAAACCCACTAAAAATAAATATAAAAATAATTTATTATTTTAAGAAATAAAACACACAACAGAGCAATATAAATGGCTTTCAGACTCCGGGCTGTTTTGATTAGCCATGCCCTAGATGCCTACAGCCTGCACCCATTAGCATGGATAATTGAGAATCCGCTGGATTTCCATTTTAACAGTCTCTCTAATTCATTTCAGGCACTGAGATGGGAAAGCAAAACCTTGGCCACGATTCCACTTACATGGACGTAGCACTGCACCACTCCATGCTGTACTAACCTCTGTACAGTCCAAAGAAGCCTTCGTAGCGGAGCACTTTCTTAAAACAGTCGAAGCTGTTTTTATACATGAGCTCTCCCACAAAAGAGCCAGTTGATCGCTGGTTCTGCATTCGAGTCTTTACAAGATCGATAGGGTACACAGCAGTGGCTCCCACAGCTGAAATTAAGAAATGCCATTATCTCAGCCAGAATTACGGTGATGTGGGTGAAAGAAATACAACACTCAAAGAAAGGATTGAAAACGGGAATATTTGTATGCACGAACTACTGAGCTGCCTCTGTAAATTTTTTTTTCTTCAAATGTGCCTTGACAAAAGGATGTCACTAGGGTTTAAATTAAAAGCATATTGGGGAAAGTCCAACCTCACAGAAGGGAGAGAAAATTATCGCTTGTGGGATGCAGCTCCCGTGCAGGTGGAAAAGGCCGCTTGGCTCTGCTCCCACCTAATGGGTATGGGTTGGTGACTGACTTGGGGGTGACCACTGAAAGTGGCAAGGTGAAAAAGCAGAGAGAAGACCAGACGAACAAAGAAAGTGACAAGGTGACACTCATCCATGACTAACCTCCAGCAACAGAACCCAGACCAAACCTGTAGGCTGACTCTGCGACCTGGAGAAGGACTGGCCGAGCTGCATCACCTGAGGCCTTCTGCTTCACACACACATGATGCAGGAAGCAGGCAAGCCGAGGACAGAGCAGAGACGTGCAGTCATTAAAAATGTCACTCACCGTACTCTAAACACAATACAACTAAAATGTAAGAAGGAAAATGAGATTCGAGTCCACCAAGTGCTCATTAGTAAAAGGGGTTCCCTACTAAGCATGACTGAAATCATATTGGGACATAAGATCATGAAAATTAATGCTTTGAGCCAATGTTCTAATGCACAGTTCTCACTAGTGATCCTACAAATGTCAATGCAAACAAACAAACAAACAAAAAAAACAAGGAGATAACATTCTTGATTCATCAAACTGGCTGGGCTTTCTATTTGAATTTTGTTTTTGTTTTAAATAATAATACTCAGACTGGTAACAACTGATAAAATGTTATCCTCAAACTCACCGTTTGAGCTCACCAACTATGAGCTTTTGAGAATTTAATAACATATATCTAAATACTTAGAATGAATATAATCTCTGATGCTGCTGTTCTTACAGTTAGGTGAGAACAGCAATGAAAGATGGGGGGAAATGGAATAGGCTCTTTAAAGAGCAGAACTCCATGAGCAGAAATTCTAAAAATAAACTAAATGACCAATAATAGAGGTTTAAAATACTATGCTGGTGGGCATGGAGGCACACAGCTTTAATCCCAGTGCTTAGGGGGAAAAGGCTGTTCTTTGTGAGATCTGCGCCAGCCTGATCTACCCAGCTAAGTCCAAGCAAACCAGGATTACATAATGAGACCCTGTCTCAAAATTAAATAGTAAATTAAAAAATACTATCACTTTTAAAACTAAAGCACACTATTTAAAACGGTATCTTCAAAGATCAGATGTTGGTTTAAAGAAATGTTCACAAAACTCTTATTTTATAAAGAAAACATGAGGGGCAAGAGAGATGGTTCAGTGGTTAAGAGCACAGGCTGCTCTTCCAGAGAACTCAGGTTCAAGTCCCAGCACCCACATGGCAACTCAGAACCTTCTGCAATTCCAGTCTTAGGAATCTGATGGTGACAGGCACCCCTGTGGAATACTGATGTAATGAAGGCAAAGCGCATAAAAATAAAATTAATATATTTTAAAAATGAAAGAAAAGAAGCTAAAAAGAACATGGTTGAGTAGTCGGGTGTTTGGTATTTATATTCCTTTTACCTTTATTAAATGACTGAACTATTTCATGGCATTCTCACATATATGTGTGTTGAGTGTTTTGTCTTTTTTGTGTATGTATACCACATGTATACCTGGTGCCTTGAGGGTGTAGGATCCCTCAGAGCAGGAGTTAAGGATGGCTGTGAGCAACCGTGTGGGTGCTGCGAGCTAAACCCAGGCTTTCTACAAGAGCAACAAGTGCTCTTTGTAGTTGAGCCATTTCTCCAGCCCTTCATGGTATTAAAAAAAAATAAATTAAGAGAATAGAATATGAAATCTTTCGTTGTTAAAATTATAGATATATACATATATACTGTGAATATATAGAAATATATAATATAATATAATATAATATAATATAATATAATATAATATAATATAATATAATATATAAAATTAGTACTAATATTTTGGCATCTCTATTACCGAGCAACACTCAAAATGTTTATGATGGCCATAACTAAATGAGTTATAGGTGAGTTATAGGTGACTCTATTTTTTTTCCCCCTCATTTTTGGTCATCTTCCTAAAATTAATATTTCAAAACAATTAACTGTTTTGTCATTGCTCTTCTGACCTGTTATCATTAGCATTACTTAGGCCAATCCATTTTAGAATATTGTACCACCCCATCTGTGTAAATAAAATATTAACTCTGTCCCACAGAGTTGTCAAGTGAGAGTGACATATAGTCAGCGCCTAATAATACATTCAATAAAATTTGTTTTCGAAAGGCAGGATAATTAACATCAGGGAACAATGAAAACGATCACCAACCTCAGCTACCAACCCACTGAATTTTAGCTGCTGTCAATGCAACACAACTCCAATACAATGAGATCATTTGAAATCTTCAGTCATTTAACAGAAAACAGCTCTACATAGAAATATGCGCGTCTAAGGAGGTAAAACATTTCCTCCACAAATTCCATGGGTTGTCTCCAATTCTACCACTCTGCTCTACCTTCATTGTGACAGATGTAGTCAAAGGAAGAACATCATTTTATTTACATGCAGGAAAACATGTGATACTAAAAATGTTCTGGCATCAAAATAATGAGAGCACTCTGAAGACACTAAAGGAACCTGCCATTATTGCTAATTCTTCCTCTAAAAGACGAACCAAATTCCAGGTTCTCATTTAACTTTTTGGAAGCTACAAAATGCCGTATGTTCTTAAAATGACAGATGGAAAGAGTCCAGCTTCACTGCTTCCCTGTCTAGGACAAACACTGAATGGGTGTAGGATGTAAGGAAAACGCAAAGTAGCCCACGGGTAGGTGGCCTGCCTTGCTTGAATTTGAGAGGCGCAGTGGGGTTTGTATAGCAAAAACAAAACCACCCTACATTTCAGGTAGGGTTGCTCTGGATTGCTTTAAACCTCTAAGCAACGGCCAATCACTTCCTACTGGAAATCTCAACAAACTCCTCTAACCCTTTCTTGGCCAGTACCAACAAGCACCCGTTATAAACCCTCCAAAGCTGCAAAGGGCGCAGAGGGGAAAAATGGAGAGGTGTTGCTGCCAAGGGGGAAGCAGGGGAGATCTGAAACAGCCCTTCTGCTTTCCTAAATCCCCAAATCTCTACAATAGCTGGTGGCACGCAGACGAAGAGATAATTATCGCAGACACAGCGTCTGAAATCAAAGGGAGGGGAGCGCAGGGCTGCTTCCACCTCTGCCCGGGATTACACAGTTCTTTCTCCTGTACCAGGGGAAATCGGCTTCCTCTTTTAACCACAGCCAGCTGCTTTCCCAGAGGTGCCTAGTTGGGATTTACTGGGCATACACACCCATTCCTTCCACTTCCATGCGGCACACAAAACTCTCTGCTGCCTTTGGGTGGGAAGGAGCTAAAGGGAGGGGGGATCCTGGCTCCAGGCCTGACAGTCCTAAAAATGCAGCCCTCGTCAACCCATTGTGGTCAAAGTGGCGTCGCTGTTCAGACCCAGAGCTCCAAGCCAAAAACAGTTAAGTCTCACAAGATTTGAAGATGGCTTTGCCTTAAAGGAGGTCGATTTTTCTTATTAAAAAAAAAAAAAAAAAATGCTCTGTCTGTTCATGGATTTATTTTACAAGCGCCATGCAGGCACAGCACATCCAATGAAGGCCCCAGCTCAGCCCCGGCTACAGCACTGAGCAAGAGTTAAGTGAGGAGGTCCTATGTCTTAAGTTTCTGACTCCCACAACTTCACGACATGGGCTTCTGTTAACCATAAAATAAAATTGAGCATTCCTAACATTGTTTCCACATAACTTATGAATCCTTTCACAGAGAAAATAGGTCTAAATGTCTCTGAACTATGACTCCAGACTAAACAAAATTATCTCATTTTGATACTCAGAAAAACGGAAGGCACGGCTGTTAGACAATGCTCTGACAGTGCCCCGCTGAGGAGCTAAGATAGCCTTCATTTAGCAAGGCCAGCAGCTGCTGGGGACAGTTGCAAGAATCAGTGTTCCACACCCACATCCCTCTGTATTAGATGTGAAGAAGAAAAGAGCTACTTGTTTCTGGAGCGTTGGGGTTTCTAGTGCTGGGGGAACTGCCCTGTCTTTCTAAGAAACACACGCCCGTATCTGTTCACCAGAAGGCTGCTAAACAATTTTTCCTTTCAGCCTCCTCAAAATGCTTGCATTTGGGGAGCAAAACTGGAAAATGGTTAAGCCAGAAACCAATGCTGGGAACTCAAAGAAAGGGTGAGGGGCCTGGGTATCTCTGTAGAAAACTCCAGGAGAGGACTCACTTTGATCACTCACCTGCCTCTGGGCCTCAGCCAAGTTGAAGGGCAGCATTCCTTCTTCTAGGGGAGCGATGCGCTCAATGTCTGCCAAGGTCATGCGTCTGGACAGAAAGCAAACGCAACAATGACGAAGTACCAGATTTCTTAAACTCACATTATGGAACTCCAGAGCGCTCCTTTTATCACCTCCTGTATTTCAGTGTTGCCTTCATTATTTGGTTTCTTTCTCTCCTGCTGAATTCTCCCTACACCTAGTTCCTAACCTTTTTTTATTAAACTGACTTTTAAAAAAGCCAACTTACCCCCTCGGCTCATATAAATCTGCTAACTGAAACAAGATGTCAACTTCCATGGGTGTAACCTGACCAAACTTCTGGGCGGCCAGAGCAAACTCCTCTGCATGGAAAAAAAGAGAAAGAGAGATTGAGAAAGATCAACACTAAAGTCAGCATTGGCTCAAAGCACTGGAAGAGTGGACATCGCACGTTACCATGAAGTCATTCCCCATTCCTCCAGTTCTTTCACACCCTTAGAAAAAGAATGCAGAACTCCATCCCAACACTTAGAGTAAAAGCTTGGTGTTACCTGAAGGCTGTAAACACATGGCACTGGGTGGTATTCAGATTACAGAGCAGGGAAAACAGGAAGAGTGTACGAAGCTTCAACCTGCTCTCCAGTGTTGACACTACTACAAATCCAAGTGAGTTTTCTATTTTTTTTAATCCTATTGAAATGCTGATATCTTTGAGCTCAGGGGTCACATGATGCTATCATCAAGACAGGTTTGTGAAACTCCCACATATTTTTGATGGCCACTTGTGAGGCCGCCTATGTAGCTCAAGTTCTTGCAAGAACTGAAAAGACTCAACAAATCTTTTATCTTGTCTTCACTCAAAGGCTAAAACTTCAGTTTATCAGAAACTTAGTAAAGATTGTTTTTGTTTGCTTTAGTTTGTCTGATCACAGACTGGAGGACACATCACCAACTAATCAATGGTATGAATGGGACAGAGCGTTCTAATATAAACTCCAGGCTGCCTTCCTCAGCCTCCTTCCCTAACACACTTGAAACAAAAATTCTGATACTATCACTCACCCTTAGTCACCTCCACGTCTTTCCTGCTGCCAGCCAGAGTGCTGTAGATCTTTCTAATGAGTTCCATGTTGTTAAGGAGCGAGTTAAATCCATTAAAATAGGAGAAACTAACTTGATGGGACGTAGCGCCTCCAGCGGCCTTGGTAAGTTGAAAACAAGAGAGAGAGAGCGAAGAAAAAAAAAAAAGATACATCGGTGAAGTGGTTCCAAAAGTACATATATCCAATGCTGTTTTGGAAGTAACCAGAAATGAACACACACACACACACACACACACACACACACACACACACACACACACA
>NW_026592118.1:32631850-32692675 GCF_907164565.1 Psammomys obesus
ACACACACACACACACACACACACACACACACACACACACACACACAAACTACCACAAGTATTTTTCTTTCACATGAGAAAAGAAGCTATAAGTGATTTTTAAAACAACTGCAACTAATCATAACCAGGACTTGTACTTCCATACACAAGCCCTGGAAAACTAAATAAATACACGTGTAGGATTTTAACAGTACCAGTAGTCATTTGCACAGTTCAAATTTCAGTGGGAAATGTTTTATAAGTTGGTTTATTTCATCTAATGAGCAAATGTTAAGGCCTAAAACTTAATACAAACTATATCATGTGTTCATACATGCAAAACTGAATCATATCAGTGCAGGCATACTCTGAGAAGTGGATAACGCAGCCTTAATTCATATCAAGACTTGTCAGGACACTTAAGCCGGAAAGAATCACTTGCATCTGAGACTTTATATTGGTGGGACAGGTAAAGAGTAAGTGTGTTTGGTAAAACTTGAAGCTGATCAGAATTCTGATAATTTGATTTTTTTTAAGGAAGCGTTTTTCTCCTTAGGGGACAGGGGAAACAGACAATATGTCCACTGTGAATGGAACCTCCGTTTGGGGTTTCAAATTCTATCCTTCCCTAACAAGGCAAAATATTTTTATTAGAAAAGCACTTCTTTAAAATAGCCACATAAATATTCACTTAGTAATCATTTAAAACGGCTGACATTTGCATTTACCTGGGTTGCGGGGAGGCGGGGTGTGTGTGCAAAAAGAGTGAGATTAATATCATGCCATAATGGGAAAGGCCGTGTATTTGAAACAAAGCACCAGGAAAACAAAACAGAGACTTGACAGGCTCATGGTCAGCACTGTGGGAAACCCAGACGGCTGTGAGCACACTCATGGTCTAGCCAAGGGAGAGTTTCCAGAGAAGTGGTTCCCAAACTGTAAGAATCAGCTAGAAGCTTTAACATTTAGATACTGTGATATAGCCACCATCAGCGGTGAGAAGATCATCTGTAATGATCTTCCCTGGTAATCTAGAAAGTCCATGGCCAAGACCTGGAACCACGATCCAGCATGCTGCACGGCCTCTCAGAGTTCCAGGTAGTGAGGACATCAGCTGGACATCCTCTGGGTTGGGGCAATCATGACATATAATACCAGGGCTCTACCTGTCACAAACAACATTGCAACCCCAACAAACACCAAGAGTCAATGAGAAATCTAAGCTTTAGACTTTTTCTGTGACTCCAACAAGATATCAAAGCACGCATGCTTGAAAGGGCGCCTGTATGCATGCATGTTTCTTTTTCCTTCAAGAAGAAACATGAAAATCAGCATTCAACATATCTTAAATTATAAGGCAAAATAATCATGAAACGACAAATTATTTACTTTCTTCTTTTTTCTAATCTGGTATGAACAGATAGATCCTTGGTATTCATGAGTTCCACATATCAGATGCAACCAAGCACAGAATTTTGCAAAGATTTAGGGGGAGAAATTACATCTGCACTGAATATATACAGATGTCTTTTTTTGACATTATTCACTGAACAACACAGCAAAGACTTAAAAATACTTTGATTATGCTAGATGTTACAAGTAATCTAGATATGATTTCAAGTACAAAGAAAATACATGTAAGTTATATGCAAAGATGATGTCATTTTGTATAAATTATCTGAGTATCTATAGAGTTTAGTATATGAAAGCACCCTGGTACAGACCTCCGGGGACACTGAGACACAACTGTACTCACCCTCAAAGCATAAAATATAGACAATCAATTAACCTACCCACTAAAATGTACCAACACATATTTTGGTTTGCAAGGGTGGTCATATAGGTGATCAGATTAAGAAAATATTAGTGTTTTAAACAGGAGGGGAAAAAAAAAACTAGACAATTCATAAGAACTGTTCTTTAACTATCCCAGTTTACTTAGCACAAAATAAAGAGAATAAACTACTTCATTAGGGCAATTCACAACTTACAGCTACTAGACATTCTTCCACGAAAGGAGTCAGGACATGTGGGCGGATGGTGACCATGATGTCCCGGAAGTCAATGGCTGTGACTTTTCCAGTCTTGGCGCTATCTCGCTGGACAAAGGCTTGCTTCGCATGCTCCAACTGTACTTCCTACAGTTAGAAAACGTAAAACGTCTCTTTCTTATTGGGAATGACTGATCATTTTTAAATCACACAAAAGAAGTAAGCCTACATGATTTAACAGGACGCACCTGCCTGTTTTAAAATGCTAAAGTACTTTTCCCTTTGAAATAAAGAACATTTCTCAAATCAGTGAACATAAACTTGAAAACATGTACTCTGCTTAAAACCCTACACAGTGGAATCGGAGCCAGACATGGTGCCACACATTTGTGATCTCTGTCAGCACTTGGGAAGCAGAGGAAGGAAGATCAAGAGTTGAGAGATGGTCCTGGGCACGTTATGGCTCTGATGTCCACCTGGGCTGCATGAGAAAACCCTGTGTTATAGTTACTGTTCTAGTGTTTTAAAAAAGCACCAGGACCAAGGCAACTCTTATTTTAAAAAAGCATTTAACTGGGGGCTTGCTTACAGCCTTAGAGGGTTAGCTGAAAACAGACAGGCATGGCACCTCGTTAGAAGCTGAGAGCTTTACATCCTCATCTGAGACCTAGCAGGCATTTTTGAAATCTCAAAGCCCACCCCCAGGAACACAGCTCCTAACCCTTCTGGGACAGTTTCAGCAGCTGTTGAGCAGGCATTCAAACCCATGAGCCTACGGGGCCATTCTCATCCAAACCACCACATCCTGTTTCAAAAGTAAGAACAGAAGGTAGGAAAGGAATCGGATGAAGAGGAAGGAGAGGAGAAGAAAAAAAAAAAACAAGTCAAGGGAACCAAATCAGTTTCCTTTCTTCTAGAATTTGAGATACGAAGAAAATGAAAATAAGGATGAAGTTCTGTAACTTCAAAGACCTGGTTAGCTCCAGCAAGCAATCTTGACCACATGCTAATAGGCAAGTGCTTGACTTAGCAACAGTGAGGGAGTCATTCTCTGCAGGAAGACGCTAATCCTCAGCACTGATATTACTGATAACTGGGGCAGGTTAAGTCATTGTCACAAGAGGCTGCCCTGTGCCAGCTGATCCTCCCAGTAGCTGCTGGTAACTCCTCCACCCAAGGCTATGAGGGTCAAAAAGGACACCACAGAGAGCCCTCTGCTCTAGAATAAGAAGCTGGACAGTTTGTAGGTCAGAGGAGGCAAAACCATGGTAGTACATTTGAATATATAACTCAATGTGGCTAAATTCGAGCAAGAATCACAGCTCTCTATTGTTATTCCCAGGAGATGAGTGCAGACACAGAAACCAAACATGGCTTCCCACTGAGGCTCACTTCTCACAAGGCAGAAGCATCCCTCCTATATAAAGCACGTTATCATCTTCCGCAGGACACTGCCTACCTTCCAAATGGACCTCAGAAAGCTAATCTGAACGAAACTAAAAAGGATCACCAAAGGAACAGCGAGGATCTCAAACGATTTAGGTGAGATGAGGTTTCACTGGTAAGGAAGCCATCTCTTAGCTTTGGTAACATAATGACACAGTTGAGCAAACACAGATTGTCCTATGAGTTACTGCAATTTGAGGGGTCTGGTGATACTGTGAAGGAGACTCTGTCTTTTCCTTGCCACGCTCAGGTGAGAGGATGCAACTCAACTGACATAACATTAATAATGACTGGATCTGGCTCATTAATATCGTCATGGTTTACACTGTCCTGTCTCATTTTCTGTACTTTAAAAACATAAACACTGGCATTTTAAAGATTAATTAATAACAGGAGAATGTCGTTAACTTATTGAACCTTAGCTATGGCACTGGAGACTTTTAGTGCAGTGCAGCCCTGATGAAACCCTTCAGGGGCCCAAATGCTTCTAGAGCCCCACAGTTGATCTTTACAAGATGTGTTGGCTCAAACCCTCAGGTGCTGCTCACTCTACTTTTCAGGGAAAGGGCTGCCACAAAAATGTCGAAGGTTTCTCATGAGCTGAAGATTACTGTCTCCCTCCAAACTTCCCACTCCTACCTGCTGGACCAGAATAACTAAGAATATACCCAGTATGTATCTTGTAAAGGCCATAAAATTACACATCACTGACCTCATCATTAATGTCCTCACCCAGTACTCAACTCTGGTCCCTTTGCTAGGTTCAAAGCTTAATTACTGGCATGCTGGTTTCCCAGTGGCATCACCTGAAAAGCTGTCATTTTCAATTCTGTAAGTGGACTTTCCACCAAGCGCAAGCCAGTTACCAAATTATATTCCCCAGACCTTTAAAAATCCATTTAAGAGGCTAGAGAAATGGCTCATTGGCTAGGAGCACTGGCTGGTCTTCCAGAGGTCCTGAGTTCAATTCCCAGCAACCACATGATGGCTCACAACCATCTACAATGGCATTCAATGCTCTTTTCTGCACATAGACTCTAAATGCAGACAGAACACCCATATATGTAAAAATAAATAAACATTAAAGGGGGGGGGGGGCTGGAGAGATGACTCAGCAGTTAAGAGCACTGTCTGCCAGAAGAGGACCTGGATTCAATTCCCAGCACCCCACATGGCTGCTTCAAACTGTCTGTAACTCCAGTCACCTGGTATCCAACATCCTCACATAGACATACATTCAGGCCAAATGCACATGAAATAAAAATGAATTATTATTTTTTTTTAAATTCACTTTTTAAAATTTATCTTTTTCTTTTCTTTCGACAGCAGTGGTCAGGGCCTCCCCATTCCTGGCTTAAATATCCCCGGTGGTCTTAACTGTCAGTCTCTGTCCACGGCAGTCCACTGTGCATGCATCACGTCAGCTCCAAGCTTCCTTCCTCAGGAGAAAGATCCAGTGGCCTGTATCACTGAAACCCATCTCCCATGTAAGGTGCTCAGGACTCTACATCTCTGCCATGCAGACCCTCTATGCAACTGAAAACTCAACATGCCCGGCCATGTGGTTCAGACATGAACACGTTATGAGATAATATGCCATCTTACCTCAGAAATAGAGCTGACATTATCGGCTTTCCTGTCTCTGCCATGGATGAGGCGCCAGGTTCTGCTTATGCTTTCCCCTACCTATGCTGTTATCGTCCTAGGTACAGTGGGCACTCAAGATAAAGACATGATCAGTGACAGGCTGTCAACGAAGTCAACTGAATGAACAAATCAGGATCTAGTCAACAAGTCAATTCAAGAAAAAATACCTGCTCAATGCCTGGAGTGAACAATGACCACAGTAGGTATTCCACTGAAAGCAAAGACCATAGTAGGTATCATCTGAAAGGAAGTAAAATGACTCAGTCCTCAGAAGCACTGCAAATGCTATAGAGAAAGCCAAGGTTATCCTCAGCAACAGCAGAGGTACCACTGGGTGTTTTCAGGTCTTTTAGGACCCAAAGACTTCCATACCAAAAGCAGCCACAGCCAGCCCAACCTCTTACAGAGCACCCAGAACACGAAGACCAGCTTGTCTGGCAAAACAAACAACAGATGCCAAAAGTCAGGGAGGGCCCATGACTGTCCACACCACAGGAGAGGGGATGTGTTTCTGGCAGAAACATGTGGAGGAACAGTCCTCCTTTGCTGTCTACAGTTTCAACTGAAGAGCTGACGCCAGGGAGCCTACAAACACGGGGAAAACAACAACAACAAAAACCAACCAAACCAAAACAACCCACCAGCTTAACCAACCGATGAGCAAATTAAGAGCTCATTTTGAACAACTCCTAAAAACGGGAGACATTAAAATTCCGTATGCAGAACTTGAAGCTGTAACAGTGAAGAAGGTTTAGGCTGCTCCTTCCATGTAAACCAGCTTACTAAAGACAGGGCTCGCCCTCACCTTCACACAGGGAGCTGGGTCCTGATGATACGTAACCTAGGCTTGCTTACCTTATAGTTGTTACACAGTCCAGAAAAACCTGCAATCCTCTTGCCTTAGCTCCCTGAGTTCTAGGATCTCAGCTGCAACTCAAGCCTGGACACTCCGCCCCTTCCCCCTGCAAACTCCCACCACCACACACACACACACACACACACACACACACACACACACACACACACACACAAATGCCTGCTTGCTACCTGACCATGGTGAAAGAGAAACCCTGGAAACCTATACTGCAGGGAACTTGACTAAAAATATTTATGGCCATTAGGAATCTAAAGAGCTACAAGAATTTTCTTTTATGTTACTCCATCCATGTATTTATTTAAGACAGGTTCTCATGAAGCCCCGGCTGGGCTCAAACTTTCTACACAACCAAAGAAGACGTTCACCCTCCCTTCCAATTCCTCTGCCTGCTGAGTACTGAAATTATTTATGGGCATGCGCCATAAAGCCCACTTTACACGGTGCTGAAGACTGAACCTAGGTGGCTTCATGCCTGAGGGTCAAGCTCTCTGCTGAGTGAGCCATGTCCCTGAGCACACTTTCAAGTTCCTCTTCCTGCTCTAGATTTTGACTCTGCCTGGTTTTGTGGGGAAAACCATAAAATCCCCAAATTTCCACAAAGGCGAAAGGCAATGTGTGGAAAATGCCTGGCTCTCCTCACTGACAGTCACAGGGAATGCGAGGCAAAAAAACACCCGGAGAGGTGTTCCCTCCCTCATGCTCTGCTCTCCTTTCATCCGTAAGGGCTCTGACGTGGGATGGAGGGGTCCTGTAGGACCAGACATACAAGCAACTCTGTCAATGTTAAATTCAAGCCTGCACTAGCTCTGAAATAGATGACCAGGTTTGGTACTCAGATCATAGTGACTTAAGTCCCTTGATGGCATCTCTAGAGCTACTAAAGAATATCTAACACCAAGAGATCGCTGCTGCCAACATGTGTGCCAAACAGGACAAAAGTAGGATGGAGAACATAGACAATAACAATCATTTTCTAAGTGACGGGAACAAGAATGGGAGAAGTGATCATTATATAAAAGTACTTGAAGGGAAAGGGCCAGGCTGGTTCTCTGTATCTCTTTTTAAAAGAAAATCAGTGAAAAGAAGATACCAGGGTAAGTCGCAGGACGATACATGAGTATCTCATTTACAAACCTCACGAGCAATAAAACAAGATGCCTCACACTGTCACTAGTAACACTTTTAACTATGGGCGATGGGACACCTGTCACTGGTTTTCCTTTTTGGAGGGGAGCAGAAGGCCTGGTAACTGCAAAACGTAATGCACCAGGATGCTACTTAACACCTGGGGAGCTCAGGTGAGCTGGTGTTTTAGGACCCAAGCTTCCTCCACGAAATGCACATAGCAAGGCCTGCTGTTTGGGTCACGCCCGCCACACATTTTTTAAGCGGTACCTTTGAGTGCTGTTGGGGGTGAAAGGCCTCAGCACCTGTAACATCCTTTCCAATCCAGAACCGCTAAGTCATCTGAGCCAGCCACAGGTGCAGGAAGATGAGCTCACAGACACGCCAACATAGCACAGGATCACAGTAATGGCTGGGTGATCGCCACTGACCGCCATCCTAAGGCTGAGACAGTGTTTTATCAAAGCGTTATAATAACTTTGGGAATAATCGATATCTTCATTTTGCTGAGGGACACTTGAAGCTGGGGGTGAAGCTACTACTCAAGGTCACAGAGCAGCCAAGCTGAGATGCACACTGAGGACAGTGTGACTCCAACACTGAGATTCCTCACTGTTGGACTATGCTGTCTTGGGGGGAAAAAATTACATAAGCTAACTTGGTCCCTCATAAGAAAAAAAAAGAATTTAAGAAAAGCTTTCATCAAGCTTGGGGAGATAGCACAGTTGGGAAATGACTTTTATCTGTTCCTCCAAACACACACACACACACACACACACACACACACACACGGGAAAAGGAGAATCTATGATGATAATTTGGATGCTATAAAAACAAAGCAGGATACATTTCCAAAGGGACAGAAGACCCCACCCATTTAAGATTAAAAATACTTAAAGGAGAAAGAGACACAATGGTTGACATAATGAGAAACAGAGAGTAGAGATTTAATGTTGAAAACAAAAGTTAAGCTTTGTATAAAAAGAACACTAAAAGTAACAGTAGAAGTGTAAATCCAGTCTGGATGGGAGGAGAAACAAGAGGGCAAACTTTGTGCTGGGTGCTTTGCTTCCTTTAACTCGCACACCTGATGCTGTGGGCGCCATGACTTTTCATTCTACAGATGGAAAATGAGTTAGAGTGCTTGAGGCTGTTTGGCCCTGGAGCTTGCCACGCTGAGTGTGTGCTTGTGTGCATCTGTGTGCGCACATGTGTGTGTGTGTGTGTGTGTGTGTGTGTGTGTCTTAGAATCCTGTTGTGTGTACTAGAGTGACAGATGTGTGCTACCACAACCTGACTGGAAGCCACAATCTAAACAAGCATTGGCTGTTTATTTTGAAAAACATGTGTATTAAAAAAAAAAAAAAGACAGTTGTAGAAAGAGACATATCTCTCAATACACAGAGGAGGCAACAAACATCAGATTGATTCGTAAACGGAGTGCAGAAAATTAAACTAAAGTGAAAAATCTGAAACAACAAAACCAAGGAGCTGGGAAGAAGGCATGCCTCTGAGACGGGCATACCTCAAGGTGCCAGGCAAGGGATACTAGCTAAAGGTAAGACAGTGTGTGCCAGAAACGGGGGTGGAGGCGGGGCTCAGGGCACACATGGGCCAGGACTTCTATCACCTAAGGCCAGAAGGTCCCAGTAAGAAGCTGCACGGCCATCTTAGACCCTTCTGTTCAAACACCAGTGAATGTTTTCCATTCCCTCTACTCTGCTTCATGATGATTAATGGACCAAGCTTTCACTGTAGCAGGTTCTAAAGACTTCAACACACCTATTCAGACTTCTGTAGGGAAAAAGCCAAACTCTAAATTGCTACCTGTATAGAAATAAACATATATGGGGGTCACGCTGCTTCAGGTCTAAATTCATGCTTCTAATAGGCCCGGGCCTGTCATTTCCTTAATAATCTCCTGTTTTCAAGAAGGCATATTTTGAATGTAAAAATTCTTTTTACCTCTATTCAGACATGCAAGTAAGTTTGTGCTTTAGTCTGTGAACAATTTCTCAGGTAAAACAACAACAAAAGGTCTACGAAAAAAACAGCACATTCACTTGAGCCATAAAGCAAAGACCATTGAAAGATAAAGCAAACCAAAACCTGGTTCATTTTTTACTTTTGTGTTTTTAAAACTTAAAAATATATATATAATTTTAATTAAAAAAAAAAAAAGTCAAGAAAAATTTAAAAAACTGTGGTGGTAGCAAATTCTGGGCAAAATGAAGGTGACTCTGAAAACAAAGAATAAACTGTATGAGGAATGTTTGCTCAGATCTCTACACTATTTAATATATAAGTAGCCCCCATTTTCATAATCCTAAGCTAATTTCAGAGTGCTATGCATTAAGATGAGGATATGTTTGTATGTGCAGGCGTGTGTGTGTGAGTGGCGTTTGTGCACATGCGTGTGAGTGTGTACCTACAGAGGCCCTGCTCTCCCACTCCCTGACTTCTTCCGTGACAAGGTCTGTCTCTCACCGCTCCTGTGCCCTGGCCAGCAGTCAGCAAGCCCTCTTGATCTCACTGTCTCCCACCACTCCCCCCCCCCCACTGGAATTAGAGGCATATGCGCAGCTACTATGGATTTCTGCATGTGTGCTGGGATCGGAACTCGGGCTGTCATCCCTGCAAAGCAAGCACTCTTATCCACTGAGCCACCGCTCCAACCCTGACATCTACACACATTGTAAAATGAGGTAAGGATGGAATTGAGGAATGAATACGTAGACAGCGAAAGCATTTCCATTCGTCACATTTTCCCGTAACCCATGCAATCAGATTTCAAGTGTCATGGTGAAATTCTGTCCCTGGTTCCTTGGGTTGAACCACCCACAGGAGTCTCAAAAATAATGCCACCTCATCCTCCACACCTACGGCAACACCACGATGGAAAACAAGTCCAGTATGTCTCTATGTTGCTTTGCTCTTCCGATTCCCTGCTAAATTTCTCAGTGGGTAACAGCCAGAGAGATGTTAGAAAAAGTGTCCACTCCCAGCAGGGTGTTACTGTAAAAGCCGGCTCAAGCTGTTCAACAGGAGGATAGGCTGATCACCTTGGACACAACTGCATAGTGAATCTTGATTTCCTTTGTCCCAAATATAGAAAGTGCATAAGAAAATGGAATCTAACTACCCAAGTGAGCTGGATTCCACCTGGACGCCAAACAATGTACCTTCTATAGAGCTGGGGTAAACGATGTCAGCTCTCAGCACTCCTTTTTTGTCTCTGGAACACTAGGGTTATTGCAATTATGAACCAGTACCAAGAGGCATGACATGTTCTGTCGGTGCCAGCTCACAATCAACAGCAACAGATTCACAGGCTGCAAATGCAGATGTGGTCTCCGGCTGTGAAGGCTTGCGGTCTTGACACTTACATTAACCAATTTCAAACAGTAAATGTTCTAGATCAAGGCTTGCAGTTTCACGACACTGTCAAGTTCATGCACACAGCAATAATCCCCACATCATCTCTGTGCCTGTCAGCTCTTTACCCAAGGCCTCTTGACAAACCTTGCTTGTTCAACAAAATGTTCTAGTGTAAAACACGATTTCTCCAGAATGTTTTTCTTCTTTCTTTTTGGTGTTGGTTTTTTTCAAGACAGGGTTTCTCTGTGTAGCCCCAGATGGAATAAACTCTGTAGACCAGAATGGCCTCTAGAAACTATGTCTAAAATAAGTAATAAAGTAGAGCACAGTGAGGCATACTTATGTGACAGGTCCCCAGACCTTAGCACAACTGACGCCATCTTAGAGGCACCATTCTAACTTTGCCAAAACAGGAACAAAGACCTGATCCATCACAGGCCTGGTAGATAGTTTTAGGATCCAGGAAAGTTCCTTAACCTTGTTTTTTAGCTTCTCTAGTTCTGCTTCTTGCCCACTGAAGTATGCCAACAGGATATGTTTTTTTGCGTGAAAGACAAAGAACTGTGAGGTTCTGACCCGCATGATTTGGTTAAGTTTCCCATGCAGCCACTGCCCAGCAATGAATACTTCCTATTCAGCTTTAAGACTGTCCATATATGTGGACCGGCGGGCAGCATTTGCAATCTCAGTGCTAAAGAAGGGGAATTAGGTGGATTCCTTGGCTTGGTGGCCAGCCATTCTAGTTTTCTTTAAGTTCCAGATCAAGGAAAGGCCATGTCTCAAAATAACAAATGGGTATTACCTGGGGAACAATAGCCAAGGGTGTCCTCTGGCAATTACTCACATGTGTGTACACATGCGCGCGCGCGCGCGCGCGCACGCACACACACACACACACACACACATAGCGAGAAGTCTAAAAGAGTAGCACCTCTGGACACTAACTGGCTACACACACTAGTCAGTGCCTAAGTATGGATGCCACAGGGTACGTCTAAAGGAATTAACTGCTGGGGATTTGGCTGTTTCTATCCCACCGCTCTTCCCTAGTTATGTCTCCATCTCCCACCTCTGGCAAGATCAGGGGCAAGAAAAAGGACCAGAAAAGCTGAGACACTGACAACCCTGCTGCTAACAAAGAGCTGAAGGTGATTCCCTGTCAGCTTTCCTCCAGGCTCAGACGGGAGAGACCCTGAAGGAATAACACTCAACACTGGGTTGTTTGGTTGGTTGGTTTTGCTTTTCTGTATAGCCCTGGCTGTCCTGAAACTCACTCTGTAGACCAGGCAGGCCTGGAACTCACAGAGATCCTCCTGCCTCTGCCTCCCAAGTGCCAGGATTAAAGGCGTGCACCTCCGCCACCCAGCTCCAACGTTGTTTTATTTCTGTTGTTTTAATGACTTATTTTTCTTTTATGTATATTGGTGTTCTGCCTGCTTGTGTGTGTGTGTAAGATCTGCTGAAACTGGAGTTACAGATGGGTGTGAGCTGCCATGTGTGAGCTGGACATTGAATCCAGGTCCTCTGGAAGAGCAGCCAGTGCTCTTAACTGCTGAGTCAACTCTCTAGTCCCCCAACATTGGTTTTTAAGTAAAAGACTTTGTAAAAGAAATATGACTGACTGCTGAAGAAACTAAATGATTTAATAATAATAAAAAAATGAACTCTTTAGAGAGATTTATAGGCCAATAAATATTGATCCCTTGTGACTAAAAACATTCACATGTAAATTAAAACATTTTTAAAAGATACTTGAAGAGTAAAACCAAGCCATGACCATAATTTTATTTTTTAATTCATTCTTAGTTGGTCTAGAAGAGATGAGATTCATTATAGCATTATCATAGAATAAGAACTGTATAATCATATTTAAAAATACTGTTGGGCTGATCTCAATGGTCCAATGACCCAATCACAATAGAGAGGTAGAAGAGGCTGGGAAGGACTGAGCTAGCTCTGGAGAGGTGCTGGAAAGCCAATGCCCTCACAGCAAAGGTAGCCTAATGTGGCCATACAAATGGCCTAAGAACCAGTTTTCAAAGCTGCCTGGATTATTTCAATACACAGCAATTGGAAATTCAGTGGCTTAATCTATAAAAGAGCTCAGGAGGCAATTTTACAGTCATAGACAGGCAGCTGCATCTGTTCCTTTTCTCTGGGAAACACACAATATTGGTACACAGTGGAATAACCAGGCACAAATCCCAACTGCAATTCTGAATGCTGCCAGAAAACAAATGCTCTGAACCACTGAGCCATCTCTCCAGCCCTAAGATTTTGCCTTTTGACCTTGCAACCCTGAGGGGATCATTTTCTTACTCTCAAACAGTCAGAGGTTCTACAAAATCTTTTAAGAGCCCATGTAATTCTACAATTAATACAATTCTACAAAACTGAAAAAGTAATACTTTATATTTCCAGCCTTACAAACCTGTGGTGGATCAGGCTTGGGGGCAAAAGCGAGAATCCCAGCTTATACTTATCCCTTTTTCCTTTTTGTCTTTTTCTCTTTTTACAAATGTAAGAGTCCAGGATCAGGAGAGATGGTTGTTCTCCTGGAGGACCCAGGTTCGATTCCTAGCACTTACATGGCCACTAGCTCACACCCATCCATATCTCACTCCAGTCTCAGAGGATCTAATGCCCTCTTCTGGCCTCCTCAAACCCTGCATGTGGTTGCACAGGCATGTAGACAAACACCCACACATAAATTAAAATCATTAAAATACGTACATATATTAGCAGAACAAAAATACAAATAAGACCTTTGATATAAAAATATTTCCAGGACTGTAAGAAAAATAATTCAGGGTGGAAATACCAGATAATTAAAAAAAAAAAAAAAAAAAAAAAAAAAGAAGAAGAAGAAGAATTAGACCCACCAGCAAAAACTGAGTAAACTCTGCATACGTAAGGTGTCTTTTTCTTTCTTTTCCAAAATGCAGTTGCACAAATTCTGAATCCCAGTTAAATGGAATATGTTGATGAATTGTAGTCTGTCCAAAAACTTGTTTAACATCCTCTGAAAAAGAATAAATGGTGATTAAAATAAGGGAAGTCGGGTTCTTTCTTAGATGAATTCAAGTAGGCCTTTCGCCTTCTCGTTAAAAAGTAACTCAACTTGAATGCCTATAGCACAAAACTGGAAGAAACAAAAGCCAGAATATTCCTGGGAACAGCTGAGATATTAAAGTTAATGACCTCAGTAGTCGAGTAAAAAGCTAAATGTTATCGCATCTGTTTTGTCTCAACATATGGTGACTGTTTTCTATACAGAAGACAGGATTTAATCTTTCGTGGCCATGGTGGTTTGAGTGGGAAATGTCCCTCACAGGCTCACCTGGTCCCCCACTGGTGACACTTCGTGGGGAACTTCCTGAGCTTTTTAGAGACGGAGCCTTGTGTAGAGGAGTGTGTCAGTGGAGGTGGCTGTGAGGGTTTCTATCTTATCCTTATTTCCTCTCCCCTTTTCTACTGCCCCTGTTTGAAAATAAATGTGGCCAGGAAGCTTCTTGCTCTTGCTGTCTGCAGTCATGCCTTTCCCCAAGACTATCCCCCTGAGATCATCAGCCAAAATAAACTTTCTTCTGAGACTGCTTCTATACATGGTATTTTATCACAGCAACTGAAAAGTATCCAATACAGTAGCAGAAACCCATACGTGCATAACAAACATTTAATGTAAACAAGACAAATAAAAGTCAAGTTTTTAGAAGATCTGGACCCTGGTAAAACGCTGAAGCACATTCTCAAAACCCAAGACTCCCTCTGAGCTGGAGTCGGTTATGAATCCCTCAAGCTGCTATTGTGGTAAAAGCCGGCAAGCAGTCTGAGTTTTTTACATTAATTCTTCCACAAACTACAAGACAGGGTTTCGCTGTGTAGCCCTGGCTGTCATGGAATTCACTCTAGGCTGGTCTTGAACTCAGAGATCCTTGTGCCTCTACCTCCTGAGTGCTGAGATTAAAGGCGAGTGCTGCCCATTGCCCAGCTTTAGTTAGTTAGTTAGTTAGTTAGTTAGTTAGTTAGTTAGTTAGTTAGTTAGTTAGTTAGTTATTTTTTGAGATGGGGTGCTTGACAGAAGTTCTTAAAATGTTCAAATAATTCCATTTCAAGTTGTACTACTCAATGTACTGGTCTCTACTTGTCTCTGCTCATCCTTAGAAAAGGGGGCTGGGAGCTCACTAATTTGTAGAGTCTTTGCTTAGCATTGGAGGAGAGAAGCAGAATGGTTGTGTACATGTACACACACACGAGAGTGAACACGCACACACACAGACACACACACACACACACATACACACACTAGCACGCACACAAGCATGCACACACACACCCCAGTATAAAAAGACTCACACAAAATAATATGAAAATTATTTTTCTAAATAAAGCATTATTTTATTTACTTGTCTCTATCAATAAGGAAAATGTGCCTTTAAAGGGTGAAGGGAAAACAAATAAGTATACTAGTGAGTTTTATCCTTATTTTTTTTACCTGTTTTAATACACCTGTCAAAGGTGCTCATTTTTATAAACAAAATAAGCCTGGTTCCTTCTCTTCCTCCTTTATGAAGGAAGCAAAAGAAAAAGAGAAAAGTGCTGGAGTTCTCTCAGGGGTGCCAAAATCCCTTGTACTTGTTTCTACTGCTTCCCCCAAATTTCCTAATTCCTCCTCATTATGCCCACAAAATTTTCATTTCATGTTTTTAAAGGTTCCAGAAAAATTTTACTTGTCACGAAAATAGTAAAGCCACCATCAGCATACAGTTGTGTGTGTTTGCACAGAGAGGGTAATAAAAATCAAAATTATGCTGAACATAAATTTTATAAATGGTGAGGGAAAAAATAAAACCTCAGGATGACCATGGTAAGGACAATAAAATAAAAATTTCAACCCTCAAGTCTTCTTAGAGAGAGAGAGACTTACAAGGAAAATAACATAAACCAAGAATTAAGATTTAAAAAGAAATACTGGGGAGTGGGGAAGAAAGAAAGACTCCCAGAACCTCTAGCCAAGGGTCAATAAGATGAATTAGATGATAAACTCCCTCATGAAGAGTTTCTGACCTGAAATTCAAATGTCTAGGGCTCCAATACTACTAGCAGCAATGGCTACCATGTCCTGGTTGCTTACCAAGTGACAGGATTACTCTAACAGTTCCAAGTCCCTCAGCCTGAAGCCAGACTTTCTTCAGCAGCAAAGCCTCCTAAGGTAGCCCGTAGCTTCTGTCCAGTTCTGGGTTCACCCCTCAGCATGGATCAGGCCCAACAGACTCAACAGAGGCACCACAGTCTGCTAATCACACCAATTCCTTACCAAATGAGCAGCCACACTCGGACCATAAAGACAGCCCCCAAGCCACACAGGGACTGCTTCCACACCCTAAATACAATCTGACTCTGCAGTGAGTTCTTAGTAACAGGCAAGCAAAAGGCGGCTGTCTAGGGCTCTGAGGTAAGCTGAGGACTCCTTTCTGCCCCATATTACATAAAGATCATCTTATCACACTAATTACAGGACAACTTCAATAACACACTTTCTTGGCCCTTCCTTCAGGCTTCCTAGAAAGTAAGAGAAAATATTAAACAGACAGAATACATAGCCAAGGCACCCAGGCATATTAGTGTCACATAGCCTGTAGAAGAAAATCTGGAGAAACTGGAGAATTGTGTGCTAAAGGTTTCGACACCTTTTGAAGGACTAAAACCCCCTACATAAACATTTATACACACGTTTACACATATATGAGCTTAAATAACTTAAATTAGTGAATACGTTTAAAATAAGTTTCATTCTAACTAATAACTTCTCCCCCCTGCAAGTAACTATTGTCTCCTACTTCATTAAGGTCAGACTTGAACACAGCACTGTAAGCCTTTAACTCTAGAGGCAGAGCGCTTTCCCCACAATTCTAGAGAGCTTGATTTTCGAAGTCGTTGGCCAAGCACTGTCCTTTAGAAGCTGTGGTATCACTAGGGTACCCCTCATCCCTGAAATCTGCCAATCCTAGTTATTAAAGAAAAATAGTTACGTGGTCTACATATATACGTTTGCCCAGATACACTGTACGGCTTTAGTTCCAAGTAGCATATTAATCCCTTGATGGCAGAGGCCTCACTGTCCAAAACTGATTCCTCTCCGTGGCTAGCATAGTGCTGGGCCAAAAGAACAAATTCTCCCTAAGTTGATTTTTAATTGAAATCAGTCAGCGAACGTTTACAATAGTTAACACGTCAAAGACGGTTGCCTTCTGAAGCACTACGGTTTTCCTTATGGAGAAGTAATTTCTGTAACCACTGGCAGCCATGCTCATCCTGAGTCCTTCATCCCAATGACCTTTAGGTCTACAAAGGAGAAAGAGTCTGTGTGTAACTAACAACATCCCTAAGTTTTCCCAATACAAGAGTACAGGGCCGAATTTTGAAAAAATTATCTTAGTAGGCCATGGAAGAGATTCACTTGCCATTAATTCTTAACTCCCCATTGAAACAGCCAACATATATGTAGGGAGAGCAAGGATGGTTTCCAGATCACCCAGTGTGACTCAGTCAAGTGCAACAGCAGTCATGAGCAGACCCTGGAGGACACAGGGGGACTGTGTTGCCAAACATTCCTTCCATGCTCTGTTTAAGTGTTAACTCCTTGGAACTGGACAGCATAAACACTGGCTGGCCTTCAGAATGTGGCCCAATTACCTGCTTCTTAGCTGTTTAACACAATGGCCACTGGAAGATGGACACCATGGAGAGACAGCCGCAACTCTGAACCAGTGCACATGCGCACTATACCCACTTCTGTGGAAGAAACGTGTAGCAGAAGAGGTGAGGGGCTGAATCCAAGTCTAACCGCACCAAATAAATCAGGATCAGGTCCACACAGCATCAGCACTGTGTGTGTGTGTGGGGGGGGGGGGGGGGGGTGTCTCCACAACAAGAAAGTCAAATTTGAAGAAGGAAAGCACAGAAATGGGAGGGAAAGGCTTCTTAAATTTTGATATTGGCCTTTCAGGATGACTGTCAAAAGTTTTGCATTATTTTTCTTTTTTTGTCTGTTTGTTTTTGGTGTTTTGTTTTTTTTTTTTTTTTTTTTTGGGGGGGGTGCTTTCCCAGGAGTTCTGAAGCAGAAAGCAAAGTTCATTTCTTTTGAGGCAAATCAAAGGTTTGGCCACACTATCTGAACCCAAAGCCACCCTAAGACGTGACAGATCCTGCTCCAGATACCCAAGGCATTTCCATAACCTGGCAGCAGCAAATACTATTAGTCTGACATTCCTAAGAATTGACGGCATTTACAGGCGGAAGCAAAGACGGTTCTGGGAAGAGGTTAGGGCCTCCTCGGTGTGCAGAGGGTGGCGGAAAGCAACGACTGGACCATTATTTGCCAGTTGGCACAGACCCTGCGACATCTCACAATCACCCTCCTGACCTACATACCAAGGTTATCACCCACACAGAGAAATGGCCACGCCACTAAGGCCAGAGATGCGCAAAGCACAGGCTGGCGGTCCGCTCTATTCGTTTTCCCATCTAAAGTCTTTGCCTTGGGGTTTACAATCAGAAGTGCTATCTGTAAGTGAGATAATCACCCTAGGTTAGTGCTATTCCCCCCTCACATTAGAAAACATAAAAATGCTGCCCCACACAGAATCCTCTATGCCCAACGAAACGCCACATACTCCGCCTTCCATAGGCAAATGAGCATAAAAGACTCCAGGAGTTGAAACTTAGGACTATCCTATGACTAAGTTCACACCTTTTCCATATTTTCTTTTTGTTTTTTAGTATTTTTTAGTGATTTATTGATTTTTATCTTATGTGCATTTTTTTTCTTTTTCTTTTTTTGCCTGTATGAATGTCAATGTGAGGGTATCAGTTTCCCTGGAACTGGAGTTACAGTTTGTGAGGTGCCATGTGGGTGCTGGGAATTGAACCTAGGTCTTCTGGAAGAGCAGCGAATGGTCTTAACCACTGCGACGTCACTATAGCCCCCAGAAGTTTTTAGCGCGAAGCTGAAGGTGTTTTTGTTTGTTTGTTTAGATTTATTACATGTGTATGGGGATACAGGTATTTTCCCTGCATGTCTGTGTACGGTGTGCATGCAGTGCCCGTGATGGCCAGAAGAGGGCATTGGATCCTGTGAAACAGGAAGTACAAAGCTACCACGTGGGTGCTAAGAATCAAACCCAGGTCCTTTGGAAGGGCAGTAACCAGTATCCTTAATCACGGAGCCTTCTCTCAAGCCCCTAACCTGAAATCTTAGAGAAGAAGAGAAAGTCCAAAAGTTTTCTGCCATTTTGTTGCTTAGTTGGTTTGTAACACAAACGCTGAGAACTTTCTGGCGTATTATTACCCCTATCGCTTACTTAAAAGGAGTGAGAAGGAGGTGGAGGCTTCTTCAGCACATAAGATCTTAAAATTGGATCCAGGGAGTAAAGCCAGTCAGGCAAAGATAAGCTGGATCCGTACATGCAAAAGAATCAAGTCCAGCCCTGACCACCTAACAAATAACTCAAGACAGATCAAAAACTGCAATGTAAGAGCTAAAGCTACAAAGACGTTAAGATGTAAAGATACGAATATAAAAAGAGGCACGATCCTTGTATATTATATATATATATTTACATACATATACACTGTTACATATACACAGTACATGATGTGCTAAGCAACACATGCCAAATCCATATAATAGAATATTATTCAAAAATTTAAAAAAGGAATAATTGCATGTTACTATGTGGACTAGTGTGCTAATATTGAGGGAGAACCCTGTAAACTTGGTGCTAAAATGTCTGTACTAACAGACCACATAGTCTATGAGTTAATTTATATAAACTCCCAGCAAGATGCCTCAGCAGGTAAAGGTGCCTGCCTCCAAACCTCGTATGGAGAGAAGTAATTCCTGCAAATTGTCCTCTGGCCTACACCTTACACCTTTACACACACACACACACACACACACACACACTGAGAACAGACAAACTGAGATAACCAGAAAGATGAAGGGTTGCCTTGGCCCACAGTGAACCAAAGAACCATTCGGTGTTGAGGGGAAATGGACGATTGACTGCTAATGAACACAGGTTCCCTTGTTCAAGAGAAGTGCTCTAAATTTCAGAGTGCTCAGGGTCATGCAAATCTGTGACAGTTCTTAAAACCAAAGAATTATGCAGCTGGGAAGAGTAAATGGGGGCATATCAGATCTCAAGAAAGCATTTTGTAAAAAATAAGTGATAGCTACAGATTCACTTTTGACTAATTGCTACCACAGGGCGAACTGCTTGACTCAATACTCAATCATTAAAATGCCTGCCTCGAGAGGTGTTTGAGGAGTGGGCCCACTCCTCCTCACTGCAATGTTCTGCAGGGAGGTGGCCACTGAGATGATAAACTCCAAAAGGAAAAGTCTCAATTATACTGAAATTATTTGGGCACCAAGTATTTACAGATTATTTTTTAAAAAATTAAGCAGAATATAATTTGGAAATCTCAGGCAGAGCTCATACATCTCTCAAAAGGCACCATTTTTCCTGCAATGCTTAAAATCCATCCTTCCTTGAGTTCACATGCTGAAATTCTGAATGAAAAGTGATCAAAATCTACGTAATTTTCTATTATGTTTCTTACAGTATGAAATTAAGAAAGATTAAGAACCTCCACTCTTTACTTTGAAGATCTTTCAAATACTAGAAATATTTAATTGGCAAATTACTTGTGCATGCCATTAAGTGGTTAGACTGAATTTGTTTTTACAAATTCTATGGGCTCTTACTCCTTAACCTCCACCACACTATAATCTGAAATCATCAAGGTCTTCACTTATGCAAATTTTAACTTTCTACATTTTTGTTTCTATACAGAATAACTAAATTAACGCTCTTTAATTTCTAGAAGATTCACTTTTTGAAGCTTCAAATCAGTGAAAATGAGTTTCCCATTAAAATAAAAAAGATTCATCAAGCTATTCCAAACACTAAACCGTAATATCTCTCCTATTGATCCTAAAAAGTCTGTTAATACAATAACTACGAAGAGAATGTTTCTGTTAAACACCAAACGCAGCCCTTTTAAGAGACCCAAGAATTATAGAATTCCCTCACCTTCTTTCTGAAGGGTTTCCTCGCTTTCTCTAAGTCTTAATCCTCAAAGAAAATTTGTGGTTTTTCTATGAGAAGTAATATTTCATCTGCTGATAAAGCTAACAACAACTTATCCAAGGATCGCATAAAAGATGAACTTGAACAGACAAGTTAAATAACAATGGATGAAGGGGATGCAGCCTGTCTGTCATTTGTCCCAGTGTCAAGGTTGCCCATTTCAAACCCTTCTGACAAGTACCTTTTTGTGTTAATCACAGTGACGGGTCTTAAAAGGAAAAAAGTATGCTGGCTACAATTGAGGCTCACTCAAGAAAAGTCCGGGAAGAAAACGGATGTCATTAAAACAGTAAGCCCAGAGTACTTCAACATTAAAAATGAGTTTTCTGTAAGATCCTTATAAAGTTTTTTTTAATTGTTGTTTAACACAGAGACAGTGGTGATGAGAATCTTAAAAAAAAAAAAAAAGCACACTGGTAGTTAAGCTGAGCTCTACTGAAGCCATATATGATGTCAGTGTATTTAACAGTCAAGTGTAATTTAAAACTCTTCCAGTTTTACACTTTGAAAGGAATAGGGCTGCCTTAACTGAAGGTCACATGACCTGGATGAAGACTCCTGTAACGCCAGAAGAGCTGTGGTTCTATGAAACCAGTCACCGCTCCTCCTCTGAGCCCTCTCATGCATGCAAGACAAAATAACACCAACTATTGCTCACCTGAAGTATCAACTATGTTCCCTAGGGGAGATTGCTGGAAGCGCATCCCTAAGCCTCATGCCCAGACACTGCAAATGAGCGGCCACAGTTTTAACAAACAGCACATGCAAAGACAGCAAAAACCCAGCCTCAGCCTCAGAGAGAAGAAGCCTACTCTAAGATCTGAGATCTACAAAGGCTCAAGCATAGCACCATAAATCAGCACAGTGAGTGCTGGTGCACAATGAGGCCGGACGGCGAAAGGCCAGCATAAATATCCTATTTAGCAAAAGATAAAAATGATCTCTGGAATGTTCTAACTCAATCAACGGCGGAGAAGCCAACTGGGAGGCTTTCCGTGTTTATCTGCTAGAAAAAGCATTTTTCATCCATGGAATAACAAGGTCAGCAGCCTTTCACACGTAAAGAAGGTCAATTAAAATGGTGTTTGGAGGCAAATAGCAGACTGTGGTCAACCTCCAGATGTGCCTGCTTTAGTCATCTGCTGTGTCGATTATCATTATCTTTTACCACCAAGAAGGAACACAACCAAGCAACTCCAAAGCTCGGAAATTTTTAAACAGTGTAAGAATCCAAATTCATTCCATAAGTGCAAGCATAACATCTATATTGTTTTAAAAAAAAATTCCTCAGCTAGTTTCCTTAGACGGATGTTATCAAAAATAATTTTCTCACAAAAGCATTAACATACATTTAACCCTACTTAACGGCTTCAAGAGCAGATGTGCTGCAAAAGCACACCCACAGCGAGCCCATATTAGTATGAAACTGTTTTATTTCAATTAAAATGTCTAACTATCCACCCCCAACATATACCTAAACTGTAATTTTCTCTAAGAACTTCCAATATGCTCTTGATTTTGTTTCCTTTATCAACCTATCAGAGCAAATCTGCCTTGCAACTGTTGGAAGAAATCAGTCATTAGCAGCAAGATTACAGCAAATTTTCCAATTTAGAAAAACTGTATTTTTATCTCTCTCTCATACTGAAAGAATAATGGTATAATTTTACTATTTTTAAATGAGCGGTACAGTTTAAAATAGTCAAATTTTCCCACAGCTCCAGGCTTCAGGATTTAATGTTAGCATCTTAGCTTTCAGTTCTCTGCACCTTTCTTCGTGTGAACAAACTCTCTTCAGCTCTCATCTTGCACAAACACAGGCACATGAGCACATGTGCACAGAAACAGACACACACACATAGATGGACAAATGGACAGATGGACGGAAGGTCGGTAGGGGCTCCCAATCTAATCTCTCTGTATCCTTGTGGAGAATGCTTAACCTCCAGGCCAGTGGTTAACTAAAAGTGACTTCACATGGCTGTTGTGATTTACTCTTCCATTGACATTCTGCCACCTTCTCAACAAGCCTTCCCTTTTTTTTTTTAAGTCCCTATTTTTAAAATGGTGTGATGAAGTAGCAAAAAGTACAATATTTTAGCCATTTGAGCATGGACGATTCTCAAATTATGCCACCAACTGGAAGTGCTCTCTGATACTACTATCTTTCAAAATTGAAGCCATTATGGTCAATCGTGCAAATCCGTATTTAGCGTCTCGTAAATAGCGGATTTTTGACCCAATGAACTGGAACAGTGTCTGAACAGTGCCTGCGCTCTGACACGGTGCTCCAGCTCATGAGCTACAGACCTGGAGGAGCCTGTTTTCAAAGCTCCTGCTGTTCCTACCTGGGCTCTTAGCCCTGCTGCAATGCGCTGTGAGCGGAAACCTTCACCTCAAACTAAAATCTACTTTGTGCCAGCACTGGGTTTCTTCCAACAAAGTAACATTACCTTTGTAAAATGCCAAATCTAAAATCAGTATTAACAAAGGCAGTTGCAAAGACTTTCTTTTTCCACCGAGCCCAAAAGAAACCTAATGCCTCCCTCGAGTCTCCCATCTAGCCGGATACTGAGGATGTCCCAGGCTTTCATAAATTTTCCTTTACCTGAAACGGGGGTGCTTTAATTGACAGTTCATGTTCGCACACTGTTAACTCTCATCCCTTCCTTCAGTTCCTCTGCGGGTTGTTGCAACACATTCCCTATGTCTTCTAGACTGCCCGTGGTCCCAGTGTACACCAGTTTCACATCTGCCACCACAGACACTCAGACAGACTCTAAACATGAATCCAGTGAACGTCCCTGTACAGGTATGTCACTCACGGCAGACAATCAGTTAGCTGGGAAGAAACAGTTTGGAATTAAGAGTGAACCTAAAGTCGGAATCACCTCAGTTTTATGGCTTTTGCGTAGGGTGACACAAACACAGGGCATAAAGATCATGTTCACACTTGTTTCCCCATATGCTAGTTTAAACAGAGTTAAACAGATTTCCTTTCCCACAAGACCTGTCAGTGCCTTCATAAACTTGAGCTTTTATGCTTTCCGACTGCCTGAGTCTTTCTTATACAACCCTTGTTAGCATGCACAGGAAACACTACATTAAATTAAACATCTTTTGATGTAAAAATTAAAGGACACCATACTTTCTAATAACAGGGCAAGACTACACCGGTTTCTGGGGCTTGCTCAGTTCTGGTGTTAAGGCAGCTCTCTCACTCTCTCTGGCCAGGAGCTTACAATGTAGGCTACCTGTTCTTCTCACACAAGGAGATGCCTCATCGCCCTGCCTCACACATACAAAGGGCACTGACAGATGTGTTTGGGGTCTTGCCCTGCTCAAAACTCCCCAGCTCCAAGTATCATCACAGTTCTCACCCAGTGCTAAAGGACCTGCTCCAGCTCCCAACTGCCTTTCAGATAAACTCTTCCATAGTTGATGCTACTGGTTTCTCCTCCAAAGACAGGACCATTCTCATCCTGTGCCCACAACCGCTCCCCATCCTCAGGCAGCCTATTTGAATGGCCTCCGTCCTTTTCACCTACTTACAGGCAGGTGTGCTGTAAGTGTGTGCTTTTTCCATGCCATTCGAATGCCAAGTTCTATGAGGAGGAAGTGTTTTGTCCATTGCTCCATCACCAGCCCCACACGATAAGTATTCAGGAATTACCTCTGTTCTATTCATACACAGCATTTGGTTTAGTGGCTAAACCCCTGTAACCACCTACAAATTCCATCTCTCCACGTCCACAGTCTGGGTCTAAGTGCCGAGCGCTTGCTTAGTAAACTATAAGCATGAACTACTGTATGTGAAAAACAAACCCCTGCTCCTCCCACCTAGGCCCCCTCCATCTTCCCACTCTCAGCTGAAAATTCTACCCTTCCACTGGATCTGACTAGGCTGCACAGTCTTTCTCTCAGCCATCTTCTTGTTTTCACATTGCTCTCTCAAACACATCACATCTATCCTATCAAAGAACCACATACATTCTCTTTTAAAAATATACCCAGAATCTGGGTCAGCAAGATGGCTCAGCAAGTAAAAGGCTCCTGACAATGTGAGTTTCATCTCTGGGACTCATACGGTAGAAGGAGAGAACCAACTCCTCAAAGTCTCCTGTGGCGTGGGCATGTGTGTGTGTGTTTGCACACTCAAGTAACAAAACACTCAGGATCTAGCCAGTCTCGTTATCCCCACCACTACCTCTAGACAGCCAACACAAGGTCTCTTTTTCCTTCTCTCACAGCGAGAGTCAGAATTAACCACCAGCCAAATCTGTCAATCTTCTACCAGAAAATCCTGCAACAGCTTCCCTCATTCAGCAGCAGAAGCCATGCCTGTCCTTCCCTGCAGTGCTTGACCTGACAAGACCTATTAATTCTCCGAGTTCTCTCACAGAGCTCCTCCCACCTCCCGAGGTTCCCATGGGTGCTCCTCTGCGCTTCTCAACCATGCCACACGCACACACATCCTTAGTACCTGGCCCAACACCACCCGTTCTTCCTGGGAAAGTCTCCTCCACCATCACAAATCGATTTAACCAATTTCTTTATGTCTTTCCAAATCATTCTAATTGGGGTAAGGGCCCCCTGGTGGTTTGAACAAAAACATGTCTGCCACAGGCTCACATGTTTGAACACCTGGTTCCCAGGTGGTAGGGCCATTTGGGGAGGTTGTGGAATATTTACAGGTAGAGCCTTGGATCATATACCAGACCTCTGCAACTTACTTATCATGCCTAATAAACACGTTACGCCTTTTGATTTGGAATTCTACATCTTCTCCAGTCTCCACTCTTTAGGCCACTCTTTAGACCTTAAGTCTGTGGGATTAGTCTGCCTGAGCCTAGCCATTTTCTCTTGGCATGTTCTCTGGGTTCATCACGTTGCATATGAGAGGGTTCCTCTTTAAATGGAATTAACAGTCCACTGTATAAATAGCTCTCATTTCATTAATCACAAGTTCCTGGTTATTCGGGTCCTTCCATATTTTAGCTATGTGAATATTATCACAATGAACATGAATGCTAATATCACTTCCCAATCCTGATCTCAATTCTTTTGACTGAATAGCCAGAAAGGACTGCTAGGAAATCCTGGCAGTTCTGCTGCAAAGGGCTCTATCCTAGGAATGAAGAGAAAAGTCAGAAGGGTACCAGCACATCCTCCTCCTGGCCCATGCTGGTCTTTGTTTTACAGGAAGTGCCTGGCAGCTACGCCCTAAAAGAGTACAGGCCTTACTCTTAAGAAAGCTAAGACACACATCCAATGGGTTCACACCCATTGACTCCAGTGACTAGCTGCAAAAACTTCAACCTTCATTAGTCTTAATTCCTCCCATAATGACAGGGGGGGAATATATACTTAATATATATATATATATATATATATATATATATATATATATATATATATATATATATATATGCATATTTTTTTTTTAATTTTAAGCCCTTAAGTTTGCAGTTGTTGCTTTAGGCGCACTCACATTGCTGTGCAAGCACCACCCACCCTGAAATCCTTTCATCTTGCAGAATGGAAGCTCTATCTCCCCTAATACTAAGCCCACATTCCTGTCTTCCCCAGCCCCTGCCAATCACTCGACTTTCTTCATGCGTACCTAACTATACTTGGAATTTTGTGTAAATGGAATTATACTACCAATAACTTTTGGTGACTAGCTGTTTCTTACTTAGCTATAATGGCTTCCCAGGCTCATGTGTTATAGCTTGCTTGCTCACAGTGGGTTAAGAGTCTCGCATAAAGAAAGACTTTCCCTCAGCCAAGGACATATGAGCATCTGCCTTCCCCATCTACAGTCTCCAAACAGGATGCTACAATCTCCAAACAGAAAAAAGATCTATTTTGTTTGCGTACGTGTGTGTGTGCGTGTATGTACGTCCGTGTGTTCACATGCGCTCAAGCACATACACACGTGCTAAATACCTGGAGAAGCCAGAAGAGGCCATCAGATCCCCTGGAGTTAGACTTGAACCACAGGGTACTAAGAACTGAACTCATGTCTTCTGAAAGGGATCTTAATCGCCATCAACCCAGCTGAGACAAATAAGGTCTTAAAGGAGTATTAGTTGGTATTGTCCCACTTTAACTTTTAAAAACCAGCAAGATCAACTCATAGTGACAAACGGCAGCGGTGACTCCCAGAACTTCGGGAAAGTCCTCCCCACCATGGCTTCTGTTCTCTTCTGATCTGGACCTAACCTCACCCTATCCGGGTGACAGCCTGGGTCTGTTGATTCGATGTGAAATGTGGATTTGCCTCCAGTTGGTAGTGGTGCTCTGGAAGTTTGTAGAACGTTTAGGACACTCACTGGAGGAAGTAAGTCACTCAGGGTAGGTCTTGGGAGTTTATAGCCCAGTTTCACTTCCGGTCAGCTCTCTGCCTTTTGACCGTGGCCACAATTTATCCAACCACAGCCCTGCCACGTGTGTTCCCTGCTGTAGGTTATAGCCCCTGTACAGGGCAGAAAGCCAATACACTAAATCAATTAACCTAGTTTACCTATGGAACTGTAACGCAGGGTGACTCTCCCCTCCCTTAACATTCTTTCAATCAAACGTGTCCCGGCAACAAGTAAAGTAACTAACACCGGGTGCTTCTCCAACAGGGGCCCTAGCATGGCTGGTGCCACCAACATCCCTTGCCAATTTGTCCCTATGAAAAGCCTTATGTACTAAGGGCCTCACCCCTTAACTCTTTTCACCCCCACCCAGCTTCCTCCCACGTCTGCTCGGTAGGAAAGGCCGCACTTTGTGAAACTCACGAGATAACACTGCCTGAGCACTGTCACCAGACGGGCTTCCACTGGCCTCCCTGAGCGAGAGGCTCGCTAGCTGCCTGAAGACCATTCAAGCCATTTCGGTGCTGTTCCACCGGAAGTTGTGTTGATCGTGCTGCTGGGAGAACTGGGCACTGACTCTGTCATGACAACTGAACATGGAGGAATGGATACCGGGCAGAAAAGCCAATGCAATAAATCAATTCACCTATCTTACCTACGGAGTTCTGATCTTCATTTGGGCTAAGAAAATGTGGCCAACTGGGAACAGGACGATAAACAGCAGAGCTAATGGTAGCTGGGTATGTTTGGTTGAGAATCTGTGCCGTGTGACACCATCTCTATTTGTGCCTCATCTAAGTACCTCCCACAACACACCAAAACAAGGCACACCTAGGAAGTCTGAACAAATCAGAAACAGAATCGAGACATTTAAACTTGAGTGCCTTTGGAATCGCCATGGAAACACAGGTCTACCTGTACCTTGAGTGTGTTTGCAGAAAGGTTTAGCTGAAAAGGGGCTGACCCACCTTGAATGTGGATGGCACTACCCTGTTGGCTGGAGTCTCAGACTGAATAAAAAGGAATTGGTGGAGTTCCAACATTCTGCTCCCTGCTTCGTGACTACGGACACAAGGTGCCGAGCTACCCCCCCGCCCCGTGTTCCTGCTTCCTGCTCCCCTCTTGACACCTCCCTCATATTTCAAACTGTGAGCAAAAATAAGTGCTTTCTCTCTTAAGTTGCCTTTTGTCACAGCACAAGAAAATTAACACACACTTTTAAAATTAACACACAAAATTAACATACACACACACACACACACACACACACACACACACACACACACACACTGGCCATTTCCCCTGAAGTACAACCCAGGCTCCAGGCTTCCTTCTAGGCAAGGATACAGCAGGCTCACAGGAACCGCCACAGAACTTTCTAGAACTTCCTTAACCAGCTTCTTTAAAAAGGACATTTCTCCACCCTCAACACCTCTGGGTCTTCTTCTTGTACACTTCAAATTTTTCAGGGTTTTCTGGAACTTTTGCAGCAAACTTCGGTAAAGACTCACCGGCCTTTTAAAATTAAAAAAGGTTTGATGCTGGGCAAGCACCCTGTGTGTAACTGCCACGGAGGACCAGGTCAAAGCTCGTGTCATGGTACATGGAACCATTCAAAACCAGAAAACTGTTCTTGAGGTATAGGGTGAAGGGCAGGGTGCGTGGGTACTGCCGGCAGCCTATAATCAGCATTGCCCCGGGCAGTGGAAAGCATGGCTCATAGAGAAGAAAGGGACACAAGTCTTTTTAGCTGTCACCCTCTGTGAGTATGCAAGGCATCCTGCCACACCAATGCCCACCTAGAAACGAATGCAGCCTATTAAGGCTAGGCTGGAGCAGTGTCCTTCTCCGTGTGAGCCCTGGCCCCCAATGGAGTGTTGTTTAGGGGAACATGCTAACTTCTCAAAAGAGTATGTGTGGATCAACCCAGCCACAAACCCTTTGATCTACAACCATGTCCACCTGCCAGGTATGTTAGGGCAATGGTGGCACGAACCTTGTGGGAGGAACCAACCAGTATCTGATTTGACTTAAGGCCCAGTCCATGAGATGAATCCCATACCCAACACTGCTTTGGAGACTAAAGATCTGATAAAATATAACCCAGAGAGAGACCTAGGGTAAAACCAAACTACTGTTCTAAAAAAAAAAAAATAGCAATGACATGACAAAATGACTCCTAATGACATCCTGCTCTAATGACAGATCAGTGCCTTGGCTCAGCCACGAAGAGAGAAACTTCCTCCTGAAGCAGACAGAAACAAATAGGAGGAAGCACAGAGACCTTGGAACACTTCACCCTGAGTAGCATATTTCCATCGAATCCCTTCCTCGGGGCTCAGGAAAAAATAAGGAAGAGGAGGCAGAAAGAATGTTAGAAGTCAGAGGGGATGGAGGACACCAAGAAAACAAAGCTCTCTAAATGAACATGAGCAAAGCTCCTATGAAATCGGAGACTGAAGCGGCATGCAAAGGGCCTGCACAGGTCTGTAACAGGTCCTTTCCCTTTATATCGAGGCTTCCAGCTTGGTGTTTTTATGGGATTCCTGCACATGTGAACGAGCAGGTCTCTGTTTCCTGTGTCTTCTGTGGGCTCTTCTCTTTGTTTTGTCCAACTTGAGGTGTAAGTTTTTTGTATTATTTTATTATTATTCCTTAGAAATCTGTTTGTTTTATAATGAGACATAAAGGGAGTGGGAGGTGGGGGAAACTGGAAGGAGCAGAGGGAAGGGAAACCATAATCAGGAAATATTAAGTGAAGAAAAAAAAAATCTATAATCAATTTTTTAAAAAAAGTGTGTATAGGAGTATCTTTCATTCTTAAAATAAAGAAATGCTCCCACGATCACATTCCTTACCAAAAGTAACCTCTCCTTTGCCAGTTTTGTCAAACAGCTGGAAGGCCACCATAAACAGGGCATCTGGAGCACACAGGACAGATTCAAATGCTACGAATTCTTGGAAGGATATTAACCTGTAACATAAAATAAGCAAAGACACAAAGTCAGTCTCCTGTAGAAAATAGAACTGTATATCCATACAGTAAAGTAACCAAATAAGGTGCCACTGTCGAACTGTATGATCCAAATTATCACAGCAAGCAGCACTCGGCATTTGCTTGAGCACCCAGTATGAGGTGGTCATGTTGAGAAACCTGAAGAAGGGCAAGGCGGGATCACATGGGCAAACACCGACTGGCCTACAGTTTCTAATCCAACTGTCTCTTCCATGTTTTGGGCCTCAATCTTCCCTTGGCACGTTGTTGGGTTCTGTGATTAAAGCCTGGATACTTTCAAGTGATAGCAAAACAGAAAAGCAACCCCATTCCTTATCAGCAGCCTTACACACCGAATACGACTGAGTCCTAAGGACCCATTCATCACTGGCCATCCCTGACCACACGTGAAGTAGAGGAGCTACCGAGGGATCTTCAGCTAGATCAGACATGTAATGTGACACAAGGTGCTACTGGTTCTGGGAAAGCAGATACCACTAGTCTGCGGACACTATCCAGGGGAAAACAAAGCTAGTGCCGTTCAAGGAAATGGTAATTTAATTGATTTGTGCATGGACAATGAGGTATACAAAAGATAATAGTGTGCTGGAAGACCAGAGATCACCTTAAAGGTAAGAAAAAGACCACAGCATTCTTCTTCACAGAAAAGGAACAAGTGAGAGTTTTTGAGGACTGTCACAACATGATCAAATCTATGTATGCTCCAGGAAGAGCGTGACAAGTCAGGATGCCATGACCTGCAAAGAGGAAAAGAGCCCAAAAGAGACTACCTAGGAACAAACAAACACTACCATGTTGTATTATAAAGGTCCAAATATTTCAATAATACACTGGGGAAGCCCAAGTCTCTGGAGGTTATAAGGGATGAAAATAGGAGTATTTCTATATATTTCACAGAACACGGAATTCCTCTAAAACTTCTTACAGAGAGAACACATTTGTCTACATGCTACAGAGTTAACTTAACTGTTACCTAGCATGTCACTTGACCAAAATAATGCTACAAAGAAACGAAAACTCAAGACTGAGCTCCATAGAGCATCTCCCTACTGTTTCCCTTCCAAAGCACAACTTTCAGAATGCATGGAACACTGAGGAACAACAAACATTTTAAGAATACACCTGCCCATAACATGGCACCCTCTGCTCCAGGTCTCACTGGGACAGACCAGGGGAAGGGGGCGGGGGGGGGAAGGAGCAGACAGAACTCAAACGTTCTTGGCTAAAGTCAAGAGGTCATCACAAACATAAATAACTCATGGAGTACAGGAGTCACGTGTAAAAATCAACAACAACAAAAAATGGTAAGGGATATAAGAAAAAGGTACTTTCTTTTCCCACGAAGAACTGGGAAGGGCGCCACAGAAAGGCACGACGTTTCAAACATCCATTTTAAAAGCAACTAGGCTTTAGAGATTGTTTGCCTTGAACTTATTCTTCCCCTGAAGAAACTGAAACTAAAGGAACTGGCCTATGACATTCTGCGTTACAAAGTGGGCAGACTAGATGTCTATCTGGACAAAGCTGGAGAGGAAAGGACACGGCACATGGAGAGAGCAGTGGGTGAAACAGAACATACTGTGCTTGAAGAGGACATCATGAAGAGCCAGAGACCATCTGAGCATCCGTGCCAGAAATCCAAGTCAGGAGACAGATCTCCGTGTGTCGCCAAGAGAGAGAAATCACTCCACATTTTTAGATTAAAGTCGGGGTCAAGTGACTACTTAAGAAGGACCGATGAGAAAAATGCATTTAAAGAAGAGAAGAAAAGATAGGCTTGACTAACATCTAGAGGAGAAAAGGTGCGAGCCACAGATGGGGACTTGGACAGAACTGACGGCGAACAGCAGGTGAGGCCACAGTGACCACCCTGGTCAGAAGTAGACATCAGAGGATAAGCACAAGGACACGGACCAGGAAGCCACCAAGCCTCCCTGTAGACTGATGACGAAGCACTGCCAAAGGAAGATGACAGCAGGAAGTTTGGAAGAGGCCCCGCAGTTCTGTGTTGGGACCACCTGAGTGCAGGCAGTTCAGACACTGGTGGTGTGGAATGAATGGTGTCTCTCCAAAATCCCGATCCCAAGGGCCTTAGCACACGAGCCTACCTGGACAGGACTCTTGCCGTTATGATTAGGAGGAATGAGGACCTACCAGAACAGGATGACCGAAGGACCCAATGGTTAGAAACTTGGACACGCATGCACAGGGGGTGCGGTATACTGTGTGAGGGTGGAGACAGAGTTCATGACCATATGTCTATGAGTCAAAGAGCACCAGAGATTGCCAGCACACCAGCAGGAGCTGGGAGAGAGACATAGAACAGATTCTCTCTCGTGGCCTCCAGGAAGGAACAGTCTTGCCAGCAACCTTCATGATTTCTACCACCCAGAACGTGAAAAAAAAAATAAATTTTGAAAAATAATTATGACTTACTGTTTTTGGCACTTCGTTATAGCGCCTGAGAATGCTAATATAGAAGCAAAGATTCGAAAGAAATACCTGGGTGGGAAGGGGTTAAAGAAGAGCTGCTGAAGGGTAGGATAAAGCTGTGATAGGCATGTCTGGTCATCTTCCTAAGAATGTTCTAATAAAGGATACCTGTGAGGAACTCACCAATTGGCCCATCCCTCCCAAAGGATTACAGGGAATGGAGTAACTGTTTCTGTCTGCTTCCTCCTTGCCATCAGTCCTTGGCCCATCCTCCACCTGTTGAGCGGAAACCAGAAGCCCGGCAGCCACCAGGTCCTGCTCACCAGGAGAAGGCCAGTGGGTGGCAGAAGGTGGGCGGTTAGTGTGCTGAGACAGCAAGCGAGCCCAGGGTGAAAGCAACCTGCAAAGACACCAGGCTAGTCAAAGGAACCACACCGTGTGAGGTAGAGAAAAGCAGCTCTTCTTTTGTGGACTGACTCAACCCTAAAGTCAGTAAAAAGAGCATCTTGCCTTTCTAAGAATGATGAAAAGCCTGAAGACTCTCCATGGGTGTAACAGGCTCCTCCGGCATCTCAGTGTCATTTCAAAACCATAACTAGCCCGTGAAGACTGGGATTTTAGGTACGTTACTGATACCAAAAAGGTATGTAATTTGGTAATCCTATTAGATTCAAGCATTATACCTCTATGTAGGAGGTATTCAGGAGAACCATGAAATCATAATGTACTATTGTTCATCAAGATCACTCTGGATTTTCAAGGTAATCTGACTAGAAGGCCATGGGAATAATTACATAGCTCTATATTCACTTACAGCACGGTTTCCACAAACATCTATATTTTGATATAAACATTGCTTCAACCTCACTTTACAGGTTTAATGGGTATTAACATAAGTTACAAGGAAGAATACAAGCTTCATCACGTTCGGACCTGGCTACTGAGCTCACCTGCTTCCTTTATCACCACCCCCAACTGCCAAAACTTCCTTCACTGTGTTAGATGCCCTTTAAACATAAATCAGACCCCTCTGTTTAAACTCCATGGCAAGTAGGCAAGGAGAGGTGTTCTGTGTCAACACTCACTCACAGCAGCTAACAGGAGGAGGCAGCCATTGAGCATAGAAGCAAACACACAAGTCACACTTGATGACATGGCTCACAGTTTAGGGGAGAATGCGTGTCTAGATAACCAGGACCTTTTCCCTGGCATGTCATTTGGAATTCCAGAGCATTAGAGCCACTTGTTCTCCTGGACTACTTTTAAGAGCGACAACTCTACAGCACCTTGAAGTCCAGAGGGAACAGCTCAGACACTGTGCACTACTATAACACATTCCACTAAAGAAGAGCTGGAATAGAAATGGATTGCATAGGGCAAGGGAGTTGGCTCAGCGATTAAGACAACTTGTTGCTCTTGTGGCAGACAGGAGTTTGATTCCAAGCACTCATATAGCAGCTGACAACCATGTCACTTCAGTCCCAGGTGATCTGATACCCTCTTCTGACCTCCTGCACACCAGGCACTCACATGGTGAACACACATGCAGGCAAAACATTAATACACATACAATCAGTAAATCAACCAAAAAAAATATCAATGGACTGCATATGAACAGGTCAGAATGAAACCCTATTTATGTTTAATTAGTACATGCTAAAAGACAGAAAGTTGAATACATTGCTACAGTTTATGACAAAGTACACAGGATCACATAAACAGGTACTAGATGGCTACCTACCAAAATGCAACCACCTTTGTTATCAGAGTACAAACTTTTTTTTTGAGTTCCAGACAATCCCAACTTGAGTGAGAGAGACAAGGAGAAGACAGAACTGAAAAAAAGAAACAAATGCTTGGAAAGCATCACAGGAACTTCAGCTGTACAAGGTAGGTGACGTCGGTGCTCCTCTTCCTCCCTGCAGAGGCTGAGACCCCATGTGGTCCTTTCATCTTCCCTAGCTCCCAATCTCCAAGCCAGTTCTGCAGCTATGAAAATTTACACAGCTGCACAGAAGGTCCTGATCTGCTCATACTTTAGGAAGTTTGAGTGTAGACAATGCACCATATCAAAATCCAATTACCACTTTACTCCAATTCCTAACCACAAGAGCGCTTCCCAAAAATAACTTTTCCTTATTACCCCCTTCTGTGTGCAGCAACAGAAGCCAGGCAATTGTCCAGGATTAGTTGCAGAGATAAAAGTAAACCGGTAAAATCTAACTCCAGAAACAAGAGTTCCAAGACCACCCATGTTCAAGTACTGTGGTTGTGGAGGTGAAGGGGGAGAGGAGGAAGAGAGGGAGAGGAGAAGGAGAAGAAGTTACAATCTGACTCTTTTCATCCCCAGTAAAGAGTATGGGCTCTACAATGTTAGCATCTTTAGCTTTTAGGCTTTTCCAGCTCTGTTCTTTCCTCTTGAATGCATAGGTATCTAGGTTATATATGCCCTAGACATCAATGACTACAATCAAAAGAACGCGGGTCCTCAAGGAACCACTCTTTAGGGGAGGAGTAAAACAATGAGCACAAACATACTTAAAGATCATCCCAAAGTAAGTAACAACAAGAACCATGCAGGGAGCGTAAGAAAACCCAAGGCTAGCTAGTCTCCCTGGGGTAAGAAGACAGCTGGTGGCTAAAGGAAAGAGTGGCGGGGCCATTCAAAGAGTTTTATCCCCCTGTATACGGAAACATCATTGCTGGAAAGTGTGCGCAGGGGAGTGACGTGTCTTAGAAAGATCCCTTGAGCCAGTTCAGCATAGGCCACATACCAAGCTGTTCTAGTCAGCAGCAGCAGAGAGGACATGGCTACATCGAGGATGTATGTCCCAAGGCAGTCTGGAGGAGCTTTTACTAGAAGTCCAGGTAGGGGCCTGTCTTCCCTGGATGACACCTGGAGGCCTGTGGCTGTAGGGACAGCGGCAGTCAGAAGTCTAATAAAGTCCTAAGGTCAGTAAGGATATAAAAACTGTTCTTGAGGTAAAGAGCAAGGGAGATCACACGCAAACATCCTGCTTTAACAGGCTGGTTGATGGTCTGAGAGCACACCCAGGCCTCCCAGCCCTAACTATGCAAATTCATAGTAACTGCTTAAAACACGCTCTAAGAAGAGGATGTGCCCTATCACATTTCAGGTTCTAAAGCCAGCGGAAATAAGGTTGGACCTCGCCTTACCTCTGCCTAGCTGCCCAGTGGCCTCCTTTCCTAGACCATGAAGGGTTTGTCTGTGTTGCCTGCCTCTCCACTGAAATCGTCTCTCCCATGTGGGATCTCAGGCCTCAGGGAATCTTTTCACATCCACCCTGGCTCAGGCAAGGGCTTGGCCTCATCCAGCTGACTGGCGCACAGCTCAACTATACTCTGGTTCAAACCTCACTGGAGTGTTTGCCAAGGGCCTATTTAAATTCATTGGCTGCAGTGAAACCTGGCAGATCACATACCATTCAAACAGGCAGGCTACTGCCTGGCTTTAAAAAGCTATTAAAGATTTTTATTAGTGATTTTACTGTGTCGTTATCATGAACTTGGTCTACAAATGCCACCTCTGCACATATCACTGCCTCCATATTGGCAAAAGGAGATAAATACACAAGCTTTCATCACTGTGAGCTTCACCCAGGGAGCAACTCAGCCACATTGCTAACCCTACCTATCTGTCCACAGCCTTCTAGGTCACTCCAAGTAGCACTTAAGCAACTCAGAATGGCAGTGTCAACCAGGGAGATTGCATTCCTGTGCCTTTGACATTCTCTTCCATGCCAGAAGTGTCAAGCACTTCCACCAATATGACTCATCTCTCTTCTGGTTCTCCTTTGCCAATAGCCGGTTAGCACTAAATGATGTCTTCTACCAACACAAGTTTTATATCCCATTCTTTTTCTTTCCTTAGCAGGTGACTACTGCCCAGTGATCTTGAGGGACTCTGTCTCCATGTCTAAGCCATATCCCCAACATCCTACCTTTCAAACTTTGAGGTATAAAACAAGTTCTCATTATGGCCAATTTCATCCTAGAAAAGAATATTAAAAGCCTTCTAAAAAGACAGAATCTGTCTCCACAGTCGCCAGATAAATGGACATTAATGGTAGAAAACATCACTTCCAAAACCTGACAAATTGGGACCAGAGAGATGGCTCAGCACCTTTCTCTGGTCTTCACAGGCACCAGGCACACACACAGCACACATACATACATGCAGGCAAACATTCATACACATAATAGGAAAATTTTAAAGTGTTTTTGAAAAACTGTGTAAACTTACCTTATCATATATTACATTATTCTAATCACATACATTTACAAATACTGAGAACAGAGTGATCAATGTATACACACATTTTCTATATATATTCCATTATTAATATTTTAAGGTTACGCAAAGACTTTTTAAGAAGAAACATGCTGAGCTTAAACAGGGAAGAAAAAGAAAAGCTACAAACCACTTATGTTAATTTCAATATTGTCTTTAAAAAGACACTAAGGAAGGGAGAGAAACTGTAGAGCCTGTTGAAAAAACGATTTATGCTAACAGCAGATTTTTTTTTAAAGCACTGATTTCTACATCTTTCCTTCTGCTTTAGTTAAGGCTGGATGAGAAGGCTTCAACTTTATTAAAATGGCAAATGAAGGATAATGGGGAGATTAAGCCAAAGAAAAGCAATCACTCACTGAAAAGCCAGCAGGTGAACCATCTGTCAGCCAGCTCTAAGTGGCCACTAAGATTGTTGATTCTCCAATCTCGGGTTCTTGTCTTGCCTTCCCTCTGAAAATGGAGTGGGCAGGCAGTGATGGGCGAACAAACGAGGAGGACTTTTACTAGCCATGAGGGGAAAACAATATAATAACTAGGGAAGGGGAAACTTGAGGGGGAAGGCAGGGACTCATCAAGCTTTCCATGACCACTGTACACTGGCTGAATGTTCCACCCAAAGTGGCTCGTTACTCTACCCAGATTAACCCTGAATAACCGGTTATTTTAAATGCCCAGAGACCAACCAGCATGCAGAGCACACGCTGCAAACCCTCTGCTCACCAAACTGCAGCTTCCTAGGCTTAAGAGCTGAAAAGCTCACAGTGCACCCTGAGACTAAGTCAGGTGCAGCTGAGGGATGATTGTCTTCATGCAGAATTTCTGTAGAAGACAGCTACTGGAGTCTTTGCTCCAACAGCATTTACAGAGTATCGAAAGCGAGCACAATGCTCTCTGTTGCTATTCTTGGTGGGTTTTTCTGAATCTCTGAACACAAGTAATAATAATTAAAACAGTACTATAAAGCAAATAAAAGGCCCCTAGGTACTGGCACACACACGGAGTCACAAGGGCAAACAGGCTTTTTCTATTTTTTTAATTTTTTGCATCTGCCAATGGTGAATCCCTATTTAGTCACTCTGTTTTAGAAAGTAGAAGTAATAAGCATCAACCGAAATAATGTTTAAACATATTAAATGAAGTTAGGCTGATTTCTCATGAGAAGCATTTTTTAATTACTTATAAATATTTTAGCACTTTCTTTCATTCAAATGCAATTCCTATGTTTGGGATAGAAGCACACCAAAATCTTTCTTGGTGTGAACGTAATATAAACCCAAAGGCGAAGCGAAACGTAAATGACAGGAAAAGCCCCTAACATTTTAAAAACACAAAGTGATTCATGGTGTGGACAAAAAGAAATAAAAGTACATGGTCATGAGCCAGAAAAACCACCCTAAATCCCACATTACTATCTACTGTGCCAGCTGAATTCAAATTAACCCAATTTTTACATGTTAATTAAACCAGCTATTTTCTTCTTATTGTATTTTTGCTTCTTAAATAGTAGAGTCTACAAGTGATTCCCAACAGACTTGTTCCAACAACAATGACGTATTCATTTACTTCTATTGTGACCATACAATACAGTAACTGAGCAGTAATTTTTCACAGTCAATTACATGTGTGGTTCTTTATGCTTAAGGATGCTGAAATAATGTGTACTATAGAGCCATATGCCTGAATCTCTAGCCTGCCAGAGGCAGTTGCCTGGGTAACACATTTTCTCTCCAGCTCAGTATAACCCTTCATTGAATATCATTAGGTGTCATTAAATAGCAAACATTAACATGAACTTCAATATACGACTTGCATAGAGTCATTTTACCCGTGTAAACAAGTGTTCCATCAGTTACAATAAGCTTAAAATAGATTATGATTTTCTATATTTAAGAATGTGAAAAAGTGCCCACGTGTTGATCCTAAATTGAATTTGCACAAATTTCTGGACAAACGAAAATTCAGACTGAGTTTCAGGGACAATACTTCTCATCAACATGGTCAGAACATCCCATATAAACAGAGAGGGCTGAGGCATTTTCAATTGACTCGGGGTTGAAAAAAACTACCTACTACATCTCCTATCAAAGTGTTGCACTCTTTTCTAACAGGAAGGAGAGAGAGAATGCACCGGCCTTCAGCAACAAAAGACATTTAAAGAAGATACTTAGAAAGCAAGAAGTGTAAAAGTAAATAGAAAGCACGAGATGTTTCCTGCACCCTCTAAAACATGTTTCTGGAGGGTATAATTGACCCCCAAAATTGCACACTGGAGGAGTTCAACATATTTTCATAGGCATGCATTCTGAAATCATTAAATAATCAAACTAATGTACGCCTCCATCATCTCAGTTATCTCACATAGTTTAACTATTTTAAATACTCAAAACTAGTGGAGTACCATATAGCTTCAGTTACAGAAATAACTGGTTTGTGCCAAGGTGTTCTAGGAAAATGCCTGACTTAATAGAAGTAGCCATCCTGTATAATATGCTAGACCCTTTTTCTAGGCCGCCACGAACAAGCATCTTTGTCTACAGAAACCGTGTGTTTCTTGCTGTAAACTGTCTCAAATTACGTACACACCTCTTCCCAACTTGCCTACCCATCCCAGATCACGGAACAATTGATGTTGCTTTTGAGACGTATCCATGATTGTACATAAACTCAAACTCTAGTCTGCCCACAACCGTGATGTTTTCTCTGCCACTGCACTGTAAAGAGCCTCAAATGCTCACTCTTTGTGTTAAGGGACACACAGAAAGAGAATCCCTGAGCAGCACTGGTACGCCTTCGTGTTTTCTTACCTTTCTAAATACAGAAGGAAGTAAGCCTTCCGCCTTCTAGAAAGGGAGGGGAGACTGTGTGGGAGGCAGCACCAGTACTGTCCAGTCAACTCTGAAACAACTGATCAGAGAGCGCTCGCTGCCAGAATAGAGGAGCTCCTGCCGTGGGGGCGGATACTGTACCTGCTACCTGGCCCAAATAAGGAAGAAATGCCACCCAGAAAGAAGAGGCTTCACTTTGGGTTCGAGGCTGCCGTCCTGACTGGTCCTGTAACATTCTCCCGACCACAGGTGAATAAACTAGCAGCCACAGGTTTGATCCAGGGGCAAAACAAAAACTTGACAATAAGCGTATGTTTCGTTTTGCTTTCAATAATCTCCTTTGAATGGATGTTTCTACAAAGCAATTATGAAGAAACAAACTGATTACAAAGGTAGTAGATACTTGAAGAAAACATGTCAGGGAGTACAGAAATCAACCAATTTGGACGGAGCGCTGGCCACGCCCCCTCTAAATGGTTACCCAGGACAAGCTATAGTTTTAAAGCAAGTTAAAGCCAAACTGCATCAACTGCAATGGCTTGGAAGGGGAACCCAACAACCGAAAAAAACATTAGGAATGGGTTGTGTTCATAAAATTCTTACTGAGTAGTTATTTCTAGATTTTTCCCCTAACGTTCACAATGAAGAAAGCATTACTTCTATTCCATTCCTACATTTCTTAAAGATTAATATTTTATTATAGGAACAAAATTTGCTTTCAAGTTGGCAAAAATATAGCCCAAGAAGTAAAGTTTTCATATAAAATGGATCTCAACAAAAATGTAATGAGAATCTCCCTGTTATAACAGGAGCCACCCTTGGATATAGATTTTCATTAATGTCATTACAAAAGTTTATTATGACTGTCTAAGCCTGAGCCTGTTTAAGTTTTCATTTTACTTTAAATACCAAAGAATACCAAAGAACGGGTCAGAGAAGGAAAGGTCTCTGCACCTCCGTCACGTGTGTCCACCCTACCTGCACTACCTGTACATTTGCAGGCAAGTCCTGTTTCTACAGAGCTCACAACAATGCCACGCTTTCCTCCAGGTCTGCCAGATGTCCTCCAGAGCAGCCCTTGGTAGGACATCTTCGGAAGCAGCTAAGAGGTCTCCCTATATTTGCAAAGTCAATTAAGCTTCAAGGCTTTGAAGACTCTCCAGATCAAATCACTACAGAAGAGAAACTTCGGCCTTTCTACTCTCTCTTTTTTTTTCTTTCCTTTCTGAAGCTAGTGACCATTCACTTCCTGTCTTAAAAACAAATAAATAAAACCCTGAATCGGGCAAACACTAAATCGGAAATCTTGAATTGCATTTTCAGGCAGCTCTTGGGCTCTTTCAAGGCTTGGCTAGTTTGTTTCTGAGGTAAAAATCTACTGAGTTTAATGAATCTAAAAGCTAATCTAAATGAAGGGCCTGAAATGTGGTTTGTATGAGAAGAGAGGGGATATGACTACATTTACTTAACTCTTCTGTAGAAGGCAGGAACTAAGCAAATATAATTCACAGAGGAAGGATCAGAACGGATGAGCCAGTGAAGAGGAAGACTGAACATCTTCAATATCTTTCCAAGTCCAGCACCTCGCAGGGATTTTGGGAACAGGACAGGAATCTCAAAAAGAGAGCCATAGTTCAATGGAGACACGTGAACTGAAAAGGTAGAATGTATTAAGTATTTAAGATGTGACATAGGAAACGAAAATCCAGAAAGTGTTAGTGAAAACTCGGGAGATGCAGAAGAACCAGAAAAGGAGCCGGAGACGGAGCAGGCAGCGAGGCTGAAGGAAAGCAGGAGAACACGGTGTGCCAAGAGCGTTGCAAGAAGGTGTGAAGGAGCAACTGTGTGGACCTGAGGACTAATATTATCATTGGAGTCTGCTGTGCTGACTTAACAAGGGCAAATTCAGTCCAGCAGCAAGGGAAATCTGAGGAGGGTGACTGAAGAATGAACGAGTAGAGAAATTAATTGCAAGGACCAGAACAGACACGTCTTTAGATGAGGGTTCCATCTAAAGACAGCAAGGCAGACGCTGGTGGGCGGGGGATATGATCAGGGAAGGGCTGTTCTTCACGTGGCATAAAGGCTATGAGGATCATGTATGATGACCCCGACAAACAGGGAGAGGTGGAAGGTGACCACCGAAGCAGGATCTGGGGAAAGAGTACAGGAGTGGTATCTGTGAGTCAACTGAGGTGGGTACTAACTGAGCCCTTTCACAGATGTCATGCCCCTGGGGGGCAACATCACGCATGCACAGGGCAAGATGTCACACCATTTCCTCAGTGACAAAGCAGGCTCAGGGAGTGTAGGGCACGTGACTATGGCCTCATAGGTCGTAAGCGAGCCAGTAAGATGCAAATGCTGGGTCAGCCACTATGCAATGCTTTTCCCTTGAGAGAGATGCACTGTGCCTGACCATAGACGTTATCAAAAGTCACATACATACATACATACATACATACATACATACATACAAACATGTGATAAGAACAGTAAGAAACATAACATACAACGAGCCTAAGACGTGTTTGATGCACAAATAGGGGAACACAGGAGCAGGTCTGCAGGGCAGTTAAGGTCATGTCATGTTGTGCCCATTTCTCTCTAGCAACTGTTTTCTTTTATATGTCGACTTGATTAGGCTATGGGAAGCCATGAGAAACACTGCTTTGGGGTGTATCTGTGAAGTGTTTTTATGATAAGAATAGTATTTTCCTAAATGGACTTGAATGGAAGAAAAACTTACGAGCAAAAGAGAAGATCATGGTCTCTTAGCTGAGCATGTGAGCTGGAACACAGACTCCCCACAAAAAGCTATTCTGTGCATGTACGTGTGTTCATTGTGTGTATGCATGTTTTCTTTTTTTAACTTTTTAAATTAAGTTTTTATTGATTACAGTTTATTCGCTTTGTATCCCAACTATAGCCCCCTCCCTCATCCCCTTCCCTCCCTCATCTCCTCCCATGCCCTCCCCAAGTCCACTGATATCTGTGTGCAGTGTTTAGACACAGGTAAAAAACTCAGAGGATGTTGGGTGTCTTCCTCAATCCTTCTCCACATTTTGTGTGTGTATGACTGTGTCTCTCACTAAACCCAGAGATTAGACTAACCAACTAGATGGCCAGCAAGCCTCTGAAACCTCACCTCTGCCTTCCCAGCCTTAAGATTACAGGCACACAGCACCATGTCCAGACCCAGAACCTTATGCTGTGTGACAGCACCGAACTGACCTCACCATCTCCCCAGCCCCAATGCTGACTGATCCCAAATGCTCACAGTTCTTAGGCCTCTGATCTCAGAAGATAAACTACCACAACCTGCCAGCTTTCTTTAGTCTCCAGCCTGCACACGGATGAGACACTGGCACAGCTTGGGGGCCATGACAAAGCTCAGACTCTGTATTTTGGAGAACCTAACACATATGCATATAATCATATTCTCCAGTCTGAAGGCGCATGCTTGTGAGCAGGCGTGTGCGCGCACACCCAGGAAAAGAGGGAGAAAGAACACTTACTAATTGTCTGTTCCACATAAATAAGAAGCCAGCATGAATCTGAATATTAATGTCGACTCACTTACTGAGGAGAGAACCAGTGTGTGAAAGTTGGAAATCAGACTAAAGGAAAAAGAGTGACTCCAGAGAGGAAGACACTAGCGGAGAACGGACGGGAGTCAGGCTTCTCTACAAACCTCCTTCTGTGTTTGCAAACACATGTTTTACATCCGTGAAATGCAATTAAGTCCAAAGACAAAAGAAAAAAGAAAAGCATTGCCTAAAAGTTGAAAACAAACTGAAACAAATGAACCTAACCATATATCAAGTCAGTGGCAAAACCACACAGAGCAATGGTTCATTTCAAATGCTCTGGAACACAATCTTTTAACTGTATGTATTTGGTGAAATATAGTCTAAGCACAAACAAAATCTTAATCTTCACTCAATAGCTAACTGTTTAAAGCAATACAGGTGTTATAATTTCGAACATCGGCATAATACCAAGATGAAATTATGGGAGTGCCGCTGGCCGCAAGGATTTTCAGTGAAAAAAAGGGACAAACAGAAAACCAAAGAAATAAAACTCCTTTGCATCTAGTCGATTTAATTTCCCTGTGAATGAGAAATATTACTGTGAATGGAAAACTCACCTCCAGCCACTCACTGAAAAGGTCGTAAGTCACTCAGAGTTATGGGCAACCTACTTCCCAGGCAAGTTGTTATACAACTGCTCGTGAAGGCTAGGAAACCCCAACCCTTGTGAGGTCGAGGCAGGAAGATCTTTCAACTCTTGCTTTTTTTCACTCAAAACTGATAAACCTAAAACTTTTATATCAGACTGCTGATATTTTAAGCCTTACTCTCACAGCTTTACTAAAACCGGACATGTACAGTGGTTTTTTTTTTTTTTTTTTTTTTTTGCACGTGACTCACTGACAATTACAAAGGGAAAGTTAATAAGTACTAAATCCCCTAATGGTTCTCTCTTTCCTTCCGCTCCAGCACAGGGTCATCTATAAACAGCAGACTTCCTTGCAGTGCTGAAGGCTAGGGAGGGAGGAGGGCAGGGAGCGAGGCTCTGGTATCTGATATTCTAATATACAACAAGGCATCAACCAATGAGGAAGGGAAGGCCCCTCGCGTTGTTTAATAAGGAACATCTCCCCATGTTAGCATTATTAGCCCACTCGAGAGAGTTCCATGCTACAAGAGGACATCCCTTAATGCTGTCACCTTGGGGATACATTTCCGACACATGTGCTTTGTGGGGGACACATGCAAGCCGTAGCTGCTTTGCTTCAGGAACTCCTCACAGCTTTAGTGAAGATCATTTTAACGAAGCAACTGTCACATCCCATTTTTCTAACCCTGACACAGACAGAGAGACAGATTTGTGGCTAGACTGATGTAACAGTGGTTACAACTAATTTCCTTTCCTTTAAAATTTCGGATTGAGATTGAAATATGTATGGCCCAGAGGAATATTCACACCCACTTTGCCAGTAGGCACCCTTCCTTGCTTCTAACATCTCATCACCCTCCGTGCCCCTCCTTTCCCACCTTCTCAGGAATCAGGCCAGCACTGTCTCCAACTCCACTCCTACCATAATCCTCAAAATGTTTAATGCATTTACCCTTTAAATCAAAACAGCTGCAATACATTATTGATCCTTTAAGACTCGGACACTTCACACACCAAGGCCTCCCAGTTACATTAACTTGTCTTTTGCTAGGATCTCTTTCCCGCCCTTTTTAGCCGCTCACTCCATGGTCAGAACTAGGCCATTAACATTACCAAAACTCCTTACTCTCAATTCCAGGCTTCATGCTTTGTTGACCATTGTCTTTTAGTTTTGCTGCTCTCTCCCTTGGTGCCCCAGAGCTTCCATCCACACAGAACAATGCAATCCATCAAGCCTACACCTTTGGATCACCTCCCAATGCTCTGGCCTCATCATCCTTTATTTGCCATGTACAGAAAATGAATGTAACGGGAGGTGTAGTCCGCTGATAAGAGTGTTTGCTTAGCATCCACAAGGCCCTGTGTAAAATGCCCAGGACTAGCACTTCCCCTAAATAAAAACAGAAAAATAAATATGTACTACACTGTAATTGTTCCCTGTGAGTCCCATACCTCCACGAAATGTCCCTTAGTGTAGATTCTTAACAGCCAAGACCTCAACCCTTGCTATACCTAACCTGTCTTATTCCATGCCAGGGCTGGAGCAGCTGAACTTTAAGGGAAAGCCATAGCTCTACTGGTTTTGAAGGTGGACTGTTTCCCATAGGCTGGTTGTGTCTGAACACTTGCTCACCAGCTGGTGACACTGTCTTGGAAGGTGATGGAACCTTTGGGATAATGGACAGACTACCTAGCTTGAGACACTTGGCAAGCCTTGAAGGTGGCATCCACTTCTCATCTTGTCCCAGCTTTCTGCGTGCTGGCCCATCAAGGTGTGAATAAGCTGTGCCTCGAGCTTCTGCCACCAAGATGGCATGACCAGACAGGGATGCCCAGCTACCATACCCTCCCTGACAAACAGACACTGTCTCCTGAAATATACAGCAACATAAAGCCTTCCTCCTTTAAGCTGCTTCTATCACGATGACTTGAAAGGCAGCTGGTTGTATACTAACTGGTCTCAGGTTCAGTTTTATGCTAATTCCTGGCTGGGCCCTCAAATGGGTTCTGCCCAGTCTTGCTGTTCCTCCACCCATTCATCCTAGTCAAGAGGACTCTAGTGTGTCATTCTCTCCATAAATAGCCAACATCTCAACACACACCTCCCACTCATGTATTCCCAGGAGAGACAGAAATCAATGAAATCAGAGGCAAACTTCTTTCTAAATCTAACCACCATGTCTCCAGTCGAGCACTCTAGTCTCATCTCTTCCCACTAGTTTTCCTAGCTCAGCAATCATCAAATCTGTGGGCCCAGGGACACCTTAGCAGTGTATAAATTGCCTGGACCCCAGAAAGCTTCTATTTATGTGGATTATATCTACGCTATTAGAAATTAAAACTGAGAAATTTTAAGTATGACTGTTAATTCATTTAAAGATATCTATTAAATAGCAATCAAGATAAATATTTGTTTGAAAGATACCTATGTTTTTAAACAGAAGAATTAGTGAAAATTTATATTATGTCTGAATACTTATATCTGAAAATTATTTAAACACCTCAGTAGAAAAAAAAAACCAAACACTGCATTTAAGCTGCAGAGATACACTGTTTTGAAGACTATGAAGGGCGCTGAATACTGCCCCTTGGGTACATCTTTTATGCATTTGGGATTCTCTTAGAGCAGGTCTTGGTCCGCTGAAAATACCGTCCCCTACATTATCCAGATCTTCCAAGCACTGGGGACACTTCGTTAACACATTTAAATGTCTAGTATCCTTAATGTTATTACCAGTAACATTAGGTAAGTCTTTAATTTCAGGAAGCTGTCACATGAAAAAAAAAAACTTAATTATCTTAAATAATTCATTCTTGGGATAAAAAAATATCCTAAGGAAAAATATTAATTCCGCTATTAACTCAACTGACCATTTTCCCTCAACCATCAAATTATAGTAGGTATAAGTGTTGGGCTTCATCCCTCAGTCCCTACCTGCTGCAAGGCATGGCTGGCATACCCAGCCCTCTACCCTCACACTTTATTGTATAATCCAGATGCTTTGATTTCCTTCTCTCTCCCATCTCACTCACTCTCATCCTTCCTTCTGTGTTTCTTCTCTCCTTCTCTTCTCTCTCTCTCTCTCTCCTCTCTCTGATTGTGGTTTTTCTCTATCTCTCTCCCCCTCTCCCTCCCCTCCCACTGCATGGCAACCAAGACCTGCTTCCAATAACACTGCATGTATATATACTTTAACTTGTCTTGCATTAGCTCATTTCACCACTTTAAGCATGTTTATTATTGTTAAGTTTATTATTAGCAAATTTATTACTATTATTATTACTAAGTATGTAAGTTCTTTTGTGTACTTCCCACTTAGTCATTCAATGTACGTTCACGAACTTAGTAAGTAAATTTTACATTTCATGAACCTTCTGAAGCGAAAATGTTGTTGTTGCTACTGTGAGTGAAGAAGAGAATGACACCCCACTGGTGTGGCATCTGTCTTACTTCATTCAGACTGCAATAGCAAAACTATGAATAACAGAAATGCTTTACTTACAGTTCTGGAAGACCAGGGAATGCTAGTAGAATCAGTGCCTGGTGGAGACCTGCTCCGCTTGGACAGTGCCTTCTGTTTTCCTCACATGGCGGGAAAACTGAACAAATTAGCCCCTTCCCCAAAGCCCCACCTCTCAGATTCATAGCTATTGGGGTAAGGTTTCTGCATGAATCTAGGAACTCTAACATCTAGTGGCAAAACCAGCAATTTCACCATCCTCAGTGTTGGAGACACCTGCTCAGACATCACTGACATAAGAGTGTTTTGCATTTCCACATATGTGCAGGAAGAGTTCTGACCCCCTGGGCTCCTAAAAGGTTGTTGGGCTTCCAAGGGCCTACTGACCACACTGTGAACGCTGTCGTTCTAGATCTCTCCATGTTCTTATAAGCTAAGCTCCTAATGTAGACCAAGTGTCTTCCCTTTCCTACCTACATGACAGATTTCCTCCACTTTATGGAGAGTCCAGCCCATTGGCATACCAGTCCATGTACAAAATAGCCTCCTGTGACCTCCTTTTCCCTCTCTGGCCACAACCATTCCTCGCCTTGTCCTTTCAGCAAAACTATCCCAAAGAGGGTTTGGGTCGGTAGGTAGAGAAGGAGGGAGGGGGCTGTAGGTACATATGAATGAGATGTGAAATCAGTACCTAGTCATTAATCAACCCGTTCTGGAATTAAAAAGAGAGAGGAAAAAAAAAAAAAAACCACGACCCCAGCATCTGACATTCCTAAAGATTTTCAAATGCATCAGCAACATAATACCAACCTTTTTAAAAATTCTTCTTAATTTACTCCTGTAGACAGCGTCTAGCCACCACATCGAATGCACCCCCTCCCCCATGATTTCAGGCATCAAATATTAAACACGGAGTGAGTAATGCAAAAAGAAAGGGGGTTAATCAGACATCCACAGAAAGAGAAAGAAAATAACACTGATTCAATGAGATCTGTTAATGAGGCCTTTTGTTTTGGTAGATTAATTTGGGAGTCTGATGACTATGAAGAACATTTAAGCTCCGCTGTTTGACTGGTGTTGATTATTATCAAGGCTTTTTTTTCCCCCTTCTTTCTTTCCTTTTAATTAAAGGGATGCCTTTGCCTAATTCTGTAGATTATGAATTTCAGGTGTTTACCTGAAATGCCTGTCCACCGTAACAGGGTGGAAACCTTTCCTCATTAGCAGACAGAGAGGCCTCCTCTACCGGATGGGGACAGATGATGAGCATTTCAGCCTCTGAACAGCTGATGTTTAAATACATTACCCTAATACTCTTTAAGCACTGCCAATTGTAAACCTCATTAACTCCCAGCATGTGGCCAAGGCCTGGATTTCTTCACCACAGCCTCACAAAGTGGAAACAGGTATATAAAAATGATTTTATCATCAACACGATTACATCCTCCTTCACCCTGGGAAGGATTTAAAGGGCTGTATTTTCTTCACTAAGAAGCGGTGAACATGGAAAAAGCCAAACACACTTTACACAAGCCACATGTCTAAAAACCTTCCTTTCTCCTTTTTCTTGGCACCTCCTCAGGCAGCAATCCTGCCCTAGGACCGAGTCTTCATTCTCCAAACAGAAAGGATTTACTCATGAGTGCTGATGATCCTCTCTGATCGGTACAGCGGGTTGGAGGCTGGCAAGACAGTAGCCTGTACCTCTCAGCTCAACAAGGACAACAGGGTATCTGACACTCCCTTTCCCCAAGTCTGTTCTCACAGAATGTATCTTCTTACAGAGGGAACAGGGTTCTACACCTACTGTGGAAAAGCATGGGCAGACCATGGCAGGATCCTGTGAGGATCCTGAAACCAACCTGCGATGGCTATCTAGGGACAACTATATGTGATTCCTAACAAGCCAATGAAAAATGCCAGGCACCCGAGCCCCCTCACAGACAAGGCTCAGTACCTGTTGCAGGCAGTCAGCTAAGCACTCAACAACCCCAGCTCATCGTATCCCTACTTAGCCACCATGTTTTTTTCAGTCTTACTTGCTCTCATGAGATAATCGCTGAAAACAAACAGAAATGTGTTTGTAAAGCTCATGTGGGCCAACATGAGACTTGCACCTGGTTATCTAAACAGTATGAGGTATATATGAAAATTATATATAGATGATGTACACAGCATAGTTTTCCTCTTAAGCGAAAGCTGCAGTCACCACCAAATCTAAAGACCATATACCCTCAACAGCAGGTAAAGCATTCACACTGTTTACACAGCTTTGTTAGTGGGTCTGGGCCCTGAGAAATCCTGAAGCCCATCTCTTCCCCTTCCTCAAATATGAGGTAAGCCCCCTCACTCGGGAAGCCCTGAAACCAGAGGCTTTCAGCCCCAGGCATTCAAAATCTCTTTTCATCTCCCTCAAGGACCTTCAGAAATTGATTAAATCCATCCTTAAATCGATTAAGACAGTAGAACAAAGGAAAATCTAAACACAGCAAAGAAGTATCAATAGAGATTATGCTGCTCCGCAGGAAACCATGCCAGCTTCCTGATTCAAACCAGCCTTGGGTGGCTCTCCACAGCTGAAAATACCCATTCTCATCCTCACCCTTGAGCCTGAGTCCTTACACGGTCTAGACATGGCCTATCATCAAGACTTTGACATCAAGCCCTGCAATACTATACTCAGACATGCATGCTAGACATATCACCTAATGTAGGGTCTCCCCGGCGCCTGTTCCTTCTGCCCCAAATGTTCTGTCCTCTGTTCCTGACTCCGAGTCTTACAGCCCACATGTCACTAATGGAATGTCTTCACTCACCTTGCAGTAGGAATGAAATTCTATTTTCTGTCTCTCACACCAGGCCTCTCAGCCAGGGCTGTACTACAACAAAAATAGGTCTTTCTAGAAGGACTGGAGAATTAGCTTCTTGCAAAGGTCTGCAGTTCAGCTCCTAACACTTTCAGATCGCTGCCATCCTCTGACTTCCTTGGGTGCCAAGCATGCATGCGGTACACATACATAAATGCAGGCAGAACACTCATACACATAAAAATACATGTAAAAAACTTTTTTAGTGATCTGACGATGGAATTTAGACACCACAGGGATAATCCGGGGAAATCTCTTCCCATCAGTTCATATATGTTTGCTTGTATTTCTCAGACTAGCTTCACACACTGATTAAAACCTATCACTAGATGCTCTAAACTAGGCAGTGATGATAAATCCCAGCACTTGGGAAACAGTCACAGGCAGAACTCTGAGTTGGAGGCAGCCAGGTCTACAGAGCAAATTCCAGGCAGCCAGGGCTATACAGAGAAACCCTGTCTCAAAAAACAACGGAGGAGGACAAGGAGAAGGAGAAAAGAAGGAGAAGGAGGAGGAGGAAGAAGAGAAGAAGAAGCGCTAAGCTGAACAACATAGAGCATCTCAGCCAAATTGGGTTAGCAAGACTGACTCAAAAGCTAAATCAAACCAACCCGAGGCAGGCAAGCTAAGGGAAGAATTTGTTTACCCGGGTCCTCTACTTAATTAGGATTATGAGCACCCTCCTCTTCTAATGCTGCACATGGCAGACAGCTACTCTTCCTCCACATACTATGCACACACACAGCCCTCACTGAACAATTCACCTAGCAGCCTCGGAGTCCCACCTGCAGGAGGCTATCCACACACTTCTCAGAGTAAATTTTTTTTCCCCTAGGGGGGAAAAAAATCAAACTTAGCTTCTATTCAAATATATTCCCAATGTGTCCATATAAAAGAATGGAAAGTCTGATCCAGCTTAGACTGGTTTAGGAAGCACAAGGAGTAAGGCAATACTCTGTCCTCAAGTGAACTTTTAGAATCTCCTCTACCATCGTATGCCTATACATGACTGGGCATGCATGTGATTAAAATCAGATGCATTATGGGAGAGGATATGTGCAGTAGAAAAATATGACCTAATCCATTAATCAAAATAGAGAACCACACTCACTATACCCCGTAATAACCTAACTCTTTCTTCTACGGAACCCCACAAAAAGAAGTCTCAAACAATAATCAGGTCCCCTGAGAATCTTTATTCTTGAGAACTGCTGCTCTCTTGAAGTATATTCTCATCGTCTTTACTGCTTTGCTTTAAATAAAGTTACTTTACTACTTTGCAATTTCTGTGGACTTCTACTTAAATTTCTTGGATAAGAAAGAAAAAACAAAACAAAACAAAACAACGGGTACCGGGTGGAGTTGGGAGGCACAGTAAAGCCTGTCATTAAATTCCAGCACTCGGGGCAGAGGCAGGTGGATCTCTCAGTTTGAGGACAGCCTGATCTACAGAGAAACCCTGTCTGGAGAAACAAAAACAAAAGAAAAAAGAAGAGAAGAGAAAGACATAAAAAGAGAAAGAGAGAAAAGATAGAAACCAAAATTCTCAAAACACTTGGCCCATACTCGGACAGCCAGCACCAAATCTATCCAACAGAAAACAAGCATACTTCAAGAAGGAAACATGGCAAATACAGTTCAGCTGGATAAAATGGCACATTCATATAATCCCAGCAAGTGGGAGGATGAGGCAGGAGGATTGCTATGAGCTTTAAGGCAGCCTCAGCTATAAAACAAATTCATGTCAAAATAAGAACAGAGCATCTGAGATGGCAAACAGGTGTTCCTACACACAGCAGTGCCATCCTCTGTTTAGTCACATAAGTGACAAAGACAGCCACTATATGGCTGCTGGACAGAGCCAGGGAAAAGTTCCAGACACCCCGGGCTGACAAAGTCAGCACATTAGGAATCTCTACCTTAGAACCAAGTGAGAACCAGCAAGCTGGAGACGTTAAGATGAGGAGGTCATGCTGAGCTCAGGCATTCAACTCTGATGCCCACAAGTCCAAGCCCCGGTTAGACAGAGGCAGCCAACGACACGCTTCATTGCATAGTAGATTGTTGGATCAGCCAAAAGGTATCACAGGAGGAAGGTATAGGTGTTTTTCATAGCTAAAACTGGTCATTGACGAATAAAAATTCTTTACAACTATGGGCTGTCTAATTCCCCAGAGAAATGAGCTGCTACTGTCAATTATAACACATAAAAAGATCAATGCATTAAAAAATGCCTGCCCTCCAATGCTTATTTCAACAGTCATCATAGCAGCCAAGATGATGATGTCAACTCAAGCATGTATCAGCAGATGAGTGAACCAAGAGTATGCTATATACCCTAACAAAATAGTATAGTTCTCAGCCTTTAAAAAAAAAAAAAATTCTGCCACATGTGGCAATGGGGATGAACCTGGAAAACATTATATAAAGTGAAACAAGCCAGGCACAGAGAAACAAAGACACGTGTTCTGACCTCTAAGCGGAACCTAAAAAACACACCAGAATCCATAAAACCGGAGAGCAGAATGGTGACTACACCAGCTGGCATGGGGGAAGGTGAAGTGATGCCGTTCAGAGAACAAAATATTTTCAGAAGGCAGAAAAACACATGTACACTTGAAAACTGCTAAGGCAGATTTAAATGTTCTGAATACAAGAACAAAACAGGCACATAATGTAACAGATATGTTAATTAGGTTGATCAGTCCATTTTCTACAATGAATGTATACTTCAAAATAGGTTGTATAAGACACTATTCTTTGTCAATCATAAATAAATAAAAGAGCCCGACGGAGGTAGCACATGTCTTTTATCCTGGCACTCGGGAGGCAGAGGCAGGTAGAACTCTTGAGTTCAAGGCCAGCCTGGTCTACAAAGTGAGTCCCAGGACAGCCAGAGACAGAAACCCTGTTTCAAAAAAAAGAAGTAATAATAATAATAATAATAATAATAATAATAATAATAATAATAATAATAATAAATTAATAAAATGGGCTTTCCTACAAATAGGAAGACTGAAATAGCAAGAAAATATTCTATTACAGTTCAAAACCCCGGAAGTCGTAATGAAGGTGTCAGCTAGGCCATAAAGGACCTGTCTCCAGAGGCTTTATGGGAACTACATCTGAGGTACATGCAGGTTTGGGTGCCCGCGGCACTCCCAGTGGTGTGCATGTATCACTTGGGACTTCAGCCTCTGTAGTCACATGACACTGGTCCCTGTGCCAAATCTCCCTCTGCCCTCATCTTTACAGATACTTGTGATGGAGTTTAGGTCCACCCAGACAACAGAAGACAACATTTTTTGTCTCCAAGTGCTTAATTACACCGGTCCCAGGATCCCTCCTCCAAGATTTACCAATTCCAGAGATGACACGGAGGAAACTGGTAGTGGGGACAAGACAAAAGGCATCCTGCGAAGTGCCTTTTTGGCTCTATGCAGTAGAGACTCAACTTTACTCCAGCCAGACAGAGGCCTGGTGACTTAGAATCCTCAGATTTTTCTTTTTCTTTTTTTTTTTCTCAAAAATATTTTTTATTATGCCCAGTTTTTTTTCTTTTTTATTTTTTTAATATTTTTTTATTTTTAAATAGTTTTATACGTTCACTTGTATCCCAGCTGTGGCCCTTTCCCTCTTTCCCTTCCAGTCCTCCCCTCCCTCCCTCATCTCCTCCCTGCCCCCTTCCGAGTCCACTGAGAGGGGTGTCCTCCTCTCTTTCCGACTGGCCCTAGCTTATCAGGTATCTTCAGGATGGTTGCAATGTCCTTATCTGTGGCCTAGCAAGGCTGCTCCTCCCTCGGGGGGGAGGGGAAGCTCATGAGTTCATGTCAGAAACAATTTCTGTTCTCCTTACTAGGGAACCCACTTGGATACTAAGCTACCATGGGCTATGTCTGAGCAGGTGTTGTAGGTTATATCCATGCATGGTCCATGGCTGGATAAACAGTCTCATAGAAGACCCCTGTGCTTAGCCATATTTGGACCTTGTGGGGCTCCATGTCCCCTCTAAGATATACTAATTCCTACTTCCTTCCTATGATTCCATACACTCTGCCGATGGTTTGGTTATAGGTCTCAGCATCTGCTTTGATACACTGCTAGGTAGAGTCTTTCAGGTGCCTTCTGTGGTACGCTACTGTCCTGTTACTTGTTTTCTCCTATTTCCAATGTCCATCCCCTTTGTCTTTCTAGATGAGGACTGATCATCTTACCCCTGGACCTCTTTCTTGTTTATCTTCTTTAGGCATACATATTTTAGTATGTTTGTCCTTTCCTATAGATCTATATAAGTGAGGATATACCATGTCTGTCTTTCTGCTTTTGGGATACCTCACTCAGGATGATTTTTTCTAGATCCCACCATTTGCCTACAAAAATTCATGATTTCCTTGTTTTTAATTGCTGAGTAGTATTCCATTGTGTAAAAGTACCACAATTTCTGTATCCATTCCTCCGTTAATGGACATCTGGGTTGTTTCCAAGTTTGGGCTATTATGAATAAAGCTGTTACAAACATGGTTGAGCAAATGTCCTTGTTGTGTACTTGAACATCTTTTGGATATATGCCTAGAAGTGGCATAGCTGGATTTTGAGGTAGCACTATTCCTAATTGTCTGAGAAAACACCAGATTGAAAAAAGACAGCATCTTCAACATATGGTGCTGGTCCAACTGGATGTCTACATGCAGAAAAATGAAAATAGATCCATATTTATCACCCTGCACAAAACTAAAGTCCAAGTGGATCAAAGACCTCAATATAAAACCAGATACTCTAAATCGGTTAGAAGAAAAAGTGGGGAAGAGCCTTGACTTCATTGGCACAGGAGACAACTTCCTGAACAGAACACCATCAGCACAAGCCCTAAGAGCAACAATCAATAAATGGGACCTCATGAAACTGAAACACTTCTGTAAAGCAAAAGACACTGTCATTAGAACAAAACGACAGCCTACATACTGGGAAAGGATCTTCACCAACCCAACATCTGCAGAGGGCTGATATCTGGAATATATAAAGAATTAAAGAAGTTAAAAGGCAATAATTCAAGGAACCCAATTAAAAAATGGGGTATGGAGCTAAACAGAGAATTCTCTGTAGAAGAATATAGAATGGCAGAGAAACACATAAGGAGATGTTCAACATCCCTAGCCATCAGAGATATACAAATCAAAACGACCCTGAGATTTCACCTTACACCCATCAGAATGACTAAGATCAAAAACTCAAGAGATAACGCATGCTGGAGAGGCTGTGGGGAAAGGAGAACCCTCCTCCATTGCTGGTGGGAATGTCAACTGGTACAATCCTTGGATTTTTCTGCCTCTCTCCTATCTCCAGACCACTTAACCACATGTGAAAATTGAAAAACGGTTTGAACAAAGGGAACAATTATGGAAGTTATGTCCATGCAGGCAGGTTGAAGTGCATCATTTTACAGCTACCTTGACATGTACAAACAAACACATAAACACACTCATACGTTTTACAACACCTCATCAATTGCAAAAGACGCATGAAGCTATAAACAAGTCTTCCACCTCCGAAACAGTTCTTGAGAAAATATTAAGGCTATCCTTTCTAAAATGATGAATTAACAGGTAGAAAAAAAACACTTCTAGAGATATAGAGGATGCATACATTTAGTGCCTACTTTATTATTACGCAAAGGAAAGCTGTCTTGAACCAAAGATGTAAGGAAGCCATTTAGAGGTACACATACCCATCCTTGGTCTGATCCACCACACCACTTAAAAGTTCGACGGTCTTTGGGTTGGGCTTGCTTTCTCCAAAAATGTTCAAATACCGAGTGACAAAGTCATTGGGAGACATAAAAAATTCACCATTTTTTTCAATGCTTGCATACTGTTAAAAAAGAAGGGGAAGGGGCAAGAAATGTTATTTCATATATCTGATTCTTAAAAACATATAATCATACAATCAATACTGAAAAGGCCACAAACATTCAAAAGATAAAATCACAGAGTAATAACGTCTTCAAAAGGCACTGATCATCCACAACTTCAAAGAAAAATTTTAAATAGTCAAATTTTATGCTTATCAGTAGCTGTCAACAGTGGCTTTTACCCTCTAAAGGGCACATGTGGCAGTGTCTGATAACAATTTTGATTGCCATGACTTGGGGAAATAGAAACCTACTAGCAAACGTAAAATAATGCTCATAGGAGTCTCACTGTGAAGCCCATGCGGCCTCAAACTCCAGACCTCACTACCTCCAGCTCCTCGTAGAATTACAGGCATGTGCAGTACGATTAATGACGTGTCCTTTCTGGAGTGAGATCAATTGTGAAGTAGTAAATAAACTTTCAGGAAGGCTATGGTGAAAGGCAGATCCTATGTAAAAAACCCCATGCAATGCAAACAGTGAAACAGAACTGAAGCTTGGCCAACTTGAAGCCATCAAAGGGACCTCTAGCTCTGGCTTTCTATTTTAGCCAGGCAAATATATTTTTCTTTATTTGGCTCCCACAAGCACTTTATAGATGTTTCTCCTCCCACACTCTTGGTGAAGTCCCAGATGGCTTGGGGTCAGATGCTGCCCAATTCCTGAGGCCTTGACTGCTCAAATAACTCACTCAAATTCTTACAGACCGCGGTTCATCTTTAAGAGATCACGGAGGCTTCCAGTCCCTGAGAAAAGAGGACAGACTGGGATGCCATGGAGCCACGCGGCGTCTTCCATGACACTGGAAGCAGGTCTAACTAGCATAATCCATGATATCAGAAGCAGATTTAAACTGCTGCCCTAGCTAAGGTCCTCTTACTCTGCGTCACACAGGATTCTCCCTCACGGCGTTCTTCTAGGATTCAGCCAGCTTAGGCCAGAAGGACCTAGCTGGATCTTGCTCCTGGCAACACCCAGATTGGTGTAAATGATAAAAATAAACAAGAAGATCCTTAAGGAACAGAATCGGACCTACACATTCCCAAGACAAAGGAGCAAAGGGAGAAGAGGACAAGATATCTGAGAACAGGGGTTACTAGGTGACCTGAACCACACAGGCAGCCAGGGTGATGAGGGCCGCAGTGTACCGAGGTGCAATAGCAAGCTTTGTAGTCTTGCAGGTTTTGGTTGTGTCTATTACTACCTAAAAGTCTTGCCAGTTAAATAGAGTTATCTGGGCTCTGATGCTTCATCTGCAAAATGGGTATAATAATACCATCAGCTCCATTTGGCTGATAGATGAAACAAATAAGATAATAATGAAACACACTATGAATAATGCCCAGAACAATAATGCTTTTTTTATTACACGTATGTATGTATGTATGTATGTATGTATGTATGTATGTACGTACTATATATGCATGTATATATGTATATGCACAAGCAAAAGCACCCATGTGAAGGCTGGAGGACAACTTGTGGAAGTCAACTGTCTCCTTTCTACCCTGTCAGTTGGGGAATAGAACTCCGGCTGTCACATTTAGCGGTAAGCGCCTTTACCTACTGAGCGACTCCGCTGGTCCATGGTTTGGGGTTTAACAAACTCTTTTCTTTAACCCTCTGTTTCACTGAGTGACATCTGCTGTTGGTACAGCACCACGCCGAGGATGTAATGAGGGTTTTCTTTCATCACCGGCTACCTGGTCCTGGTCACTGCCTAAGAGAGGCTGTGTGGAAATGGTAAGATACTATCTTCTAAGTATGTCTCACAGATAACAGTGCCAAAAAGAGACAGCCCTGGGGTGCTATCATCCTTCACTGACATTTACTTCACTTTGGGGGCCGGGGGATTTAGAAGAAAGAATTTATTGTGATTTTTCTTTTCCTAAATTAGGACAAACAAGCATGAAATGGAAGGGGGAATGTCACTGCTAATGATAGCAATCCTACAGTTTGGTTATACCAAGGCTTCCCTATGATAGTGATTAATTTACCTTAAAACACAATTTAACTTTTCTCCCACTGGTACACATTTAGATTATTTCCAATTTGGGTTATTTTGTAAGAAAACCTAAGATAGCCATTCTTACATATAACATCTGCTCAAATTCCTGACTATTTTCAAAAACCTGACTCCCTGAAAAAGGAAATTGTTGAGTTAAAGGACAGCAACTTTCAGGCAGTTGTCACATATTATCACACTGTTCTCTGGGAGAGATTGTACCAATCTACTGTGCCACCAGCAGGGCGAGAACACGCTCTCGTCCCCTTCCAGGGTCACATTTGTTTCAAAGACTTTTCCAGCCTGACATTTTGATGTAATTGAGTCTACAGGATTTTTTTTTTCTTTGCAAATCCTTCCGTTACTTTTCTGACCTTAGAAATCCAGTCTTTTTCTCATCTCAAGAACAAATACCAACAGTTTTGCCCCTGACTTTTGAGTACATCTGTACTTACATTTAGGCTTCAGCGTGTCAGAGCTTTGCTGACATAAGGATATTCCCATGAGAGCTTTTTCCAGTCAATCTATTGGTTGTTCCAGGCCCACAAACCATGTTGCCGTCACCCCCCACCCCCATGACCCACTCTTTAGGATTCAGGTTTTTACTAAGAAATTATCACATGGTCGCCAGAAGACCCTGAGAAGTAGACTTCACCTGCGCTCCAGTTCTCCCAGGCTGGAATGGCTTCCTGGGGACAGAGTGCCCTCTGAAGCTGCCAGGCACACCACCAGCATGGATGGAGTGGCAGTTCTGATCAGTGGGAAGCAGTCCCAGAACACCCTATCTTGTTGCCCTGTCTGTCCTGGCAGGATAACGATGACTCTTGCTAGCTACAACAGCAGGTAGGGCCATGTCAAGACAGGACTCTTTGGCTGTCTTCTCCCTGTTGTTTCCTCATATTCCCAGACGCTGCCTGGCAGGAAAATGTGCCCAAGAAATAACTTTTCAAACAAATGAGAGGTTCAGATTGTGGTATTACTTTTCTCCTGGAACTTTTCTTGGCCTGATGAGTATCCTTTGAATTTTTGCCAAACGACCTTTGGGATCACCGTCAAGCTTTGGACCCTAAAAAGAGTTTTCACTGCAAATGCAAGAGCAAGCTACAGTGGACCACACCACTCGCCCACGAGATAATGAAGGATAACGAATGTTGGCAAAAATATGGACCACACACATGCTAGTGGTGTGAAGAATAAACTGATGGGCACGAACTCTGTTGCCTGCTCTTTGATCACTTCCCCCCGTGGGGGTAGGGGGGCAATGCCAGGCCACAGAGGAAGAGGATCCAGGCAGTCCTAATGAGACTTGACAGGCTGGGGTCGGATGGTAGGGGAGGAGGACTCCCCGTTTCTGAGGACTAGGGGAGAAGAATAGTAGAGAAGAGGGAGGATGGGACCGGGAGAAGACGAGGGAGGGGGGGGGGCTACAATCGAGATATAAAGTGAACAAATGATAAAAAATTCAATTTTAAAAGAAGAAGAAGAAGAAGAAGAAGAAGAAGAAAAGAATAAGCTGATGGAGTTGGTGAGTTGGCTCAGTAGTTAAGAACACTGGCTGCTCTTCCAGAGGACGTGGGTTCAATTCCCAGGACCCAAATGACAGCCCACAACTATCTGTAACTCCAGTGTGGGTGTTCTGTCTTGCACATTGACAAATGTGCAAGCAAAACACCAAAGCACACAAAAATAAATAAATCTTTTTAGAATTACTTATATGTATGTACATTTATATATTTATATTATATATATATAGTATATATTATATTGTATATATATATATATATATATTTAATGAAAAACCATTGTAGAAAACTGCTAGGCGATGTCTACTGTAACTGTGCCTAACACACATAACTACAGACTTAGCAATTTCAATCAAAAGGAACTATCCAACAAATTGTATATGGAATTTAACAAATGTAACACCGAAACAGTTAAGGTATTCACAGCAACTTAATTTATAATGTCAAAAATGCTAAAAACAAACAAAAAAGAGCAACAGCACCAATATCACACCCAGTAACAGGATACATATAGTCACACAATAAAATACAACATAGCAATGAGAATAAACTACCTCCACCCAGCCATAACACAGATGAACCTACATAAAATCAGGATTGGGAGTAGAACTCAGTGGAAGAGCATTAGCCTGTGGTGAGCGAGGCCTGGGCCTCTCACCACCAAGCGGTTCAAGAACAAAGAGAATAGAGACTGCTTGACTACATTTTGGGGAATAACATAAAGGACAAAACTATGGCGTCCTGAGAAGTCAACCAGTAACCTTCAGGGCCGTGAGGAATGATGAGCACAGGGAGCAAGGAATTTCTGCGTGCCAGTTCCATGAGCTGAACACGTGCTCTGAAAATAACCGTGGAGCTGTGTGCTTGTGATCTGTGTACCAGGCTCAGAACTCCGCAGTCCACATTATCACCGAGCTATTTTGACTGGCCTCATTTGTTCAGAGGGGATAAAGGGGTCATCTCTTAAATAGGATGGCAGGTTCATTTGGATACAGGTTATCATTTTGCTCATCCACCAAAGCAGCGGTGACTTGCTTTGGGGCTCAAGTAAATACGTCAAAGGTTGTCTCTTGGACTCATGAACAGAGGCCAACCATGACAAAAGCATGTTGCTAGGGGTGTGGACAAAAGCAGCTTGGTTGTCCTTGAAGCAAGGAACAGGGGACACTGCCAGGGAAGCGACTACTTCCTTCAGCTGCCACATCTCTAGAATACCATTCAATATCTCTGGGAATATGACTGAGTGGCCTGAGGCTTCCCTCTCTCCCAGGTTATATATGTGTGTGTGTGTGTGTGTGTGTGTGTGTGTGTGTGTGTGTGTGTGT
>NW_026592118.1:32692685-32704333 GCF_907164565.1 Psammomys obesus
TGTGTGTGTGTGTGTGTGTGTGTGTGTGTGTGTGTGTGTGTGTGTGTGTGTTTAGGACGGCTTCTTATAATTCTTTAGATGATTTTCCATTACTGTTAACATCATACTGAATGAGGATAGCAGCAAAAGTACTCAGAAAAGGAGCCAGCCCCTGCAGAGCCTACTCCACAAGGACAGGAGTCCTATCTGGCTTGTTCCCCACTAGCTATTATAATAAAAGCCTGTGAGTGATGGCTTAGGTCAGAACCCTTATCATCCAGCCACCCGTGTTTGCCAGGAATCATTCACACCCTGGGGCTGAAAGGCAAATTCTCCTTGACGCTCTTTCAGCCAGAGAATTCCAAGTCTTGTCACCTGCCAGTCTTTACCTTGGTTCCCTGTTCTAAGGACAGAATTAAATGAAACAGAGAAGAAGAATACTGATGGTCAATATTGCCTATTATCAGGAGTCTATTATTGGGTCCACGATGCAAAAAGGAAACTGTACTTATTAACTGAGCACTCAAGATAAATTATAGTAAATACTGAAAAAAAGAAATACATTAGTAAAGTTTGTGTGAAAATGTACAAACAGATGTGACACGTCTTCATTTAACTTAAGGGCTGTCATGTAGATATTTGTTTTATAATTTTATTGCTGTTTGCAATTGTCACCACAAAAAGTTCTGTGACTAGGCACTCAGGGCATGTACACACTAGTCATATCATACACCTAGCCCCCTTTATTATAACAAAAGAGCCCATTAAGCTGGCCACAGATGAGCACTGGGGAGGCAGCAGCAGACACACTTGTGAGTTCAAGGTCAACCTGATCTGCATAGTGAGTTCCCGGACAGCCAGGGCTATGTAGAGATACCCTGCCTCAAAACAAACCACCCACAAGCCTTCTATCACCTATATCCTGTAATGAATGCATAGTGCTCTCCCTGACAGAGTCTCATTTAAAAAAAAATAATAATAATAATTTGAAGAATAAACAAGTTCAACCCGGAGAGGTTTTCCTCCCAAACCATCTCCAGACCTCTGCATGGCCCTCTTCTCCTCCACCACTGTGCCAGAGCCTCCGCATGCTCTCCCCACCAACCTCTCCCCGCCACACAGCTGAACCCTTGGAGCAGCTGACTCAGTCTCCCTATCTGCCACACAGCCTATGCCCCTGACCGACACTAAATCTGCACCCCTTGGAGTACCGGATGGACAACCTATCCTTTCCCAATCCCAGCTCGAACCTCCTTTCCACAACTTCCATAGGAAGACGTAACTGGCCTCACATACTCTCCCCTCAAGTTAAACGCTACGTCATACCTACCAACCACACCATGATTCTGTTTCCTTACGTACACACAGAGAGAAATATTTAAGGGCGGAGTCATGATTTATGCATCCTTACTAGATGCTCAACCTCTAAAAGTCAACCTCAAAGCAGGGTGGGTGAGATGAGACTCAATCTCCTCAAAAACATGCAAGTGAAGAGCCAGAAGGGTGCCTTCAGTCCTCCGGAGCCAGCCCTCTTCCCCACAGCTCCGCATGGCTCTCTCTGACCTCCAGAGCTGCCAACTCCCCTATGGCCCAGGACATCTCGTATCAAAGGCTTTTTTCCATCCCTCTCTAGTTACAGCAGAATCCTTCCTTCTGCCTAGCTCAGCAGAGAGCAGGCTGGTGATTCCACATGGAGTTCTTATTAAGAGAGAAAATCAAGTCAGAAAACCTCATGAATAGAAAACACCAGAGAAGGGTTCGCAGAATGTAAACTTATCCTTACTTAACAGGTCCAGCCTGGCAGCCCCCATGGCGCCCATTCTCTTCTCACCCCCTCACCACAGCCATCATCTACATGAGACAGTCAACAAGCACGCTGAGGCAAGGTGGATTTGTGTTGGTCCCACACTATCTAGGCCTGGTGACGTCACCAGACCCTGTGCCAAATCCAAAATCCCTTCCACAGACGGCTGATTCAGTTTTCTTCACGTACGCAACTCTTCCTCTGCATCACCTCAGACTCTAAGCCATAACAAAAGTGACGTAGTCTCCTACCTCGTTCCAAAGATTCCAAAGTTGGCCTTGAGACTGGCTTCTTCTACATAGAAATGCCACCAGGGGCTATTCAGCCGCCTGCAAAAAGCTCCTACGCTCCCTGGGTTTCTTTGAGCCAGATGGAACCATCTCTCCAGCCCCAAACCATTAACTGGAGGAAGACGTGAATATCGTCTATCCTCGTGAGTTCCATCATTGGAGGCCCTTTTCTACCTTACAGTATTCTGTGTATAAAATCCAGACATCCTTAAAAATTTAACCCTTTTTCCTCCTCTGAAAACTTCCCCTGTGTTCAGCCTCTGGAATCTTTGCTTTTCTGCATTTATTTTTTGTTGTTGTTGTTGTTCTTGTTTGTTTGTTTTACTTATTACGTGTGCATCTGTGTGCCTGAGTTTATGGACATCAAATGCATGCAAGTGCCCCCACAGGCCAGAGAATGTCAGATGCCCTGGAACTATACAAGTGTTGAGCTGCCTGCTAACAGTGCTGGGAACTGAACCTGGGTCCTCTGAAAGAGCAGTAGGCATTCCTAACCCTCTTAACCACTGAGCCAGATCTTCAGCCCACCCTCCCTGGATCTGCATCCTTTAATTTCAAGCATCTCACTTAACTTAAAAGCATGTCAAGTGCTGAACAGTGCACACCAGTTAATTTACTCAATCTCTATAATCTCTTCTAACTTTTCCTTATGAAAATATCCAAGCATACAATGTAGAAGAAATGAAAGTACAATAAGGCGAATATTCCAGTTCCTAATTTTAATTTTTTTCACAATACCACCCACCTTCCCCTCCCACCAAAAATCAGATTTTTTAAATAATTTATTTCATTTTATTTTATGTGCATTAGTATGAATGTGTCTGATCCCTTGGAAATGGACAGTTGTAAGCTGCCATGTAGGTGCTGGGAATTGAACTCGGGTCCTTTAGGAAGAGCAGGCAGTGCTCTTAACCACTGAGCCATCTCTCCATCCCCTCCCCCCAAAAAAATCAGACTTTAAAGCAGATCTCTACTATCATATCACACTGTCATCTATAAATGTTCCAGTGTATACAAAAAGATTGCACTTTAGTTTTGTTTTGGTTTTTTGAGACAGAGTCTCTATTATATAAAACTGGGTGTCCTGGAACTCACTTTTGTAGCCCAGGGTGGCCTCAAAGTCATAGAGATCCAACTGCCTCTGCCTCCCAAGAGCTAGTATTAAAGGCATGTGCCGCCCACCATGCCTGGCTAAATTATAATTTCTTAACCTCAAATATCCCGTCCGTGCTCAAGGTCCTTATTTTTTCTCTCTTCCTCAGCACCGAGGGTTATAGCTGGGGCCCCATCCATGGTGGGCAAGCATTCTTTAGAGGAGGCTGGAATTCAAGCCCTCCCTCTATTTTTTTTTTTTTATTCTAATATATTTTTCATGAAGAAAGTGAGGCCCATGTAATCGATAGTCAGGTCACATCAAGTTTCTGATTTGATGCTCTGGTGCCTCTTTCCATCCAGATAAACCCTGCCGAGCACTTTCCCCAAGATCAGCCTTCAAAGAGAACGCCAATGTTCCAGCCGGGCTTGTTGCAACAAGTACCAGCATCCCAACTATTCTCTATCCATTGCCTAGAATGGACCACTGAAGTTCTGACTGTTCCCTCCACACAACTGGAACACTTTGATTTGCACATGTTTCTTTTCAATGCTTAGAGCAGGCTCACATATTTTGTTCTTATTGTGTTTATAAAATGGGCCTTTTCTTTTCTGATGTTAAGCCTCTCCCCCACCAAAAGAAAGGTTTGAGACCCCAAGAAGACTTGTACTAACCATGAACTGTTCTGAAACACAGGGGGGAGGGAGTACAGGAAATCAAAGAAATAATAAGTTCTTAGAACGGGCACCGCAGTGTTCACATTTATCCAGAGTGGTGATACAATGAAGATGGCCATGAGCAGAGGAAAACAGTGGGCCTCTTCTACCCTGTGGAGGGAGGACAAGCCTCTCTGGCAGATGCTGACACAGAACCTAAAACTTCCTAGGAGAAAAGGCAATGCTGGGAATGGTCCCTTCAGAGCCCAGCCCTCAACAGGTACTAAGTCACACAGCTCAGCCTCTCAAGTATTTTCAGGTGAACTGTATGCCATGAAAGAAATTAAAATATAAGCTATATCCCCATCACCAGAAATCACCTATATGGTTTCCAAAAAAACAGAATTATAAAGGATCCCTTTCATGAATGCTACATTAAGACACTTTGGGAGATGCTTTTAAACTTTTCAACAATAAAATAAAGAGCTGTTTGAAATAATCTTCTAAAGTTATAGAACACAAACTAAACAAGAAACAAAATAGATTCCTTTATACTGACCTTCAAAAATATTGCTTTAAGCTCAGCTGGATCTGCTCTCTTGGTTAAAGCCACCTATAAATAAACATAAAAATGTTTATATTATTAGAACAAAGCTGAGAAATCAAGCTAGCAGGAGGGAAAATAAACTTTGGGTTAGAAATTAGTACATTTCATTTTTGTCCTTAAAGTACCAAATTGCTCCAGTGTGTAAACTAGTCCCCAGATTTTAAGGCAGACTCCATGTGGCTTCTAAAATGATAACATTCTGTATGAGAAATCAGAAAAGCTTCAATATTTAGTGTTCAGTATTAAAGGGGGGGGGGAATTAGTGAACACCTGGCATTTCTAAACCACACCCAAGAGTAACTCATGCCTTCTCCCATGGGAATATTAAATATTAAGTACAACCTGTTTGCCAATCCTGCATAGGAGCATGTTTCTTAAAAGTTAGTGAACTAGTAAATCATATTAAGGACCCAAAGGAAACTGCTTCCCACAGTTCCTCCATGAACAGCACGTACACCCACCGACCTAGGCAGGCCAAGGAGCCTCTCCACCTCTCTCTCCCCAGCCTTAATAAATCATAAGTCTCCAAAGGTGTGACTATTATTCTTCACATTCTAGAAACTCAAGGGACTGTGGTTACCTTCCACCAGTAAAACTTGACAGATTAGCTCAGAATAGGTGTTGTGCTTAGCAATCCAGGCCACAAAGTCCAAAAACATCACTGGGGGAAAAAAAGCAAGACAAACTTGAACATGACTGGCCCAGGCCGACACAAAAGAACCCTTATGCTGAAGCAAACAGTGGGCTTATTCAATGTCCCATCACCCAGTCCTGTTGGCAAAAGTGGTCATGAGACGCAGTTCTCAGCAAGAACACTGTCACCCCATGATACAGCCAAGGCGGGGGGGGGCCCCGGAGCCACCCCAAAGCTGGAATCGTGTCCCTCTCCAAGAGGAGATTTATGCAAATTGTTCTAAATCCCTTCTGTGTGTTTGCAAAGGCTCTTCTGAGATCCTTAACAATGAGATTTTTTGTCTCTCAATATGGAACTACCAGAGCCCATTGGCTCACCACTGTCAGGAATAAATTTATTAAACTTCACTGGAAGGGGAGGTAGGCTCTCTGAAAGCAGCTGCTTGGTCGCCTTGTTTTGCTAATGCCAAGATAGACTCTTTCCACTTCAGCTGAATACCTGACACTATCGCTGTCTTAAACCCAGAATTAGCCGGTGTCCTTTGCTGTTCAAGAACGGAGGGAAAGTAAGAGCACTAACCAAGCCATGATTAATGATGCCGCTGACCACGAACCAACACAAATGATTAATGACGCTGCTGACCTCCAGGTTTGAGAAGAGGAGGCCCTGTTGGTGGAAAGGTGGAGTCAGGATGAACACTCCAAGAAAAGGCATCACAGAAGTGCCTCTACCTCCACTCCGGAGCAGAAACATTCCTCCCACCTTGGTAATAATCCTACCCTATGACGGGGTATTTACTAGGCATGGAAAGAGAGGCTGCACATATGCTGACCTAAATTCCTAATGTTTGTTTGTTTTTTGTTTTTTGTTTTTTTTAAAGGTAGAGAAATGTTCTACGGAATGAGCTAAGCTTGCTCTGTCTGAATGCAGGTTTGCACATCTGCTCAGTTCACGACACTACACACTCTGTATGAACAATACTGGGCATTGCTATCCCAGCATGCACCTCCTTGGCCTGACTTCCCAAAGCACCATCGTCTCCTGACCCCCCAAATCATCAACGTCCCTAGCCAGAACTGAACCTCTTTGAGAGAAAAAGCAAACTCTTCACTTTGTAACCCATGCAGGGTCTAGGCACAGGAGAGTACAAAGTAAATAAAATCTCTCTTGGAGCCAATGCCACCAAGAATGTACCCTTCAGTTTACAATGTAGTTACAACGTCGGGTCCTCACAGCAAGTCAGAAGGGGAAATCAAGGTTCAGAGAAAGACATGTACTTCCTTTCCGTAAGTCAGATGAAAAGTCAGTTTTCTGTTTGCGCTTGTGTTTTCTCGGTCTCAAATCTCCCATCCCCACATCACAGCCTTACGGAAAACAGACCGCGCCAGAATCAAAACCATTGTTCTAAATGGGGTTTGCCTGGCACAATGGTGCACAGCTGTAATCCCAGAATTTCAGAGACTAAGGCAGAAGGATCTAGAGTTTGAGACTTTGAAAAAGAAGAGCGCTTTGGTGTCAGACTGTCCTCACACAGAAGGGAGAACCAGGAGAGAGGAAGAAAAGTTGGTGCTCTCACAGACACTCACAAAAGCCCCAGCCACACACCACAGCCTTTGCTCTCCTAGCCTACACAACGCTACTCTCGAAAGCAGACCCAGGGCTGCAGGTGGGTAGCTGGTTAATGATCACTTGGGCATTTGCCTGAGACTGAGAGTCATCTTCTTAGGCACAGAGAACGATGGAACCAGGAGACAGTTTCTTAAAACTGACTACCGGCCTCCTGGGCCTTATCTGTACTCACTCCATCTACTGCCCACTCAGCACACACTAGGTAGCTATTTGGAAGATCCATTTTGGCCTCTACTCACACCCCCATGTCATCTGAGGCAAAACAAGCACATTGATGACTACACAAAGTTGCAGGTCAGAACTACGATGTGAAACAGAGTCTACCTGGTGGCAAAAGCAATACCCAAGAAAATACGTACTGAGACGTACTGAGAAAAGTTAGCCAAAGAAATGGAGCTGTCCTTTTCACAATAACCCAGAACAGTTTAGCTCAGTGGTAGAGATGAGACTCTTAATCTCAGGGTCATAAATTCATGGTCCACCTTGGGTGCCTACTGGTATTTTCTTCCTTACCTGGGGGAGCTGTTGGCCACCAGCATAAAAAGGCAGGAGGAGCAGAAGACAAGGCACAGAGCTTGGAAGGCTGTGAGCACGTTCCAGGAACCACTTCAGGGAACTAGTTCAACTTTAATTCGGGAGAACAAAGGCTATATGCCCCTTGGGGAGTGGAAGGGCTCCTAGGCCAGGTGTACATAATTGGTTAGAACTAGGCGCTTTCAGGATGCTTGATTTGCATTAACTGGCACGGTTCTATCATATTAACAGGAACACGGTACCTAATTATCCTATAGGTACAAGGAGGGGAGATACCCATAGGTATCAAGGGGCTGTGTCAAAGGCCATGTACCAAATGTGGTTAGGGGCATCTGTCTAGAGAAACTCTCGAGATGAAGTCAGGCAGAGAGAGCAGGAGGCCACACTAGGGAGAGGGAGTCTTGAACCTTAAAGCTGAGCTTAGAATGGCTATCCGAACTGGTAGAACTCCAACCTCAAACAGCAGGGTCCTTCCAACAAAGGCGTCATGAGACAGTCTTACCTGGTGGCAAAAGCAATACCCAAGATGGTATGTGCTGAGACAAGCTAACCAGAGAAGTGGAGCCGTCCTTTTTAAGATAACCCAGAACAGCTGTTCTGAGGCATGCTTTATCGTCGAAGAGCCTGGAGTTTATTCTTGGGCTACAGAAGAGCCATCAAACTTCAGATAGTTTCCAGATGGATCATCTTTGTACATACACATGTGGGTATGTGTATCTTACAAAATAACATGTAAATATGTACGAGTACTAGTCATTTAATTACTTGATGTTACCATTACTTATCATTATCTTATTTTCTGTTGTATACTAAAGTCTAAACTAAAAATAAAAATTGTACTACATTTTAAATAAATTAAGTAGTTGGTTTCCGAATCTAAGAGGAAAAGAGTTCTTTGCACGTGACTATGAACTAACACTTGATATTTAAATCAACACAATAGAGAATTTTGTACTCGGTCAGACAACATGTTACAGTAATTCCAAACTTAAGAGAAAAAGAAGCAACGAGCTGCATGGCTACTACTCCCATACACTGGGAAACATCTAATATGATTTAACTTATATGGAAATTGCAGGTATGTTCTATAAATCCAAGATACGAGTTGGTAAAACTAGAGAATTCTGAAGTATGAAATGTGCTTTAACAAGACAGACACTAGTTATAGCCATGTGAAGAGGTCATCAATATCATCTGCAAAACACACACAAACTAGGTTAAGAAATTAAAAAAAAAAAAAAAACAAACAGTAACATAATAACACGACTTCACTAACTGGCTTTTTTCATAAAGGGAACAAAAATATAACAGGAAGAACCAGAAAGGTGTCTTTCAGGACAAATAAACTCTCATTCTAACACAAGTTGGAACTGCCAATGGCAGGGGAAAGATTCCTATGCATAGGAGTAATTTTTAAATCCGCTTGCTTACTCTGGAATCAAGCCACAGTCCCAGGCTCATTACTTTCACGAACTGCAGTGGCATACTCTTGTGCACTCAAAATAGTTGGTCGGTGTGACAGACGGCAGTAGGGGCAGAGAAGAAATCCAACATGGCTGGGTATGGTAATCCCGGCCCTAGAGAAGCATCCTTGACTCTCTGAGACCACCTTGGATGTAGGAGACCCTGTCTTAGGAGGAAGAGGAGGAGAGGTAGGGAGGAAGCTCTGAAGATGTGAGACCCGGCTGGATACAGCCTTGAGGAGCGGGACATCAGACCTACAATGGTGGCTTGCTTCAGTTCAGCGGATCTTGAAATTCTGAGCCTGGGCACTTGCACTTACATGAACTTCCCCACATGCAGATCTCTGAAGAAAATGAGGGGGGCATCCAAAAGCATAAAGAGCTTTCCAGGACCCTGAATTCAAAATCTCTGCAACCTAGTTTGCAAAGCTTCTCTCACAGACACATAGGCTTGAAGACGTGGTCCCAGCTTGAGGCGGTGCTATTTAGGGAGAAGAGTCTAGTGGGAGCAAGTGGTCACTGGGGGCTCTGAAGTTCACAGCCTGGCCTTGCTTCCTGTCTGGTGTTCGCTTCCTCACAAGAGCAAGCTCCCACTTGCACAGCCAAGAGGCCCCCCATGCTGCTATTCCATTCCCACAACACTGGGCTAAGATAAAACTCCCTCCCTTATGGGCTAAGGCAGCTGACTTGGGGGATATATAATAGATATAATGTGTATTATAGTATATTATCTGCTAAGTCAATTCAAATAAAATCAAAATTTTCATCTTCAAGAAAACATACTTCCTTAAAAAGCTTTAACTGCATATTTTATGACTGTGATGAAAAAAAAATCACGAATATAAGATGGCTTTAGAAGTATAAAAGTAGCAAATACGGCGTGTCTTTAACACGGCAGAAGATTACGGTGGGTGGGTGGGCAGAGGCAGTGGCTGACAGCCAGCTGCAGCGGCAGCTCAGCCCTCAGCAGTCTCTCCCTAACTCACTTCCCCAACCCGAGAAGCCTGGGAGGTCAAAACACTGCCAGAAGTGCCGCCCCCACGATCACCTGATAGGACGACTATCTTTTATAGAAAAACCAGAAAAGGGGACTCCTCAAAAGCAGGCTATCATGTATGTGTATGTGTGAGAGCTAGCATGGGGTAACAAAAAAAAAAAAAAAAAAAAAAAAAAAAAAGAGCCAGGAAAACCAGTACCACAGTCTCTCTAGCTGAGGAGCCAAGTGTAAGTCATGAAAAGTGCTCCTGGGGATTGCCTAGCAACTCAGCAGCTGCAGCCCACATTCCTTCTCCAGGTATACATTGCAGACTACATAGTCGAAGTTCCATAGCTAAAAATCCTTTGGAGCTATATGGCCCAGGGGCTGTCAATCAGAAGAAATGTGGTGGGATTTTCGAAGAATCCACGCTCCTGCTGCTCCTGCTAGCAGACACCTTAGCTGAAAAGTGTCTAGTTTTCCTGTGCCACTGTCCTGCCCTCCCACACCGTTCACTGCATGTCCTCCAAAACACCCTTCACTTGGCAGCACACAGCCTGACTGCATCGGAGGTCACTGCTCCCTTGGTGGCCTGGTCTGCTGTGAAGCTCTGGAAGTCATTCCTAAGAGCTCAACCTCAAGTCTGTTTCTTCACCCACCCCAACAAATTCTATAAGCCATTTAATAGCCTGTAATAAATCTCCCTCTGCTGAGGGAGGGCTCTGTTCCCCGCGAGTCAACCTGGACTGATACAATCAGTTATTGCAAAAGAAAGTTTGGAACTCCCTGAAACCACAGTTACCACTGCCTTGAGGGGAGAGGTGTCTCATCAAATTTACAAAAATCATTTTTTTTAACTTAAGGCACCGAATCACTCATCCAAGCCTTATATTAGGTTTCCTTAGGTTCTCTTAGTGAAGAGCTGTAATTAGACGAGTCACAGAACTATAAACTGGTATACAGACAAAATGCCGCATTAAGCATTCTTGCAACCACAACACTTCTGGGTAATCGACCCTCAAAGCTTCCTTTCACTCAACAATTCACTTCTAAAGCATCAGAGGGTTAAGGAGAGGCAGGTCACTTCAGACTAAGTAACTGGTAACTCGTGACTCTGCTGCAGACACACATTGAACAACTACAACCATCACCATTAACAATCTGGTATTAAAAGGCAGAGCGCACCAGTTAAGCAATTCACAGTTTAGCTGTGGGTTCTGTTATGCCAAAATAAATAAAAGCTATAAACACACTTTCAGTTCTCATTGTAATTAAGCTCAAGCTAGCTGGCATTCCAGTCAATGCTCCCAGGAGGAAGAACTGAAGACAGACACTAAGAATCTTTCCTACAATACATACTTTTCTTTTCTCTTTACATCCTGCTGATGCTGCCAGGAGTCCACAACAGAAGTTTAGAAGAAAATCTTGGGACCCAGACAGGCCTAAAATGACCTTGGGCAATCAGTCAACATTTTTGAGCTTTTAAATCTGCACTTACAAGATGAAAAGAAAACCTACCTTCTCTCTTTTGTATGGTTACCTGACAGACAATTAGAATGCAGAAAACCTATTCTCAAAAGTCTTCAACTGTTAATACTGGAAAAATCAGCTGCCCCTCAATAAAACAAATAAGCCAAATAATAACAAGACGACAGGAAATTTCTGCTCCACTGAACTCAGAACTAGGTAACAAAAGATGACATGCTAAGAAGAAAAACACTTTACAGAAAATACTATTGGAGGGCTAGGCGAATAGCTCCACTGTGTGATATCATGCACAAAAAGCCTGGGCTTTCTGTCCCCAGCAGTGCAGGGACCAGGCACAGTGCCTCACACCGATAAACCTAGCTCTGGGAAGATAAAGGTATGACAAGCAGAAGCTCGAGGTCACCTTCAGCTACATAGTGAGTTCAAGGCTAACCTGGGCTACATGGAGACCAAAACAGGAAGGAAGGAAGGAAGGAAGGAAGGAAGGAAGGAAGG
>NW_026592118.1:32704433-32719361 GCF_907164565.1 Psammomys obesus
GGGGGGGGGGGGGGGGGGGAGGGAGGTGAAAGAACGGAAAAAATGCTATGGAATGTCTCATTGAGGAAAGCTGGAGAATCAGCCAAAGACCTAAGAGATACCAACAATACTCTCCAATGCCTAGAAATGGCTCTGTAAAAATCCAGTACCGCACTCAAAGCATGCCACCTTGACTAGCTATCAGCTAAACTGAAGTGAAAAGCCTCCCATTCCCCTGTTCCCTCCTGTTGACTTCTCCCTAATCACCTCACATGTGAGCCTCTGCTTGGCAGAATCTTGGTCACTGTTTCATGCCTTTTCTGCCAGGGAAGGTGAAACCTGAGCTGACTCCTGTGGTGGGAGAGGCAGGCCCTACTATTAGGCGGATTTGCTCCAACACAGAAAAGCTGGGCAAAGGATGATGGGTAGCTGGAAACACCAAAATGAACTTGACAGGGTAGAGTCACTGGACATAGACCGAAGCAATGGCCTGGCTTCCCATACTACCTTATTGTCAGATCTCAAAGAAGTCTGAGACACTACTCACTCAGTACCTGTGGCTCCTCCCCGAATGTCTCACTCACTCCACCCCTACCTTAAACCTCTCCAGCCCAGGAGCTGGGTTTCACTTCCCTTGCTTCTGATTCCTATGTAACCCAGACATTTTGGCTTCGCACTCTCTTAGCTCTGCTCTTTGTCCTCTTGCTCCTCTTTGTCCTTGCCTTCTTTTCTCTTCCTTTCCTGCTATCTCCTTCTCCCTCTCCTACTCTCTCCTCTCTCATGGCCTGGTCTATTCCACTGGCCATGTTCAGTCAAGACTTGGAGATGCCTGTGGTCGTACTCTCCCTCGTATCTACAGTAAAATCCTTCTCCTCCAACCACACCTGGGAGCACTTATTCTTTTCTTCCACTGTCGAGAATGGTGCAGGTCAACCACAGGTTGATCTGTAGCAAGTCCAAGCCTTCTCCCCACGATCATAGTCCAGGTGGTCAGGTTGCCTCAGATCAGGTTTCTCAACCTTTGTGGTAGGACCCAGTCCTTTGTTGCATCCTTAACCTCTAGCCACGAGATGCCACTAGCATCAGGCTGGGACAATCAAAACAATTTCTCCAGACATTGTCAAATTATCTGCAGGTGGTAGAGGGCATCTACTTGATCCCAACAGTCATGAACATGGTAGTTAGTGATGCTCCACTTGCTCACTACCATCACCAATGAAGACTGGAACATTCCAGGCCTGCTGCAAGACACTGACAGACACTCCCCCAAGGGAGAATGACAGACTTGGCAGTGAGTGTCCAGTACATATCGTATGAGGTCACATACAATATAGTATGTGGTTATGTACGTATTATACACACTTAGTATAATACCAGAAGCCGAATTAAAGTCTTGGTGTTAGGGTCCGGAATTTGCCGAAGGAAAGACACAGACTCAAGTAGTATGTAAAAGCAAAGAGTGTTTATTCTGCAGAGAATTCCGGCATGCTGGGTCACCACCTTCACAAAATAGCAGTGACCCCAAGGGGAGCTTGAAGGCCCCTTTTAAAGCCAGAAAGGGGAATTCCTCCTATGGCTACATGACCTCAATTGGGATTGGCTGGTGCCCATGGAGGCTATGTGACTCCAACTGGGACTGGCTGGCCCTTCGGAAGTATGTCCTCTCGTTGGGTCTGGATCATTTAGGATGGGCTGCACCGAGATTCTCGGTAGGTTTTTCCTCAACCCTTAAATCCACACCCATTCCACTGCTCAGTGTTGCAAAGCAGATCTCACTTAACACGACTCAAGCTCTTTAAGGTGAAAAGCCATTAGTTCCTCTATTTTTCAGGGGCAGAAACAAAGGTATTTCAGAATCTTAAATGGGTAGCTCTACGTGACAGTGTCAGAAAGGAGGCTGGAATCAGGTAAATTGGATACTCTAACACCTGAGGGAGGTGGGAGTAGTGTGAAGCCGGCCAATGAATCATGAATCCTGCCTTTGGACAACACTGCACGTAAAGTGTGGGTCTTTGTGACTTAGTATCATGGCCTGCCTAATGAAAAAAAAGCACTCTTCAGTATTATATGCTGAACTTAGTCTCAATTTTTTAAAGCTGGGAGATCAGAGTATAATTAGGAACCAGCTGCAATTGTAATTATCCCTCCCAATATAATTTGTTACATATTAGCAAGTGTCAAATTACTACTACTTCTTAAATGAATAAAACCTGATTGCACTGTCCTGATGACTCGAATGCATATTCCTACTGGGGAACAAAGAAATATAAAAGCATATGGCATATTTATAAAGTACTGAAGGGGCTACTTAAGCTATCACCAGTTACCAGAGCCCAGACAATGTCATAAAATCTTAGAATGGTTTTCCAAGATGACTAACCAATGGCTGGGGCAGCTTGAGACCCAGGCCATGAGAGGGAGCCCACCCCTAGCGCTATTAATGACATTCTGCTATACTTGCAAACAGGAGCCTGTCATAACTGTATTCAGACAGGCTTCACCCAGCAACTGATGGAAACAGATGCAGAGAACCAAAGCCAAACACTGAGTGGAGAATCTTGTGGAAACGGGGAAGGATTGAAAGACCCAAAAGCATCAAGGACTCAAGGAAACATACAGAATCAACTACCCTGGGCCAAAAGGGGCTCATAGAGACTGAACTGCCAACTAGAGAGCATGCATGGAATGGACCAAAGTCCTCTGCACATACGTAACTGTTATGCAACTGTATCTTCATGTGGGACTCCTAAAGCAGGAACAGCGGTCTCTGACTACATTGCCTGCCTTTGGATCCCTTTCCCCTAATTGAGCTACCTTGTCTAACTCAACAGTAGAAGATGCACCTAGTCTTATAGCAACTTGATATGCCAAGGCTGGCTGATATCCATGGGAGGCTTCCCCTTTTCTCAGGAGAAAGGCAGGAGGGATGGACTGGAAGGAGAAGGAGGGGAAGCTGTGGTCAGGATGTAAAGTAAATAAGTAGCTTACTTAACTTAAAAAACCTTATTTTTATAGCAATTAAATAATTGCTGAACACAAAAGGGAAATGGTAAAATTCATATAAGAATGGCTAGTTATAAATATTGAATCACTGTAAGAATTCAGGTGTGAAAATGCCATTGTGATTCTGCTATTATTTAGGGCTTGGTGGCATGACTTTATCTCAGCACCTGTAAGGAAGAAGCAGGAGCATCTCTGTGAGTTCAAAGATAGCCTAGTCTATATAGTGAGTCCCACACCAGCTAAGGCTACGTATTGAGTCCCAGTCTCAAGAAAAGAAGAGAAGAGAAGAGAAGAGAAGAGAAGAGAAGAGAAGAGAAGAGAAGAGAAGAGAAGAGAAGAGAAGAGAAGAGAAGAGAAGAGAAGAGAAGATACCAAAAGAGGGTACCAGATCTCATTATAGATGGTTGTGAGCCACCATGTGGTTGCTAGGAATTGAACTCAGGACCTTTGGAAATACAGCCTTAACCTCCTAACTCTTAACAGCCTTAACTCTTAACCTCTGAGTTATTTCTCCAGCCCCCACCTGAACCTTTCTTATGGCCTCTGCAATGGTATGTTTATATTCTGACATTAACAATCAACATGAACTCAAGGTTTTGGGATTTTCGGTTTGGGTTTGTGTGTGTGTGAATGTTTTTTGTTGTTGTTTTGTTTTTTTTCTTATCTGTTAAAAGGAAAAAGAGAATAAAGATTGCATGAAAATGCATAGCCCGGAACAGATCTAACAGTGTTTGGCTTTGCAGCGGCTTCATCCTTCCAAGGTCAGAACATGCCAGTTCAATAGAGCAACACAAGATGGATGGGAGACTGCACAGCTTTTTTTTTTTGAACCAGAAGATTTGTTCCAAATGGGAGCAGGTCACATTGCTGCCCACATGGCTCCTGTGATGACTAGTGAACTCCCACAATTAAACAACCACAACTGAGTAAGAGAAAGAGATGGGAAAAGACACAGGTGCTCACCTCCTCTGTAACACTAAGCAAGAAGTCTGGTTTTAAACTTGGCGCAAATGAGAAGTCATACCGGAAGAGGCTGATGAACACAAAAGGAGAAGGAACCAGTTAAATATCAAGCAGCCTAGAGGACAAAAACAAGATGCAAACGGGGCAAAGGGGCAAGGTTCTTGATTAAACTGTTCCTCTCAGAACAAATCAATGTGAAAAGGCAAATGACCCAGTAGAAAAATCAGGCTAAAGGTCTCCACCAGCCTCTGTTCAAGTTGCTAATGAGACCGAAAATGTCCATGAGCCACGATGAACAGAGAACCTGGGGCTGGGCTTGGAGGAACTGAGACGGGAGAGAAGCAAAAGAAGGTGGAACCGTCCCACTCAAAGCCCGCATCAATGGAAAGAAAGCAAGTGTGCGGATGCTTAGAAGTGAATGCATTCTTGTTGATGAGCAAAGCAAGCAAATAAGAGACCTGAGGGGCCAAGGGATGGCTCAGTCAGTAAGCTGTTTGCCAGGCAAGCTTGAGAATGTGAGTTCCCATCCCCAGCACCCACGTAAAATGCCAAGTGGGGTCACACATGTTTGCAGTTCCAGCACTGGGGAAGCAGAGGCTCGTGGACCCTGCAGTTTGCTGGCCTGACTGAATAGGTGATCTCAGCTTCAATGGAGACCATGTCTGGTTTTGGGGGAACAACTGAGGAAGACACCTAGCCTTAACTTCTGGCCTCCACAAGCATGTACACAAATTAATTAACTAGTTAGTTAGTTAGTTAGTTAGTTAGTTAGTTAGTTAGTTAGTTAGTTATGAGATGATTTTTTTTAAACTGAGTATGAGAACAAGAGATAGAAACTGTACAGATGGCTTAGGGAAGGGTCCCCAAAAGTAGCAATTCCAAGACTATATGATTGTCCAGCTAAGAATGCTAGGCCTGAGCTCTGGTTTCTCATCCCCTAAACGGCCATCCTTGCCTGACGGGTATAAGTGATGGTACAGGAAAACTACCAAACTAGACGGCTCTGTGGGCAGAAGGAAATACTTACTGGGGATCAAACTGCCAAGGCCATCTCCAGGAAGGCAGGCCACAGACAAAGTAGATTTCATGCCCCAGTCAGCAGAGTGGGGATGTGAGCTTATCCAAGCTGTCTGGAACTAGCTGCCCTGGCCAAAGGTAACTGGCCTTTGAAGACAATGTTTGAAGACAACATTTGAAGACAATGTTACCAGCACTGACATTCTAGGAGAAGAGGGGTTTTAGACTTACCAGCTGTATATGAGGGTGTGACTGAAACCCAAATCCAGACACTAATCCCTCTGGAACCAGATGTCTGGATCTTCATGATAGAAATGGATTACATCTATCTCCTGATGTAAGCTCATCTCTCAGATTATGCTAGTTACCACTTCAGAGTCGAGAATGTTAACAGTAGCCTTGATGGCGCCTTCCGAGCACCACTAGGGAAAGAGGTGTCTTCCTGCTCAAAAGAATGTGAATCCCTCCAAGTCTTTCTGTCTCCCCCTTCTTTCATCAGACTTGCTGCACTCTGCCCAAAGTTTGGCTATGAGTCTCACCATCTGCTTTAATACCCTGCTGAGTAGAGTGTTTCAGAGGCCCTCTGTGGTGGGCTCCTGTTCTGTTCCCTGTTTTCTCCCTCTTTTAATGTCTATCCCGTTTTCCTTTCTGAATGAGGATTGATCATCTTACCCAGGGTCCTCCTTCTTGCTTAGCTTCTTTAGGTGTACAGATTTCAGTATGATTATCCTATATTATATGTCTCATATCCACTTATAAGTGAGTATATACCATGTGTGTATTTCAGCTTCTGGGATACCTCACTCAGAATGATCTCTTCTTACTTACATCATTTGCCTGAAAATTTCATGATTTCCTTGTTTTTAATTGCTACGTAGTATTCCACTGTGTAAATGTACCACAATCTCTGTATCCATTCCTCAGTTGAGGGACATCTGGGTTGTTTCCAGATTCTGGCTATTATGAATAAAGCTGCTACAAACATGGTTGAGAAATGTCCTTGATGTATACTTGAGCATAATTTGGATACATGCCTACAAGTGGTATAGCTGGATCTTGAGGTAGCACTATCCCTAAGGAACTCCACAAGAAGAGCAACAGAACCAAAAAATCTGGGCCCAGGGGTCTTTTCTGAGACTGATACTCCAACCAAGCACCATGTATAGAGATAAGCTAGATCCCCCGCACAGACGTAGCCCATGGCAGCTCAGTCTCCAAGTGGGTACCCTAGTAAGGGGAGCAGGGACTGTCTCTGAAATGAACTCAGTGGCTGGCTCTTTGACCACTTCCCCCTGAGGGAGTGGGGGTGGGATGGGCCACAGAGGAAGACAATGCAGTCAGTCCTGATGAGACCTTACAGGCTCAGAGGGAAGGGGAGGAGGACCTTCCCTATCAGTGGACTGGGGGAGGGACATGGGAGGAGAAGAGGGAGGGAAGGCGGGATTGGGGGGGACAAGGGAAGGGGCTACAGCTGGGATACAAAATGAACAAATTGTAATAAATAAAAAAAAAATTTAAAAAATATGGGTACAAAGGGAAAGGATAGAATATTTGGGAGGAATTACAGTGGGGTGACAATATGATTACAATACATTGTATAAAAATTTCAATCAAATAATAAAAATGAGAAAAATAAAACAGAAAAAAAATAAAAGAATGTGATCTGTCTCTGCCATTGGGTAGACATCTAACGTTCTAAACTAGCCAAAACAATAGTTATTCCAGCTGGGCCCTATCACCAGGCCAAGAAACTACCTTCGGAAGGCTGATTCACTTTAAGCCAAAGATAATGGGAGGAATAATTAAATCTCTTTGATGAGATACTGGATTTTTCCTTCCAAAAAAAAAAATCCAACCTCACAGCAGCCGTATACCAAGCCATGCAGCAGAGAAGGCCTGCCAATTTTTCTGAATTATTTACACCAGCATAACTTCCCCTTTTTTTTCTCTCTCTTTTTCTTTCAGATACTAGGCATGCCTTCCAGACACTCTGGGCCTTTATCAGCCTTCCTCTGAAGCTCCCTCTCTACTGTACCCTACTTCTGCCCCCTGAATGTCTGCCTCAGGACCTCTAATATTGAGATCCACACCCAACTCAAGAGGCATGGTGTTCTTGTTTCTCTTTCCCCATCTTCCTCATCTGATTAGCTCCTGAGACTCACTGCTTGCCTGCTCTGGGATTTTAATTTTAAACTCCAATAATAATTGTCCTCACGTCCATTCCTAAATTACTAACAAGACCAAAAACCCTAACAAGGGACTCCTCTTTTCCTAGTTACACGTTAACACCCAATGTGGGGCTCCCTAAAATTTTCAGTAACAATGCCAATAGTCCTCAAGCCACCTGATGACCCGGTATACTTGGAAGTAGCTGCAATGTTGTTTGGACTTGCTGGCCACTATTCCCAACAGCGATACTGAAGTTCATAAACAAAAGGGAGTGTTTCTCAAGGCTTCACCTTTAGAAGAATCCTTTCTGGGTTCACAAGGGACTTGTTTACTTGTCTACCTTAGCACGGTTCAACTTCTCCACAGCGTGATTAGCAGCTTACTCTCCATCCTGCTTTCCCTCGGGGACTGATCATCCATGCACATCTCAAGTGGCTCCAAAAGATTCTTATTTTATTAGGAGACGGAGGGGACTAGATAGATGTTTAATTAAAAAGTGAAGAAGTCCCCAATACATGATAAATGTACAGAGGAAAACCATCCTCCACTCATCCTGCCTTGTTGGTGTATCAAATTAATGAGTAAATTAATGAACAATGTGTCAAAATGTCATGTGACAAATACTTTGACAGATATCAGGGTCCAGAGGATGGCCCTGGTCACAAGAGCTTAACGTGTAGCAAAAAACAAGACAGCAAGGAGCATGAGGACCAATTTTCTGGGAACCTCAACATTATCTCACTCAAGGCAATTGAATATGAGTCAATTTTTAGCATGAGCTGAACTGTGTCTTCCCCTGATCCCAGTACCTCAGAATACGACTGGCTGTAAATGAAGAAAGGTCTGTAATGAGGTTATTAAAGTGATGACAATAAAGATGATCTCATGATTGGAAATCATGCTTTTACTCCTCTCCCCTTAATCCCCAACAATGCCCATGCTTAAACACTCATTAAAACCATTTAATGAGAGACTGGAAAGATGGCTCAGAGGTTAAGAACATTGGCTGTTCTCCCGAAAGGTCCTGAGTTCAATTCCCAGCAACCACATGGTGGCTCATAGCCATCTCTACTGAGATCTAGTGCCTTCTTCTGGTGTGCAGGCAGAATGCTGTATAAGTAATAAATAAATAAGTAAATCTTTCTTTTAAAAAAAAGCTATTTAATAAACCCCAACAATAAGAGAAAGGATAGTAGGGAGGGAGGGACAGACAGAGTACTGGAAATTAGGATATAACCACAAATAAAACCACATGAAGATACAGTAAGACAACCCACTGGAAGCCAAGGAAAGAGGCCTTAGGCAAAGCCAACCTCGCCTGCATCTTGATATCAGACTATTAGCTCTCCAAAATTGTGAAAATTCCAGCCATTCAAGCTGCCTGGTCTTTGACACATTGCTTTGGAAGCCCTAGCAAATGAATACACTCCAGTAAATACACAGCTGTTCCAACTGAGCCAACTGTTTCCTCCATTCCTTTATTTTGTAAGCAAGATCAAACACTGCATTTTGTTCATGTCTCTCTGGGAGTCTCCTTTTCTTCACCCTTTTTCTCTCATAATACATTTCTAAAGTCAGGCCCACTTTCTTCCCCCTCCACTCCCCGCCCCCACTTTCTATTAGATTCAGATTCAAGAATTTTAAAGATTTTTGGATACTTCCATTTCAATAGGTACAAAATGCAAGTCTCTCCACACACTTAGGACCACTTGGTTGAAATATAACTCCCCGCTGTAAAGGTGCTCTGCTCCTCTTGTAAAGGAGTAAGTCATTTACCAGGTAATACTTTGAGAAGATGTAAATTCCAGCCATCATTCACCAAAGAATTACCTGTAGATAATTCTTCCCTGAATCTGTTATTTGCAAATTACAGAATGATTCTTCTCTTATTTCCTAATTATGGACTCTTGTTGCACATTTTCCTAAGTGATATATTTTGGTTAACAAACCAAAAATAATACAATTTAAAAAAAAAAAAGCTGTTACCTCTGTACTCTGGCACAATTTGACTCCCTTTGAGAAGTAGTAATCATCCATTAAGAACTAATGAAATTATTCTTAATCCAATGTGTTACAATCTATTTCTAACTGATTTGATTTTATTTTGGTAATCGAGAACATTATTAAATTTATCATTTCTGAATCCACCCACACCATGAGAACCCCAAACACAAACTATACCCATTAATAAATACCCATCTTTTTTTTTTATAATAATCACTATGCACATTCATACACATAAATCTAGGTGTTTAAAGAATGAAAACTAATTTTGATACTCCATGAGGAGCAACCGTCAATACTGAAACTTGGTTATCAGCCATTAACAAGAAGCTGGTAAACCTGGATGACAACATCTGAACCCACTCATCAAACATAACCTCCGAACAAACAGCCAAGAGCCGTGTGCCAAGTGAATGCCAGTGCTTGATGGGAGCGCCTACTACCATCCAACATGTTAACCTAAAGTAAAACCATGACCCACAAAAAAACTTCGATCAAGGTTTTACAACTATCACCTTCAGAAACACCAAAAATAAGAAGCATAAAAAGGGAAAGTGCAGGAGAAACAATAAAACTCCTGGGTATAGTGGTGCACGCCTTTAATCCCAGCACTAGGGAGGCAGAGGCAGAGGCAGGTGGATCTCCGTGAGTGCCAGCCTGGTCTACAAAGAGAGTTCCAGGACAGCCAAGGCTACACAGAGAAACCCTGTCTCAAGAAAAACAAACAAACAAACAAACAAAAAAACTTCCCCCATGAAATAAACTTCAAACAAACAAAAAAGATGGGCTAACCTATAGATTGACAAAAGTTTAAAGAGTATAAACTAAAGGCCAGATATAAACTATGATGAGCAATCAAAAGAAACCAACCACAAAAATACAGCTCTGGCCAGGTGTGGTGACAGAGGCTGATTCAAGGAAGGTGATCTCTGAAACCTAGAGGCCAGGCTGTTCTATATAATGAGCTCCAGGACAGCCAGGGCTGTTTAAAGGGACCTGACTCAAAATAAAGATAGACAGATGGGTGGATGGATGGACCAACAAATGGAGTGGGTAGGTGTTTGAGTGAGTGGTTGCTTAGCCCAGACAGGCATGTTGCTGGACAATGATGAACCCACTTATACTATCCTAGGTTCCATCCCCATCTCTGAAAAACACAGCTAATCCTAAGGAGGATTAGCTTCCCAACAATTTAAATGTTATGCTATAAGCAACAGCAGCCATACAGCATCGAGGTACATTAAAGAGAGTTACATTAAACAATAATTATGCATACAGGCTCTAGAGTCAGGCTGCCCATGCTCAAACCATGACTCAGCGATTTACCAGCTGTGTGACCCGAGAGGATAATCTCTTCACCGTAGGATACTTAACTATTCTGAACCAGATGAGTTTCTCCATCTGGATAACAGAGATAACAGCAGCACAACCTATGCCTATTGTGGAGACTATATTGATATATAGTGCTTAAGGAAGCACCTAGCTGTGGTGTTATAATGAAGATAACATAGACATCGTGTCAGCATAACCTTTCTGGGCCTTAACTTTCTGACCTGCCAAATGACATTCCCTGCTTTTCCAGAGATGAACAGAAAGATCAAATACTGGTTCCCTTACTCCCTAAGGTCATCTTGAATATAAGCCAAGCCAAGTACCTCCTCCACCCACACTACAGCCACCACCCCCCCCCAAAAAAAAAAAAAAAAAAAAAAAACAGCACTTCAAACAGGGCTGCCAAACAGTGGGTGTCAACTACACATTGTAACAGTTTTAAAAACTGTTAAGTGCTGTGCCTGTAAATACAACATGGTTGCCATCCAAGCAACACGAGCCAGTGTCTGAGGATTGCTTTGGGAGATGTGGGAAGAACGGAAAGAAAAAGAAGCCAAAGATAAGGAGATCGGTGTGGAAGCCTCGGTGACTGTATAACTAAGAAGTAATTAAGACCTGGATTTAAATGGAAGGAATGGGGCAAAGCATTCCAGATGGGTTTGACTGACACACCTTTTTCCACACATCCAGATGCCCTCGGATAGCCAGTCCTGCCTGCCCACAGGAAAACAAGATGAAGGCAGAAAGTAAGAAACACCAAGAAGATATATACTCAGTTCTGAGTGAAAAATGGGCTCAGTAAAGAAACCAAAATTGCTGCTCCGTGGGTGAAAAGGGAAAAGTTTAAAAGTTTATTCCAAACTGCCAAGGTTGTCTCTCCCGGGAAAGCAAGGAGGAGCAACTGGGAAAGATTTCCAGGGTTAAAGGGGGGATGGGAGAAAGGCAGCGTTGACTCTGACAAGTTAATAGGCACTGCAGTCATATGTTAATGGAGAGCCAAGCGTTGCTCTAGCCAGAGATAAGAAGAACGACTCCCTTTTTAATTTTTTTTTTTTTGAGCAAATAGGAACTTTCTTCAAGCCCCTGATAAAATGATTGCTTTTGTCTAAAGGTCTGACCTTAGGAAAAGGAGTTACTTGGGAAACCAGATAAGTTCTTCTAGGGTAGCAAACTCTGAGATGCCCAAGTTGAGTTTTCCAGCAAACATCTGGTCGTACCGGCTGGAACTCAGAGAACCACGGGAGGGGTCACACTGCTCCAATGACAAGTGACAGCACTGGAGGGGAAGAGACAGAGCCCTGGAGACCCCAGCCTCCCACAGAATTCAGGGAATCTGGAGAGAGGCCTGCAAAGGTGAAGGAGGGAGGATGAGATGAGGGAGATCAAGCCTGAGAGCTCTTCGAGAAAGCTGATGGCAAGAAGCTCACAACATCGGTGAGACAAGAACACAGGAGGCTCACAGGATCTCACAGCAGTGAGAACAGAACTAGGGCTGAAATCACCAGCCAGCACTGGAGAGAACGGCAAAAATCAACAGACAGGAGAGAAGCAAAGACATGGGGGAAGCACAACTCCTTTTTAAATGTATGTATTTAAGCCCCCTTAAACAATCACGCAGAGATGTGCTACCAGATAACAACTGGGGCCCAAAAGATACCCAAAGCAAAGGCCCTAAAATGTATCCATGACTTTGACACTACGTATTTAATTCTGCAAAAGGTTGGACTAACTTACAAGGAATCCAAACTTGTTGCATCCTTATTAATGAAAGGCCTTTAATTACAAGGTAACGAGTGCTCCAGAAACACAGGATTTCCTGGGAATCTGAGTAAAATGCAGAGGCTGGAGCAACAGGCCTGGGAAAAGCACCCAAGGAAACGCATCTGAGGAAACCTATATGAGTGCTCTCTGGACGGACATGACAAGAATTTCAGTAGCAAGGCTCCCCAGGTACACTGCGTGGCCGCACCACTAAAGCACCCATGTTTCAGCCTCCCATGTTTAATGCAATCTGGGTTTCAGTAGCGCTCCTGTGTGGTTCTGGTTCAAATCCCATTGTTTGCCCTTTGAATGCCCCACAGGCTCCAAGAGACATCTTTTGATATTTCTATTGAACATCATGATTCCCAAAGTGCCCTCAAATGCCGTGGGATCGGCCCAGTCATGAATGGTCCTCTACTTTCCATTCAGTGATATGGAGCACCCAGAGAGACTGATGTCCACATTCCAGTAGCATTAGTGGGCTAGAAACCAGATTCTCCAACTTTCTAGTCACTGAATAGATTGTGGGGGAAGGGCCCTGGTAGCCTCTTCCTGCCTAGGAAAGTAAAGCCAAAACTCAGTGCCTAGTCAGTCCTCCGTGGCTCCATGACATGATGACCAGTACTCAGAGCTATCTTAGCATGAACAGCAAGTGTATCACGAAATATCTGACTCTCCCGTCAACAGTGTTCATGGATACCATGAGCATACTGTAACCACAGGTGGAAGGAAATCAACAAGCTGAAGCACAGACCAAGCTCCACAAATACCTTGGGAATTACCGATTCAGCAGAGTTCTGTGCCTAAAGCAAGCACTTAAATGGCTGGACTCAAAGTTTTGAGAAGTCCAGATAGACCAGTCCTAAGGGCAAGTTTGCTAGATTGTGATTAGGGACTGCTTCACTTCAACAGGCCCATTCTCCTCCCCACACAGAAAAAAACTCACAGCGCCAGCATGCCAGAGTCTAAGGTACACCATAAAACCAAGGATACACAAAGCAGCCATGCTTAGGATACAGCAAAAGGCAAGCAGGGAGTGGAAGAACGCACAGTTCAGCAGGCCTGACCCTCACAGATAGCGGGAGATAAAGAAGGAATGGTTCAGTGTGGCAGAAGCTGGACACAGGGCAAAAGGCCCAAGAGCTGGCTGGCCCTGGGAAAAGAAATCAATGCCCCTCTGACATCTTCTAAAAGAACTCAATGTCCAAAACCAAGCAGCCTGCTTTTCTTACACTATACATTGCCTTCCTCACCTACCATCCTGGCTGGTTTGGGGTGTCAACTTGACACAAGCTAGAGGTATCAGAGAGGAAGGCAACTCAGTTGAGGAAATGCCTCCACGTGATCCAACTTGGCATTTTCCCAATTATTGATCACTGTAGGAGGGCCCAGCCCATGATGGGTGGTGCCATGGCTGGTGTGGGGTACTGGGTTCTATAAGAAAGCAGGCTGAGTAAGCCAGGTGAAGCAAGCCAGGAAGCAGCACCCCTCCATGGCCTCTGCATCAGCCCCTGCCTCCAGGTTCCTGCCCTGCTTGAGTTCCTGTCCTCACTTCCTTCAGTGGTGAAGTATAAGCCAAATAAACACTTTTCTCCCCAACCTGCTTTTAGGTCAGAGTGTTTTAGAAACCCTAACTAAGACACCTTCCCCCAGCCCTCTCTCTCTGTGGACCCATGCCTGTAAAGCGGCAAGCCCTAACTGAGGCAGCACCAGCATCCCCAAGTACCAAAGCAGGATGAAGGAAAGGGCTTGAAGATGCACGCTGCAGTGTATACGCCTCTGACCACAGAAAACCACTGACACACGACAGTAGAATCCAAAGGAGTTTCCAGACACTCCGGGTGCTAAAATCTAAATTCTCAGATAATTATAAGACTTTGACGTTGATATCTAAGCAGCAAGGAAACACGAGCAAGGCTGAAATTTCTGAAAAAAAAAAAATGAGGGACCCCCTACCCGACCCTCCTGTGAGTTAGAACACCACTCCCTCCCCCTTACATACACTAGGGTTCTGACCGCTCCCCTGCCTTGTCCCCACAAAGCCAGGAGTGAGTCACAGGCAGATGGCTGGAGTCCTGGCTGGCAGCCACACCAGATGTCAACTCGGTCCTGAAATGGGGTGGGAGCCCCTGCATGAGCACCTCTCAGAGCTGTCTAGATGATTCCAGTGCCTGGGAGCCGCAGACCGAGAACAAAGGAGTTGAAGGGAACCAGGATCAACTGAAAATTTTCCTGGGACTTCATCCCTTCAGCTTCATCCCTTCAGCTGGTAGAAAGTAGGACTGAGGACAGGGACATCAAAGACCTTACACTTCATAAATCCCCAGGTCCGTCCATCCCTAAGGCTGTCACAAACTCTAAAACGCCAAACATTAAGGGAATCATAGGAACCTGCTCTCTTCTGTCTCTTTATGCAGGATGGTGACTAAGGCTTGTAATCCGGGCACTTGGGAGGGGGAGGGATGATCAGTTCAAGGTCATCATCATCTGCATAGAGTTCAAGGTCAACCTCGCTTACCTGGGACCAGGTTTCAAACAACCCCTTCTCTTTCCTTCTTACTTAGCACAAAAATCAGTCTGCTTTTCTATTGTATTACCAAAGACCTGGCAGCAGTTTGACTAGCAGGATTAAAATCCAGGCTAATCACTGAGTAGATAGATAGATAGATAGATAGATAGATAGATAGATAGATAGATAGA
>NW_026592118.1:32719371-32740408 GCF_907164565.1 Psammomys obesus
AGATAGATAGATAGATAGATAGATAGATAGATAGATAGATAGATAGAACTAAAGAATTCCCAAACCTAATTTTTTTTCTTCGTGTTGGGACAATTAAGCTACGACTTGTAAAGCACTAGGGAAGGTGCCCAGCACAGAGGAAGCACAAACTGTAAACAATCCTTAATAAAAGTCTGATTTCCAGGGAGGAGCCTAACTTCTCCCATGTCATTGGTCCCACTTTCCCCAGAAGGCTGACTTGCCACATGCTAGACCATAGTCAGTATGGCAGACAGGGCAAGATGACACTCTGGAAGCAGCATGGCAGCACTGGAATGACACATTTAGCACTTCCTAGTAGGCCTTAGGTCTCCTCCCACCACAGTTTGGAGTTTCTGGGTCTTCTTTATTGCAGGGATGGCAGTACTAATATCTAAGTTAGAAGACAGACTCATTAACTGAGTTAAAACTGAAAAGCATTTGGGATGGGATTTGGTATCTATTAACCTTTGGGTTAGCCATTATATTTTAAGTGCATGCTACTTCCAGGATGTAGCATGTGTTTCCATCCAGCTTCTGGATTTGCTGTTCCTGACACTGGGGTGAATCCTTCCTTTTGCTGTTTATTCCTTCTGGGATATAGCCACATTTCTGGGATGGCTTCCCTGAGATCAGCAGAAAGGGGTTCCTTCTCTGGGGTCTCTAGTTAGTTTTTTTTTTTTTGGGGGGGGGGGTAATTTTTTTGGAGGCCAAGGGCCAGTTGGTATTTGCACTGGGGCTAGCCTCATTTGCAATACTGGACAGATCAGAGTATGTAATCCCAGACGAATCAATGGTCACAGCAAACACACCCAAAGACAGGGGAAACATCAGTGACATAAACACTAGTCCTCCAGAGTTCTCTTTTTTAATTGATGCTTTCATTTTATCATCAAATTCTTTTTAATTCTAGGCTGATTTAAGCCCAGCAATGTAGTAAATGTCTGGGTTCACACTGAAAATCTCTCAAGTCTTATGGCTGAACTTAAGTGGGCATTCTCTAACTTTTCTGCTTCAAGTAGTTTGGTTCTATCATACTTAAGGCATAAACTTAACCACAGCCAAAGAAGCTGCTGATCTAACCTTAAAAACAATTAGTTTCAGATCATTATTTCATGAAAAAACAACTCTTTCACTGTTGAGTAGTGATTTGATGGGAAAAGTCAAAAGATAGAGATACAAAATAAACAAATGATTACATTTGAATAACTACAAAGATCCAGAAATCAGGCTGAGATTAGGCTGTGGCTACACACCTTTCCAGTCAATCTACTTAAACATTCCAATGGTTCACTATAACAAAACTAGTAATAAGCCTGGAATCCTCTCTCAACTGTTGAGTTCCCAAGATCACAGAGCCAATTTTGTAATATTCCATTGGGAATGGGATTTTCTCTTTCACGGCTCCTCAGTTCTTTACAGGAAATGTCAATTGTATCCGTAGGTGAGATTTTTCCCGTCTACTTTCAGCTAACTGCCAAAATGGCTTATTACACTCCAAGGAAAAAGCAAGGAGCACAGCCTTTAACTCAGGATTGCCCAGAACTAACCAGATTCTGAAAGAAACTATCAAGAAGCACAATGCCCAAATGCAACTCAAAGGGTTGACAGTCATTCTTGGATGAATCTGGACCCACAACAGCTTCATCTGGGACTTCTCAAGACTACAACTATAATGTCCCTGGTCCCTGATCTACAATAAGAGACATACAAGAAATGGCCTGATGGAATCCACAGATGTGTGTTTGTGGTCCTCAGTAGTTTTTGAATGCAGTTCAGATACATCATAAACATCTCCATGAATTCAAGGCCACCCTAAATGCACACAGCAAACCACAGATCAGCCAAGGCTCCATAGTAAAAGAAAAAAGACTGGAGACAAACTGCCCAGAGAAAGGTGGAAAATGAACTTCCTCCAAGCAGTAAATCCATGTCTCTGCCTTAGCACCTAGAAAATGCAGCTACCTGTCATAACTTGATTTCCATTAACCTAAGTTCATCTTACTTTCTCTTTTTTTTTTCTGCTGTTGTTGTTTTTCAAGACAAGGTTTCTCGGTTTAACAGCCCTACTGTCCCAGAACTGACTCTGTAGACCAGGCTGGCATGTGCCTCCCACGTACTGAGACTAAAGGTATGCAACACACAGCCCAGCTTCACCTTAATTTCTTTTTATCCTGGCTTTCCCATCCGTTCACAATAGGTTTTGTGATGGCCTATTGGATGGGAATAGCATGTCTATATACGTCAACCATCAGAATTGAAAAGAGGTGACTTTCAGGAAATAAATAAGAACACGGGTTTCCAAACAGTAAAGGTGCAAGGAATATTTCGCTTTCCCTGTCTCTTGTAATTTGGATAAAAACCAACTGTCCCTGATAGGATGTGACTTAAGAAAAATGCAACTAAAAAGTTGAGGCTGCTTCATTGCTTATTACTTCATGTTTACCAAGTCCTCCGTTCCATTTCTAGGCATATGCCTCAATTTAGTGCCCACCGTTATTTTATCTTCAAATCAAGTAATACTACTTAACTCCTCAGTAGATCTATAAATGAAGAGTGGGCATTTACCGCAGAGAACGACTCACGGCAATGTCAGGATTCTAATACCGTGTGAAAAGTTAAGGCAAAGAAAAGGGCTAGTGGCTTGAAAGAGCTAGTGTAGCTTCCAAAATAAAAGAGCTCATTCACAAACACAGGTATAACTACATGCAGTACCATGACCGAGGATTACACTCTAAGTAGTTACAGAGAAAGGCCACTTAAGGCACTCGGTCTAGGAACAAGAAACCTGCGGATTTTGGGGAGCCAGCAGAGACTCTAGTCTCAGAACAGCATTTAAATATATTTGTCTGCTTACAATTTCCATTGCAAATGTGATTAGTTTGCTTGAATAAATAAGAATATGATGTGTTGGCCATGTTTTCCTCTCGAGGGTTATCACAGAGTTTTGATTAAGGACAAATGTTTGAAATGTTGGGTATATTTAAGTTCACTGCACTTAAAATGATCTAAGAAGTTGTATAGGCTTGATTAAAGGGCTGCCTTCGTGAACTTAGAATTAAAAGCAATAAATTCCAATGATTCGAGTGATTGGGACTGAATATGGTATTCTGCCAGAAAAGTTGAAATGCAGTCCAGAGAGGCTGAAATGTTGTGCAGGTTTGAGGAACCGGTGAAAGAGGAAAGGTCAGTCTCTGAGAGCTGCCTTCTTTCTGGGTTCGTGAACGATTCACATTACACAGAATTCCTTTTAAGTAGAACTTCACAGGAGTGACAAGCTCCTAGGACAATCTGTTTTGTCATTTCCAAAAAGAAGCCTCTCCAAGGCTCGGAGGCTGACTTGTAAGTGTTGTCAGATGGAGAGAGGGAAGGGAAGGATGGGAGATGGGAGATGGGGGAAGGGAAGGGTCCCGGGATAGCTACGCACACGCGCAGGCCAAGTCTCCCAAGCAGTTTCCAAAACGGAAGTCAAGGTGACTTCCCTACCCGCGGGAGGGCGGAACCCTCGAAACGTAATAGGATCAAGCTTCAGCCCCAGTTGGGGCCCTGGAAGGAGAAACCCAGGTCAACAACAGCCAGGTCAGAAGGAAGAGCACCCCGAAGAGGCAGAAGGGTTTGTGTGACCCTGGACTCGTCCCTGCCCCAGGCTACCTGGCCCCATCCGCGCGCTCCTCCTTGTTGGCGCGGGCTGTCCCGCGGGACACCGCTCCTGGCCGGGCCAAGTGGGAGTGTCCCGGCTGGCAAAGTTTCTGCAGCACGATCGGGCCGCGGTACCCACGCGGCCACGAGTGCGGTCCCCTGTGGCCTCCCGCCGCTGCAAGGTGGAGCCCCACATCCACTCCCACCCCCTACTGCACCCCTCTGGGCACCAGATCGCCCCTGCCCGCCGCGCTTACCTTGGCGGCAGCCATTCTTCCGCCGGGGTTTGGGGGGCTGTGGGACGTGCTCTCCGGCAGGCTTGTACTGGGGACCCCGGCGACTCACTTCCCGTCCCGGCAGAAGTGGGGGTGGCGATTCGGACCAGCGGCGTGCGCGCCTGGCCTGCCTCCCCACGCCCTCCCAGCGCGGGTCATGCGGGCGCCGCCAGCCCATTGGCTGGGCCGACCAGGGCCTCCCGGGCGCGCGTGATCCGAAGGCCTCTGCCCTGTACCGGGAAGAGCCCGGGTCTGGGAGCTGCAGAGGGACCAGGACACGTGACTCTAGCCGTGCTGTCCGGTTTTAGCAGCCACTGTGGTGGATACCCCGGGGCCATGAAGAAGAGCAGGTCCCTCGACCTTGGGAAGGAAGCTGCTCCTTGGGCCTGGGTCAAGAGAGAGCCAAGTAAAGTGGTTAGCACACAACGCCTGAAAGTTGACACACAGACTGTCTCACGTGTATACCTAATTGGGACAGGTTCTTGCCGGGTTCATCTTGGGTTTTGCTTCAAGATGGACCCCACTGCAATGCCATCACGAATCCAAAAAGAGTTGGCTAACAGAAGATAATAAACAACTAGCCAGCCCACTTTGTAGATCTAACTTGATAAATTCTTGAATATAGTAGGGAAAACAGAACAGGTCTGCATTTGTGACAACCCTATTCTAGGACAAGAGTGGTCAAGGCCTTAACGAGATAACAAACCACAAAAAAGCCTAAAAGCTAGTGAAAAGGCCAACTTGTGTTAGCTTTCATGTAACCTGCTAAGGCAGTAGCTTGCTCCTGGGACACTGCAGGAACAATAAAGACTGGAAAGGCTCTCAGAAATTACTCCTAAGTACTTCAGTCCAATGGGTAGATGACAAGAGATGTCCCAGCCATACAGAATGAGGGGAGACAGGAGACCCAGAATTGCTGGGGAAACCAAGGAGTTGGTCAAAGAAGGCAACCTAAACTTAGGGACTACTGGAGGAAGAGTCTGGGTGACAGAAGGGGGCTGTGTTGTGGAGGGTATTAGTTGCCCTGCAGAGGAGTTACACCACCTGAGGGCTTTTAAGGCCAGAAGCAGTATATCTAAATTCCAGCGTAGTTGGGTCTCCATTCTGTTGCCTAAATGTATCCCAGATTCACAAGTTAGAAACTGAATCACCAGTTGTAACATACTCAAGTCCTACAGACTAATGCATACATCAAGGTCTCCATAAAAAGGGCTTGAAACCCTTATATTCCCAGCACCAGGAAAGGAGCAGGTGGACCAAGGCTTCCAGACCACCCTAATCAACATAAGGGGACATGTCAAAAAGAAAAAAGAAAGGGAAAAGAAACAGGTTCGTAGCGGTAAATTTCCTCTCATCTTCTGCCATGTGAAGCCATAGCTCTGGAATATATAGCACTCGGGGAGCCATCTTGGAAACAGAGAGGCAAGGCCCTAACTTGTAGGAACCTTGATCCTGGACTTCTCAGCCATGGTGACAACTAGGAGGAGTTTTTATCCTTAGTCTCACATACTGTGTGGCAACAGCATGAACCAGGCTGACAATCGGTTTGATGCATGGAGGATGGGTCAGGACTAAACTACCAGAATATTCAAGCAAGATTGCATGAGACAAGACACAGGATGAACAGAACACATAGTGTATGAATACAGTGGGCCTTAACAACTGATTGCATGTAGGGGTTATATGTGGGGCCTCATCATCGGTTGCACATGGATGTGTGGTATAGGTGTCTAAAAGATGCCCAAGATCAATAATACCAAAAAAGGGGTCCAGGAAGGTCTGTCTACACAAGTTCATATTTGCAGCACACAGACCATGTTAGAGAAGCCCAAGAAAGCAGCATTATTTGCCTTTCCTAGGGCCCATGGGGCTTCTCCATCTCTGAGACCAGTGAGCATCTCGTTTCTCCCTACCTCTGCTTCTCAACTTTTTGCTGCCTATCACCTCCCAGTCTCCCATTTTAGAAGGTCAAGGTAATCCGGGCATGGTGGTGCACGCCTGTAATCCCAGCACTCAGGGAGATGGAGGCAGTGGGATCTGTAAATTCAAAGCCAGCCAGGTCTACAGAGGGAGTCCAAGGCTATACAGAGAAACACTGTCTCAAAAAACTTTAAAAAGAAGAAGAAGATCAAGGAGGCACGTGTTTATAAACCTAACCCAGCACTTGGATAGTGGAAACAGAAGGATGTAGAGTTCATCTGGGATATATGATGAGATATTGCCTCTAACAAACGAACATGAAAAAGCACTTTCAATTGCATTGAACAGTTAGGGACCACTCAGAGAATCTATTCTATCTCTCTACCTCCAATTCTCAATCACATTTCTGAACTTTCTGTCATAAAAAGAAATATTATCAATAGGCCCCAGGATGTGGACATCTTTCAACCCACTGAATACGTCATACTGTAAAAAAAAAAAAAAATAGATTGTAAACGTGTTTAAGTTATTTTAATTTACATTTAAAATAATTCTCAATTAGTTCTCACAGTGACGTAAGTAATTTGTCTCATTTGTCCCCTCTCTCTCCACCACCACCATTTAAAGTAGCTGGCAAGGTTGAACTATGAGCACAAGAGTTCTAACCTTAGTGTCATAGATTAGTCCATTATTTGGAAATTGAAAATACAATCAGTTAAGATGAAGCCATACTACAGTAGGGAAGACCCTTAATATGACATAACTAGAGTTTGTATACAGAAACATGGGTTATGCATGATGGTTCATGCTTTTGATCCCAGCATTCTTCTGGCAGAAGCAGGCCTAATCTACACATCGAGTCCCTGAGAGCCAGGACCAGAGACTGAAAACAAGACCAAAGACACAGAAACACTCTGTAACTATTTCATACTATAAAAGTAGAGATTAGAGTGATGGAGCTGTTGGCCAAAGAGCATGAAGAATCTACACCCACCACCTTGCAAGGCTCCCTTGCCTAGCAAGGAATAGGAAAGGACTCTCCCCACCTCTGAGAAACACAGCCCCACCAGTTCCTTGGTTTGGGACTTTGAATCCACCAGAAATGTGAAAGAACAAATTTCTGTAGTCTGAAGACACACATCTTGTGGTATTTTGTCCTGACAGCCTTCGGAAACTAACACAGGTCTCCTAACCACCTGTGTTTTATAGCATATTTTGCCAACCTTGCTGGCCGGGCAAGCAGCCAACCCAAACTTCGGGGAAAGCTCACCGGCTGAAAGGCATACGTTGTGAGCGTGAGCCCTGGTTCAGAAGAGGGAGTGACGTGGCCAGTTCTGAGAGTTCACTGTTCCCAGCACAACTAGGCCTTGTAAATGCCCTTTGACCATGCTCTTTAATGATCTCATTTTGTTCTTTCAGTTAACAAACAAGCAACAGCCTCCACCATCGCCGTCATGCCAGGTTGGACTGATAGAAAGGCTATCGAGTGGAAAAGAAAGCCAAGCACACCAGCTACAGGAGGTTTTAGCCAGGTGACTATAAACTGCAAGGTGGATTGCATTTAAGACAGACTAAAGCAAGCACAATCAGAGTGAGAAGCTCCCAGCTGTTTATATCTGGGCCTGGGGCCAGTTCGGGACACAGGAGTGTTGCACACGCCTTTCCTAAGAGTGGGCTAAAGATAGGTCAAAAATAACCTGTTCTTAAGAGACACAAATGAGAAAACTATGTCAGCATTTTTAGAGTTAGGAAGGAAGGAAGGGGAGTGAGGAAGTGAGTCAGGAGACATGAGACACCTTTGGGAAAGTGTGATTGAAAACAAGTCCACAAATTTTGTGGTATTATACTCTCTGTGGACAAGGCTTTCTTGATTTCTTTAGTTTCTTTATGTATCCCTGGCTGGCCTGGAACTCAAAGAGAGCTACCTGGGTGTGGCAGTGCAGTTTAAATGCCTCTAAACCCAGCACTCAAAGAGGCACAATCTCTGTGAGTTCAAGGCCAACCTGCTCTACATCTACATTGTTAATTCCAACCCCGGCAGGGCTATCCAATGAGTCACTGTCAAGGATGACAGAGTAAGAGAGGACAGTCGGAGGAAGGAAGACAAGAAGAGAGGGAGGAGCAGAGGGAGAGAGGGAAGGAAGAAGGAATGGAAGGAAACACTTAGAGATTTGGTAGCTTTAAACATCAGTAATTTATTTTCTTAGGATTCTGAAAGCAAGTTGTTGGCAGAGTTCGTTTCTTCTGGAACTTCATTTCTTGATTGCTGAGAGCCATCTTCTTCCCATGTGTTTCCTCTATGACTTAGTCTTGTTCTTTTTAATGTAAGGTCAGTAGTCCTGTTGGATGAATCCTAAATGAATCTGAATTCACTATAAGTTAATGACCCTTTTTAAAGATCAAAGTTCAGTTTCCTTCTGAATATCAACTTAGAGCATCAAGACAGGAACAGAGGACGGGATCCTCAGCCTGTGACAACTGGCAGATTTAATTCCATCTGCTACCTCTATTGTCTTGTAGTGCAGTATATTCACAGGTTTCAGGAGTCAGGACACTGACAAATCTGAGGATCGATGATTTTGTTTAAATGCCCTATTCAGCTGTGTTTTCACCATGTCACAGACATTCCAAAAGCACTAGTTCTTCCTTCCTTCCTTCCTTCCTTCCTTCCTTCCTTCCTTCCTTCCTTCCTTCCTTTCTTCCTTTCTTCCTTTCTTCCTTTCTTTTTCTTGGTTTTTCAAGACAAAAATCTCTCTGTATGGTCCTGGCTACTCTTCAACTCCCTCTAGGCCAGGCTGGCCTTGAACTCACAAAGATCAACCTACCTCTTCATCCCAAGTGTTGGGATTAAAGGCATTTGCCTAGCTACTTCTTAGAGTACAGTATACAGTAGCTCTAGCCAAAGTCTCATATGCTCTCAGTAAAGCCAAGATGATTACTCAAGGTAATAGCATCAAAAGCCCTTAAAGGTTGAGCTCAGTTTCAAGCATCCAGACCCAAAATACTCTTGGTCTTAGACCAAAACAAAGTCTATGTTTATGAAGTCAGCTGAGGTCCTTTGGGCCGTGCAAAGACAAATCCAGTTTACATCATCCCAGTCCTACAGTGCACTCAGAGACACATATCAGAACTGGCAGGTTCTTGGCAGCCCCTCACCTGACTAGCAAGAAGGGGCAGTAGTGGGTGATGTCCACAGCAAGCAACCTGCCCTGTGGCCACCCGGCGTTTGAAATGTGTCTTCAAAGAACAGTGGGTGTTTCTGAAGAATTTCTGAAACTCATTACCAAGAGTGCCACGGTGCTTTAATTAGATGCTGGGTAAAACAGTTTACCCAAACCAGTTTTTGTTTGCAGTAAAGAGAGAGAGAGAGAGTTTATTCATGAGGTGGCCAATCCTCTGGAGACGGGAAAGCTAGCCTCAAATCTTCCCCATAGAGAAGGGCTTAGGGAGATTTATGGGATAAAGTAGGAGGGTGGTCCGAGGCATGGGGAACGTGGAGGGCTCGGTAAGGAAAGTGGCTGCCCTCTGATTTGAAGAGCAGGTGTCGAAAAACAGTATTCATTTTGCAAGGTCCTCGAAGGTATGAATTGGATATATATAAATTACTTGGCATGTGGGAGAAAATATTAATGAAAACATTGATACTAGAACAACACTGATGTCAGAACAGCCTCTGAGATCCCTCCAAGCCTAACCTTTCACTATTTGGCTACCCCAGAAGAAGAGCATTTATGCCTAAGGCTCGCTCCCTCGGGACTTTCAAAGGCTGGGAAATCTGGGGATGGAAAGAAATAACGAAAGTAGGGCAACTTAGAAGTTGGTATGTGTGTGTGCAATGATGATGTGACTCCAGCCACATACATGTTATCGCTTGCTCTACCTCAGAGCTACATACCTCCATCGCCCAAACTTACATCAAATGCTGGAAACCTATAGTCAGGAAAGGCACAGAACATGAATGCGCTTAAGCATTTAAGAACAGCCTGTTAGCGTTAGCTTTAGATTTTCAGGTGGAAGAACCAGACTTTCCCTGTCTGAACTTGTCAGGTGGATACAATAAAGACTCCAGCCTTGGGGCAACCGGCCTTGGCAGCATCTTAACTTATTCTTTGCTTCTGCTGCTCAAGTCTATTAGGAGCCCATTGCTAGGAACTGGCAGCGCATATAACCTCCCGGCTCGTTCTCTTTAGTTTGTAATGCAACTAAGCTCTTTAAGCAGCCAAAGATGGGGTGAAAATGAAACTAAACATCACGAGAAGCAAGAGAATCCAAATCCTCACTGATCCAAAAGTCTGGGCCATTGCCATAAGCCTGTTCTCCATGGCACTTTGCCACCTTTTAAGTTTTTCCCTGTCCACTACCCCAAGTGCCATCCGCTTCTACACTCCCAGCTAACCGCAGCCCCCAGGCTTCTGCACTTGCTGGCCTCTGCCTGGAGTTCTGTCAGCCCCTCTCCCAGGCTCTGTTTCTTATCCTGCGCATCTTTGGCAGTGGGCGCAACTTTTCTTTTCTCTGAAGCCCTGCTTTGCTCACTTTAAGACTGCTCAGTGGTGAGTAATTATTTTGGATTCTTTGTTTTCTTAGTTTTACTATCAGAGGATGATATTGAAGAGCCAATCTTTGGTTTGGTGGGGAAGATTTAGGGCGTATTCCTGGAATGGAGATCCTGAGACGCTCTCTTGGTAAATGACCTGACACACGAACCCTCTCCACATTGTCAGCAGTCACTTGAGCCGAGGTGTAATTGAGCTAGATTGTAACTTGCTCTAACTCTCATCTTTTTATAACTCAGTTTCTCCACCAATAATCTTGATGAGGCTGACTTTCAAGAGGCAGAGTCAAGTACTATCATTTTAATTTCTCTTCTCGTGTTTGCTTACACAGACAGACAGCTTCAGGCGTGAGACAGAATGGGAAGGCATTGACTCATTAGAATGGTGGCAGTCTCTTGGCTCAAGCTGTGAACTTTCTAACCATAAGGAAGCATATTAGTTACTTTTCTGTTGCTGTGATGAAACACCATGACCAAAAGCAGATTAGAAAAAATAATTTTTTTCTTTTGGTTCACAGTTCCAGAAAGACGAGAATGGATAGTGGTGGGAGGTGATGGGGTAGCTCAGAGTTCACATCTTGAACTAAAAGCACAAAGCAGAGAGAACAAACTGAAAGTGGTACAAGACTTAATTTCCGACTCTACCCTCAGAGACGTACTTCCTCCATGAAGGCCTCTGAGTGAGTCAAGAATGCATTTCACCTGGTGTGTCCCACTCTGGACTTGATTGCACTAGAAGCCAGCAAACTTAAAAAAAAAAAAAAAAAAAAAAAAAAAAAAAAAAAAAAAAAAAAAAAACTCCTGAAATATGAAGAAACTGCCCGGAATTACCAGAAGTGAAAATTGTAAGGATTTTCAGGTTCCATGACTTCATACGAAGGGAGGAATTAGGTTCGAGAGCCAGAATGGAGGAGGAAGCTGAGAAGTGAGATCAGACTCTATAACTCTGCTCTGCAAGAGCATCCAGCATACTGTTCTTTCTCACAGGTGGGGAAAACAAACAAACAAAGGATGAATTGAGCAGAGCACCCTGCAACTAAGCCTTCTAGGTTAGCGTAAGTTATTTACCGAGAAGAAGATTTTTACGTTTTTGTTTTGTTGCCTGACGGAATTTTAAATTTCTGATTATAGGAATTTTTGAAAACACGAAAGACAGTTAAGAGGAACACTAGGGGCTGGGAAGATGGCTCGGTGCGGAAAGTGCTTGCTGGTAAGTATGAGATCTGAGTTTGAATCTCTACCACCTGTAGGATAGCGCAGCCCGGTGCCTGCACCTGTGATCCCACGCTGAGTGGGAATGGGGTGGACATGGGCGGACACCTGTGGGTCTTGCTGGGTAGCCAGGTTAGCTAACTGGCGAACTCAGGATCCACCAGTGACAGACTCTGTCTGAAAAAATCAGGTGGGAAGTGATGGAGGAAGACATACAATATTAACGTCAACTTCTGGTCTCCACAGGCACACACATGGACAAGAGCACCAACACACAAATGTGCAGACACACACGTGCAAATTTTTAAAAGAAGGAAAATAAATAACCTTATGATTCCCGTAATCCTGCTATAATTATTTTAACATCTTAGTCATTGTGAAAAATGGAAAGGAATTCAGTGAAGTTAGCCCTTGGCTGGTGCTTTGTTTTGTTTCAATGGAAGAGGTCAGTTTAGAGAAATATGCATGTATTTTTTTTCTATCATTAACATGTACAGTAATGTTTTTAATTATTCACAGATATTTTGACATCTGTTCTGATTACTTGGCTATCAACAACACTTTCATAAACATATTTCATTTTTACTGACTATGTATGGCCAGTCTATTCTCTCTATCCCAGATCTCACTTAAAGAAGAACAGAATCACAAAGATGCATTTTGAGGCTAGAAAACATTAAAACTTGGGAGTAATTCATGAGAAATGTTATACATGGTGAAGTCTGATTTTGAAAGCTATGAGAAGCCTGAGATTTTTACCTTTCCAGCAAGCTATCAAGGGTATGGATGCTCACAGAAGCCAGGAGGATCCTGCCTTGGAGACAAAAGATAGTGACTATTAAAGCAGTGCCGACATTGATAGCCAGAAAGCGACCCTCGGTCCCCAGGCCTCAGTTCCCACAGGGCAGCATCTAAGGGGCAAGATGATACCTTCATTTGCCGTGGGTAGCAGTGGAAAAGAGGCAGCTTGTCTAACTCCTGTGTGTTAGTGCTGTCCTGCATCTGGGAGCTTCAGAGGACATTTGTTAGGAAGATGTCTGGCTATCAGTGCTTCGGCAAGATACCCATGAATCCATGGGAATTAATTGTCTTTAATACAAACACTAAACTAAGAGCTTCCATTATATTTTATTTTTCATCTTACAGTCCTTTCTTCATGTCCAAATAGAGGCTTGTGTGGGCCTGGCATAGGCTATCAACTTTCTTTCCACATTTCCTTTGCCACAGAGCTTAATGGATAAAGTACAGAGAAGCCTAGACAGAGACTCTTTTGTGATGGAGCTGTTTGTTCCTGTGTGGACTGAGTCAGGTCTTCTTTCATGAGCACAGTTAAGAAGCCATCCTTGCTCTGCTAGCAAGATTGCAAATGTGCCCAGAAACTGAGGGACTCACTCTGTCCTGTTGAGGATGAAATGGGAGTACAACGTGGCACCCCTCTTTGTTTCCTACAACACCCTCACCCACTAGATATGGCTGAAGTGTTCCCAATGGCCCAAACTTCTAAAAAGAGATCTTACCGAGATGTTATTCCCTGAGAGAGATGTCATTCCATCATTGGCATGAATAAGTTATGAAAAGCCTTCACCACTGAAAGAGACATAATCACCATTCATGTAAAACAGATTTGTTTATTCTGTAAAGATTCATTTCAGTTGATTAATTATCAGTATCTGTTGTTGGGGGGGGTAAGAAGGCTGCTCTGATGAGGGAATTATTGAAGTACATGTTTAGAATATTTATCATGGTGCATGTATTGGATAAACAGCATATTCATCATATTCTTTCTATCTGAGATCTTCTTTCCTCAGAACAGATTCCGAGAGCCATGCATTTGGCAGTTTTCCATCCGATACACTCTACTTCTTGTGGAGGAACAGATGTGTGTGTGTTTTACAAACTTCCGTAAATTCGATTAACCATGATGTTTTGATTCTTTTGTCTCCCACAACCTTAGGCAAAACCACTTCAAAAGAGAAAGCAAATGGCTACCTTTGACCACATCAAGTTTTATTTTTGTGCTATATTGAATAATATGAATACAATTTAAAGACAAGTGATAACTCGTGTAAATTAATATTAGACATTAAATCCAGTGTGACAAAGTGGCTAGATTTAAATTGAAATATTAAACTCAATAGTCCTTAACAATCTATATGTAATGATCTTCAATAAAACTTGTGCCTTCTATTTGGTGAACATTAAACTTGTGCCTTCTATTTGGTGAGCATGAGAATAATAACTGCCATTTATGAATTCTTTACCATATCACATATCAGTGGAGTGCTTTGGATGAGCTTTTAAAGTTCATTTTACAATGCTTTTGATATTATCTCCTCCCATATGTAGAGAAAAAACAAAACAAAACAAAAAAAAAAAAACAGGCATACAAGGGGTATGCCACCCTGTGTCATAGACTTGGTTCTGTCCTCTCCGGACACCAGAGCTCTCAAATGCTACAGGTCTTAGGCAAGACCATGAAGCAGGAGTTACAAGACCTGAGCTACTATCCCAGCTCTGCTAATATTATCCATATGACATCGTTATTCTACCTAGGCTCTGGCATCCCCACACTTTCATCTGCTTACCCAATGGCTTTAAGATAGGATGTCCAAATCTCATCTCTCCTTCTCTCTCTCCTTGAGCCTCAGACTCATATTGTTTGTGAGTTTATTTGCCTTCTAGTCATTTATACTCTAATGTGTCTCAAGTGGCTACCATCCCAACCAGCTTCTCTCATCTTATTCTCTCTCTCAGTAATGGTCCCACCAACCTTCTCCATCGGGCACTCTTCTTCCCATGTCTACTATCAGGGTTCAGGCATGATCATGGTTTGAGGAGTTCTCACGAGGAGTCTCTAAGCCAGTCTCCCTACTCCCTGCCTTAATCTGCTTCACACCACTGTCCAGTTTGCACTCAAAGTCTTGGGAAACTCAGATCATATCAGGCACCTGTCAGAGTGCCCAGGATCTTCCAGCTGCTTTTTACTGTCTGCAGACAAGTTCTGAAGGCTTTAACACTGCTCAATGGCTCCTGTCCAGCACTCCAGACTCACTTTTGGCCATGTCCCTTCCTGCCATGTCTACTTAGCCCATCTAAACTAACTTCTGTTTCTTAAATTTTTCTTTTACTCTTTCTCTGTCTGTCTGTCTGTCTGTCTGTCTCTCTCCTTCATCCTCCTCACAATTTTCTTTATTTCTACCCGAGGAACGCTTTTCTATCTTAGCTTTCCATTTCTCTTTGTACCTAACTTCTGAGTCAGTAGCCTCATATGAGAATCCCCATATCCCATAAGGCTGCCTTTGCTAAGTAGGCTCTCATTACTGCCTATTTTCCCTTTATCATAGAGTTTGAGGATTAAAATCAGGGACCTTGGCCTTGGATGTTCCATGAAGGAACAACAGGATCTGTACTTCCCTGACATGCCATAAATTTCATTTATAGGGTAGAAACTTTATAGTTAAGCAACACCTGTCCTGCTTAAGTCTTAGAGATGTTGGAGATACAAAAACATTTTTAAAAACCTATAAAAGTAAACAAATACAAGTTATTTTTATTATTCAATTTAGCTTTACTCCTAAATTGAAAACAGAATTGAATTAAAAGTAGCTGAAGTTACATCAAAAACATTTTGGAATATTGTTTGGAATAAATTATGGCTAGAGATAGATCTAGAAAGGTTGTATTTTTTTAAAAGTCTTCAGGTGACTCAGAGCACAGACAAATTTGGGAAGTAGTGACTGAAAACTACTTTTTTTCTGATCTGAAAGATTATGGTCCCCATGAGTCAGTGTAGAGAAAAATATGGGTAATTTCCTTGGTCAGATTAATCCTACAGAGATAGATGAAGCATATTCTTCTAGAAAGGAGTCTATCAGAGCACAGTAATATAATGACAATTGACCAATCCAGCAAGCAGGTCATATTTAACTTGTAAAGGTCAGAAACTAGTTATCAGGAGGCAAACTTTCACAGAAAATGATTCCTAATGGAGGAAGGAGAACTCAGCCACTTTGGCTTTAAAAATAGATTGTAGCCCCAAATGGGCAAGAAGAAAAGGGGCCCTCGTGCACCATGTGAGGGATATGTAACACTTCCCAGAAAGGATTCTTTGGGGCCGGACAAAGACTTGTACTGAAGTATATCCTATTTGCAAACTAACATATCACAGATTGAGATTTTTAGCATTGTTTATGGAATGTTTGATAAATTTGAGAATGAGCAAAGTGCCTTGAAGTTGTTTTGGAAATAGGAGTGTTTTAAATTAAGCAGCGAGGAACTTAATAAAAATTAAAAAGGCAGTTTAGAATAAGACCGTGGAACCTTCCTTGAGAACCTGAGCTCACTGGTGCTGCATGTGCCAAAGGCCCAGATTAACAGCACAAAAATAAATGAATAAATTAAATAAAGAAATGTTTCTCTGAATAATCATTATGATACAAAATAAGCTTTTCAAAGTTCATGAAGATTGTAAGCAAAGAAATTTCCTTTGCATTTTATTTATTATTTATTTGTTAATATTTGATTTAATAATATTTAATTTTGCATTCTTAGAACTTCATATACACCAGGCCTAGTGGTGCACACCTGTCATCCCAGCACTCTGGGAGGCAGAGGCAGGTGGATCTCTGTGAGTTTGAGGCTAGCCTGGTCTACAAAGTGAGTCCAGGACAGCCAAGGTTACACAGAGAAACCCTGGTTTGAAAAGCCAAAACAAAACAAAACAAACAAAAAAACCTTTCATATACAATCGGGCATAACAATAATATGTGCATAACTAAAAGATTTTCTGATAGAATTACTCAAACAAAGACAAAATTGTTCATATAGAGATGACATGTATATACATATACACAATTGAAACACTGTGGAACTAAATAGTTTCGTATCTCACTAAATGGATAGTATGTTACTTCAGTCTCTGGAGAGGTTAGAAATACATCTTCCTGGTAGAGTTCTGCCATGGTGGCTGGAAGTTTCTGGACTCAGTCTCCAGTACTGCAATGAAAAAGTAATCTGTGAAACAGATTGCAGTTATTAGGCACATTCTCTTAATCATCAAATATTTCTTTAATATCATATATATATAGGCCATTATAATTGTCACTGAGTGGTGCTAAAATGTTAAATTATATAGCAAGAATGTCACATAGACTTGGAGACTTACCCAATTCTTTATTTCCTTTCTATTAAAATGTAGGCTTATTTTAAAGGATATGAATCACCTAATATTCTGTGTTGTGTAATTTAGAGTATAAATTCAAGAAATCACCTAAGGGCTTTAAAAGATTCCTGACTCAGTTTTATTCTCAGCTGTGATTCATTCTTGTGTTTCCTTCCATGAGCATCGCTGCCTTCCTGTTTCAAACGACCTGGACTAGTGCAGTTGGCTTGTTTAGACTTTCACAGTTAGCTGCCCTCTGTCCACCCATATCTAATTCAGTCTTAGGCCAGTCTCTAGTATCAGGAATCTTGTGTTAGGTGTTGTTGTTGTTGTTTTTTCACTGTGACAAATCACCTGAGAGAAATAACAAAGGGGAGAGTTAGTTCTGGCTCATGGTTTCAAAGATAACAATGGGCTCCTTCACTGTGGGCCTAATGCAAAGTACAACCATGAGGCAGTAGGTGAATGTAGCCGAAGCTGCTCACCGCGCTGTGGCCAGGAAGCAGGGAGAGGATTCTTCTGTGGGACTCTTCTTTCTTCCTTTGCTCTGTCTGGTCCCTCAGACATCAGAATATGCAGTCCATGTTTAGAATAAATTTCTCACTAGTTTACTGTCTCTGCATAAGCCCTCAAAGATACACCTTGAAAGCATGCTTGACTAACCTTCTAGCTATCTGTCAGTCTAATCAATTGACAATCAACATTATCATTATTTTTCTCCTTTAATTTATCACATGGATCATGTTACTGAGCTTGCCTAAGACTCTAATGTGCTCTCTTGGCATTCTTCTCGATACAGTACACAACACCCTTATTCTCCATTCTTATTTTCTGGATCCAGCTCTTTTCTCACTATGATCTTTAACTGTTGGGAAAACCTGCTGCTAAGGTTGCAGTCCGTGATGACTAGAAAGCCCTGGGCTCAGAGCGAATGTAGCACCCCCCTGTATCAGCAGGGCTTCCTCTTCTTTGCTTAGGGAGCCAGGACCCCCAAGTCCTCTACTGAGGACTGTCATGTAGTCCTTAGTGAAATTACAGGTTCAACTTCCTTTCTCCCGTAAGAACCTATTCAGCAACCTGGGATTCCTGGACTGCCCCTCCATACAAATGAGGCATTCCAGTACCTTAAGCCCCAACCAATGATGTACACCCACCCTGGAAATCCCGACCCCCTCCCCAAAGTTCCACATAACCCTTGTTCATCCCAAATAAAGTTGAACTGCCTTGCTGTAGCTGGTCTCAGAAGTCAAACTGTCATACTCATAGTAATCCAAACCCTGCTCTCCCACCCCACCTCTCCTCCCCTCACCCTCATGAACTGCTAGCTAACAGTCCCCAAGAAAAGGGGAGACCTGCATTTAACCTGAGTTTTCCTTTTGTTCCCAAAGATGTCAATCTGTTTCCCACCAGCAGGTCACTAGTAAAAATGCTTTCCTGAAGCTCTTCCTTCTATTCCAACCTCAGCATCCCATGATTCTGCTCCTACAGGGGGCATATTCCCTCCTCTGCTTCCATCTTCTGTTACTCCACTGCTTTCAGTCTCTTGCTCCTATTATACCTCTCCCACTAAGGCCCTTTGAGAGCGCTGCCTTTTTCTTTGTTCACATCTGGCACAGTTGCTGGCATGTAGGAATGCTTCAACCACTGCTGAAGTAATGAAGGAAGAAATTAATTATAATCTAGCATTTTAAGGCAGCTAACCTTTTCTTTCCAGTAGAATTCAAACTTGGCCAGAACCAACTGTTTCTATGTTCTTTGCAACTTAAGAAAACAGGACCTCACATTTGCATTTATCTTTGTATGCTACAGCTATTCCTTTTTGTCCTTTTTTATTGTGATGAAACATACAAACCGAAAAAATGTACCATTTTAACAATTTCAAGTGTGGTACAATATTGCACCATGACATTTACTGGATCTTTTGACCATCACAAAAAAGAACTGTTCACAGAGCTGTGACATAGTCCCAGACAGAAACTATAGTTAAATGCTAGCTCCCTGCTTTTCCTGCTCCAGCCCTGGAGGTCACCTTCTCTTTTTCGCCTCTCTGATTTGCCTATTCTAGGGACTTCTTACAAGTAAAATTGCTAATATGTATCTTTTTATGTTTAGCTGACTCCATTTAACATAATATTTTCAAGGTTCTTTTATGTTATAACACATGTTGGGATTTTCTTCCTTTCTAAGGATAAATATTCTCTTGTATATATATGACAAATTTTTCTTATCTGTTTGTACGTTGATAGACACTTGAGTTTTTCTGCCTTTTGGTTCTTTATAGTAAAGCTGCTGTAAACATCATTGAGCAGCCTTCAATGATGAGAGCAGATTTTCCATTCTTTGGGATACATACCTAGAAATGATATTCTGAATCATGTCATAATTCTGTTTAACTTTTTGATCAGCCAGTACACCTACTCAACCATGAACTCACTCACCATCCTTCCTAACTGGTTGTCTTCTAATGCTGCAAAAATGGCAGAACTCTGGCATCCAGTCCCATGTGGGGAACACCCAGAACTCCGTGCTTTCTACCAGAACAGACCCAGTTATCTACAGCATCTACCATGCTCAAAGAAACCAGGCCCTTTTATTGTTTTCTGTGCTAAAACATTCAGCTATTTTTAAAACAATTGAACTGTGTGTGACAAGAATAAAACTAGCTCAGAAAAAGAGGGGGGGTGCACCAGGGCTTTCTCCATGAGAAAATTGATCCCCGATTGATTAGGATGACCAGTGATGTGTGGTTGGGATATAGTCGCCTTAGCAATTGCTGTTCAACCCAAGTAACACAGGACCCAAGGTATCAAATGTTCCGACAGCCCTAGCACCCATGAACACATAAAATCCAAGGCTACTATTCAGTTCCTTGCCATTAGCCTAGGAATTTGTCATGCCCCTAGAACTTGTCAGTGGTTCTCAGCCCGGAGAGGTTTGATGCAGCCACATGGAGCTATGTGAAGCCCCATTGTTTATGGATCACTTCGTTTCCATTCTCTCCCTCTGTGACTTTCTCCATCATTCTTTTCGGCATCAGAAAAATGCATTCCAAAGATTATAAACAGCAGTTGGTAATCAGTGCATAACAGCTCCCTGTGTATAATACAATCATTAGGTGTACATTAGACATTTGGCATAATGGAAATACTGTCGCTGTAATAGAACTCTGTCAAAGTACCAATGCCTCCTGCTTTGAAAATGCACAGATCAATTTTGTATCACTCTAAAGATGGAGAAAGTATGTCAGCAGCATGGTGTTACTCTGTGACAAAGTTCAATTGATTGTGCTTATCAAATTTTGAAGAAAGACAGTATGCATGTAAATGTGTTAATACCAATTTTATGTGCCATTTAATACCCTTTAGTCTCCCCTCATTTAAGCTGTACACTTCATGCTTTTAAGCTGCATTTGAGCATGATTGCAAAGCTTACCCACACCTACTACTACAGAGATGGTGATAAAATTTATAATGCTGACTATCCAGAACATCCCAATTACACTAAAATGCAAACCAGACATGGTGATGCACACCTGAAAATCCTAGCACTCAGGACTGAGACAAAGTAATCTTGGGTTTGAGGCCAGCCTGGGCTACAAAGTAATCTTGGGTTTGAGGCCAGCCTGGGCTACATACGGATATTATCTTTCCTCCTTCCCTCTCCCTCCCCCTCCCTCCCACCTCCTCCTTTCCACTGTCCTTTTCCTTCCTCTCTCCTTGTCTCTCTCTCTCTTTTTTAAAGATTTATTTATTTTATTATGTATACAGTTATGTATGCAGTGTTCTGCCTGCAGGCCAGAAGAGGATACCAGATCTCATTGTAGACGGCTGTGAGTCACCATGTGGTTGCTGGGAATTGAACTCAGGACCTCTGGTAGAGTAAGCTCTTAACCTCTGAGCCATCTCTTCAGCCCCTCTCCTTGTCTCTTGTTTACACCTTCCTTACACACACACACACACACACACACACACACACACACACACACACACAGCAACAAAGAAAATATAATGTCACAGAAGCAAAAGGATTATTGCAAAGAGGAGAAGTACTCATAAGAGGAGCAAGTGAAGGCAGTGAGAGGGTGAATAAGAACAACACATCATGATATATGTTTTAGAATATCACAATAAAACCCATTTTTTGGAAGAATCTGAAGAAGGAGGAGGAGGAGGAGGAGGAGGAGGAGGAGGAGGAGGAGAAGAAGAAGAAGAAGAAGAAGAAGAAGAAGAAGAAGAAGAAGAAGAAGAAGAAGAAGAAGAA
>NW_026592118.1:32740418-32777485 GCF_907164565.1 Psammomys obesus
CCCCCCCCACCCCGACAAAAATAAAAGACCAGTAAAGGAGACATGGGTGGTGGGACATTCCTGAAACCCAACTCTCAGGAGGCAGAGGTAGGTGGACCTCTGTAAATTGGAAGCCAGCCTGCTCTATATAGTTACTTCTAGGACGGTCAGGTTTATGTAGAGAATCCTGTCTCAAAAACAAAACGAAGAGGCGGGCGCCTTTAATCCTGGCACTCAGGAGGCAGAAACAGGCAGATCTTTCTGAGTTCAAAACCAGCCTGGTCTCCAAAGTGAGTCCAGGACAGCCAGGACTACAAAGAAACCCTGTCTGGAAAAAACCCAACCAACCAACCAACAAAACAAAAACAAACAAAGGCAAAATAAAAAGACCTCTAAGGGTGGCACAAATGTAGAAAATGATCATTGCAATTGAGGTGTGGTAGAGCGCAGGGCAGCGATGATACATGAAACACAGACATCCATCTCCTAACAGCTCAGAGAAGAAAGGATCTCACTTGTGCTCTGAGCATGTATTCCTGAATGAAAGTTTCTTTTCCTCATTTATTGGTATATCCCATGACTTGATTAGCAGGATTAACAAAACTTGCCATGTCAAAAATGTTACACCACAGGAAGATTAGGAGGCGGTCTTTAAAAAACATTTTTTTAAAATTTATTAAAAGCTATTCACTTTGTATCCCAGCTGTAATCCCCTCCCTCATTCTCTCCCTTATCGCCTCCCATACCCTTCCCCCAGTCCACTGATAAGGGAAATCCTCCTCCCCTTTCCATCTGACCCTAGCCTATCAGGTCTCATCAGGACTATATTCCTCTGTGGCCTGATAAGGCTGCTCCCCCTTCAGGGGGAGGTGATCAAAGAGCCAGCCACTGCGTTCACGTCAGAGACAACCCCTGTTCCCCTTACTAGGGTACCAACCCACTTGGAGACTGAGCTACCATGGGCTTAGGGTTCTAGGTTATTTCCATGCATGGTCCTTGGTTGGAGTATCAGTCTCAGGAAAGACCCCGTGTCCAGATATTTTGGTTCTGTTGCTCTCCTTGTAGAGCTCCTGTCCCCTCCAGCTCTTTCTGTCTCTCCCTTCTTTCATAAGATTCTCTGCACTCTGCCCAAAGTTTGGCTATGAGTCTCAACATCTGCTTTAATACCCTGCAGGGTAAAGTCTTTCAGAGGCCCTCTATGGTAGGCTCCTGTCCTGTTTCCTGTTTTCTCCATCTTTCAATGTCTATCCCATTTGCCTTTCTGAATGAGGATTGAGCATCTTCCCCAGGGTCCTATTAGAAGGCAGTCTTGTGGGTGCTTCCACATATATTAAAACAGATGCAGCTAAATGGAGTAGACAGCTATCTAGCTTGGAAGCCAGGAAAACTGTCCTCCCCCAGTTCGGTCTGTTGGTGACCATGTGACTATATCTAAGTAAGTGTAGTCATCTGATAAGAACCCCCCCATGCATGAACTTTGACCTTTGCAAGGGTAAGTGCAATAACTGCTGTAACTACTTTTTTGAGATGAGAGATTGAGCAAACAGTTAGCTTAATATACACTTGCCATCAAAACCTACAGGCTTCAGTTCTCTGTACTACCTGGTAATATTTGAAATTTGTTAAATCATTAACAGTCAGTTGTTTACAATTTAGAATATGACAATACTCTTTGATGTTCCCTAATTATCATGCATGTTTTAAAAGGAGTTCCGAACCACTTCTCTGCCTAATTAAACCTCATTGAAAATTGTTGAATTTTAAAGAAACATTTGATTTGCAAAAATAAGTTATACATTCAGTAACCTTCAGCATTTCACAAAAGACCCGGAACATGTTTTTAAGTGCTGTAAGGTAAGTGAATGGAAGATCTGCAATGGAATGGAGCAAAATTTGGAAAGCATCATTTTCAAATAACTTTCCTTATGCTCGTAAATTTGTGCTGATAATATTTATCCTGCTTTTGAAATGGTCATTTACTCTCCTATTTAAAATTCTATACAGTATCTGTAAACCTTAAAAATTAATTAAATCACTTAAGAAATCATGAATAAATTATGTTGTGGTATGATTATTGATGAATTCATTGGAAAAAAGTTGAGTTTTTCTCTTGTTTATTTATTTAATAAAAATAGTTATGTTCCCATATAAGGACAAGAGCCACTCAATATTTATCTCTTCCCATTACCAATTGAGTGTTTCTATAGACATTCACTTGAGGACACATATACTTTAGATTATGTCTTTATAATGATAAGACAGATTCATACATGCTGATATGTAAATTAACGGAAACACATAATTTTTACAGTGTTCTGACTGCATGTGTGCCTACACACCAGAAGAGGGCACCAGATCCCATTATAGATGGCTATGAACCACCATGTGTTTGCTGGGAATTGAACTCAGGGCCTTTGGAAGGACAGCCAGTGCTCTTAACCTCTGAGCCATCTCTCCCCAAAAACACATAATTCCCTTAGTTTCATTTCCTCTTACTGTGGCAAAAATGCGTTAAGGGAGAAAGCATTATTTTCCCCATATTTCCAGAGTAGTCCATCATGTGGGAAAGTCAGGGTGACAGAAACTCTAGTCACATAACAGTCATGTCAGAGAGCAATGACTTAATGCATGCGTGTTAGTGCATTGCTTGTTTTCTCCTTTTCTTCCCTCCTGTTGTCCCTCTTCCTCCCCTCCCCCTTCTGCCCTCGCTATCTCAGGTAGGATCTTCCCACCTCGGTCTAATTAAGATAACCTCCCAGACAAGCCCACAGACTGACCTAATTCCCCAGGAATTTCTAGAATGCATCGAGTTAAAATTAAAATTGACCAACACATCTTCTGAGAAGTTCTCTTGCAAATATATGGACATAACATCTGTGCATATAAATAAATGGAGGTAGGAAAAGGCGTATTAGCTTGGGGTACTCTGATACAAAAAGAAGTTTATTGATGGTTACGTCTGTGTACTTTTGAAAGATAATCTTGAAAATATGAAAAAGGGTGAAAAAAAGGCTCCACTTCTAAGCGTATGGCACGTGCCCATATGCTGTCTCTGAAAGTTACAATGGAAATCGGTTGTAGTGGGTGGCGTATCACCAAAATGGCTTTTTCTTTCTTTGTTTGCTTTTCAGGCGGGATTTCACTATGTAGCTCTGGCTGTCCTGGAACTCACTTTGCAGACCAGGCTGGCCTCGAACTCACAGAGATCCACCTGCCTCTGCCTCCCAAGTGCTGAGATTAAAGGCGTGCACCACTCTCTCGGCCTAAAAGTTTATATTTTTTAATTCATAGACTTAACTTTTAAAACAGTTTTTAGGTTCATTAGAAAACTGCAAAGATAAAATTATTTCCCATAAACCCTCTGCCCCCAAATATACATATATAACCTTTCCTGTTAGCAATATTTGGCTTGATGGCAAGTTTAGTTTGTTTAGCACTGAAAAACCATTCCATTCTCTGGGTGCACCTTGTTTATTTACCCATATCCAGAGTTGAAAAGAAACAAACTTTGTTTTGTTCATGTTATTGCAATTATAAATCCAGCTGTTCAAAACATCTGTGTGAAAGTTTTGGGGGTAGGTGTTAAGTTTTTGACTTTTGGTTTATAAGGAGAATGAGTAGCTGGGGGGAGGGGAAGCCTGAGTGTTGGAGGGAGTTTAGGGCAGAGGAGGAGGAGGAGGTGAGAAGCACTGAGATGTAGCACAGACTTTGAAATGTGTAACAGATACTGTGATACTGTACACTGATGCTGGTTGAGCCTACAGGCCAGCATACATTTTGCTATGCTGATAGAGGCCTCAGGGAGCCGTATGTCCCTTCTGCCATGGGTAAGGGAAATGACTCCTCTTGGTAGAGAAGAACCAGCTGTTCCTGAGTCTTTTATCTAACTGCCAGAAATCCTCCTGGATTGTTCAGGTTGAGCCCATTTCTGTATGTTTGGTCTGGCGTTTGGAGTTTGGGGAACTGGAGTTTCTTTTGGACCTCACAGTCACCAACAGCAGTGAATGAGAAGTAGGGTGCTGCACACTCTTGCCAGCATTTGATGCAAATAAGACTGGGCAAGAATTCAGCTTCCTTTGTTTTGATAAAAAGCTCTTTAGAGAAACAATAAAATTGATAAAATGATTAGGTAACCTATAAAAAAAGGACAAAAATGCCAAATAAATGGAAGAAAAAATAGTGGAGAAATAAAAGCCAGAAATAAGAAAAGAAACACAACAAAATTTCACTAGCTCTGTGAAATTACATTTGAAAATTGGAAGAAAATATCTTCTGCATGAAAACATCTACTATCCCCAGCCCCTTAGCAGAAATCACAGATGATAAAAACAAAACGGTGTCTAAAACAAAAAGGTTTGGGGCCTAATTTATTTCTACGTAGTTAAACTCAAAAAGGGAAGATAGATAGGACAGTCCATGCTATTTAAAAAAAAAAAAAAAAAGGAGTGTTACCCCAAATTATTTTTATGATGTGACATTATATTGATTTTTAAATCTGAGAACTCATAAAGAAAGCACCTGCTATAATAATAATAATGGACTAAACTGCTGAATGTAAGCAATCCTCAATTAAGTGCCATCTTTTATAAGAGTTGCAGTGGTCATGGCCTCTCTTCACTGCAATAGAACTTTGACTAGGACAGAAGGACAGGCAAATTATCTCTGAAATGTGCATTACAGCCTGGGAAACAGCACTGTGACTAAATGGGAAACACTTGTAGCTTTCCACTAAAGTCAGGAAGTCAGCTGTTTAGAAAGGTCAACTCACCAGTCCACTGTAGCTTTGTAATGGAGATCTTTGAACAATTAGATGTAAGGGTGGCAATTTAGAAGAGGTTACTTATGTATCGGCCTAGGAACTAGTAAGTATTGGAATGTCTGCACAAGGGAATACTGTGTAGCAAGCAAGAGGATGCTGTCGGGCTTTATATGGTGGAATCTCAAAAACATTGTATCAAACAGCAACTATGACCAACTTGATTCAATTCTCTACAAATCTCCAAAGAACTAAAAACTGCTGTAAGACAGTAAAAATAAATAAATAAATTTAGTTTTCTAAAGTGGTTACTTTCAAGGAATGGTAAGGGAAAATGATTTATATGGAGCACAGATCACACTGTCTTTCCCAAGCTGGTGATAGATGTACAAGACCTCCTTTTGCCATTATTTTTTTTTAAATTTTACATCCATTATGTACTGTGTAGTATTGTTACAATTAAAGCAGATTAATTTTGATATCTTTTCCTTGTAATTCTTGAAGAAAGCAGATATAGTACAATTTTACAACTTGTAATCAACTGATGCATCTTACCTCTTTTGAGTGATGTGTTCTTTTTTTTGTCTGTTATTTCTTTCAATTGCAACACATTTATTTAAGAAACACAGGAGTTTTTACATTTTTGATGTGCAAACTCTGATTTCACTAATAACATCTCCATGGCATTAGCGAACATATCCCTCTGACCTAGGAGGATGATCTTTAGATCATCTAGATTGATCTAAAGAAGCTGTTCCCAAGGTGTGGTTCTGGGCCATAGCCTCAGCCTATCTCTGTGTTAGAAATAGACGTGATTGAACTGCATCCTATGCCTAATGAACCAGAAGCTTTGGATCCATAGCCTAGTAAGATGTGAGATATTTGGACATTCTGCTGTTTATTGAAAATGGCTGAGATAGAGTTTTTATATCATATACTCCTAAGCGTGTGTGTGTATGTGTGTATGCATGTATTGAGATGAACAGGCCTAACTCCCCCCGCCCCCAAAGTCATCTGTCCCAGGAACTAAGCCATAGGGCATCAGTTCCAGAAATAAAACCATAAAATTCCCTACCCAAGGAATAGCCTGGAGGTAACCACAAGAAGGGGAAGGTATCTTATCTCAGGGTGGGGCATCTGTGCTGGGCAGCCCACAGACCTAACATTCCTGAGGTCTATAGCTAGCTCACTCAATGTTAGTTATGTTAATCAGCCAATCACTTTGTAACAGGCTTGCTCTTGCTAAATGTCATCCAATTGTGTGACTACTAAGTTGGGAATTCCCGGTCCTTCCTCAAACCCCAATAAAGACCCTGCCTTGCAGCTGCTAGAGGCTCTCTGATCCACTGAGTTGGTGTCAATGGAGAAACCAAGCTTAAGGCCAAATAAAGCTCTTTGCTCTTGCATATGTGGTCCGGCTTCTGGTGGTCTTTGGGGACCTTAAGATCTGGATGTAACGGTATGTATGTGTTTATGTATGTATGTACGTATGTACGTATGCATGCATGTATACAGTGTGTCTGAAGAATATTTAACAGAACCAGTATGTTCTTTTAAAAATCATCTAGTATCCAGTATTTGTCTTCTTTAGGATCTTTGATGAACAACTCTTAAATTTCAAAATGGAAGCAGCCTAATGCCATAATTCCTTTACATGTATTATTGAAATTACAGAGAAATTATAGGTGAACTTTCCCTTATGTACCTTTTTGTAATCCAGTGTCTCTAACAATTTTAAAGCTACTGAGAAGCTTAAAGAAAGAAAGACTCAGCAGTTCTGAACATTTTGCATCACGTGTTAGTATCCTTCTCTGTATTCACATACATACAGGTATGTATGTATTCACATGCATATATGATTGAAAGCAACTTACAGAAATCACCACACTTGACTCCTAAATACTTCACTATGAAGTTCCTAAGAAAGAGGATAATCTCCTTTAAAACAATCCCAGAAATAAGATATTAAATAAATAGCATCTTATGTAGAATCCACATTCACGTTTCTCCAGTTGTCCCCCAAATGTCCTTTACTGAAGTTATTTTTGATAGCTGATATCATATACTATATACTACATATAGTTTATTTTTGTCTTTTTTTTTTTTTTTTTGAGACAAGGTTTCTCTAAACAGTCTTAGCTGCTGTGGAACTCACTATATAGACCAGGCTGACCTATACCTCTGCCTCCCAAGTGCCGGAATTAAAGGCATGTGCCATCATGCCTGGCTACATATGATTCTTATGTTCAATAGAAGAGCCTCTCTTTGACATACATGTTATTTTTATAGATTTCAGCTCCCATTGCTTTAGGGAATTATGCATATTTCAAATCTTTGACAGTTTTCTTATGGTTATATGCACATTGAATATCATAGGGAGAAATATATAAATTCTGTGATGTATTTTCGATATAAATTCTGTGGTGTACTTTCAATGGCATCACTTCCAGGGTCAAATCATGACGATCTATCCCATTTCTAAGGATGCTTTATTTGATCACCCACTTAAAGAGTTTTCAACTATAAAGAGGAAAGTTCATTTTATGAACAAGATTTCACTTAGTTTAATTAACAGTTATAGTGAAAAAGTAAGTGAATTGTCATTGTCATATACAAATCTAAGACTTAGTCTGTAGCTTTGGAAACAGCATTAGTCTACACAGAACACTGTTTTCCCTAAGCTATCACAAAATTCACTCAGAAGACCCTTTCTTGTTTTAAAAGAAAAAGAAGAAGAAAATAAGAAGGAGAAGGAGAAGGAAAAGAAGGAGAAAGAAAAGGAGAAGAAGCAGAAGAAAGAGAAAGAAAAACTGCAGTTAAAACTTTTTTGTTCTTTTATCTCCATTAAATGGATGACTATTAGCATGAACATTTACAGTCTCTTTTCTAAAAGCAATTGCAAGACTGTGAAATTATTTCAGGCTTCCATGACAAAAGAAAAAGAAATTTTACTTATTTAGTCTTAGAATATATATACAGTATGTGCTTACATACGTACGCACAAATATCTACTATAGCCCGCTTTCAGAGGAAATAATTTCTCTCTTCTTGATTTCTCAATATTCAAAACCAAAATTCTTTCCTTCACTCTGTATATGTTTCAAGCAAATTTTGTTATGACTAGAACGGAAGACTCGCTCTGTGTATATTGTTGCAGTTGGTAGAGGAAAATGAATCTCTTATTCCACACGGGGCACTGGGAGACATCCTGCTCTCACTTTACTTTGATGTCTGAGGACTATTCTTCGGCTACTTTATTAATCACTTCATTTCAGATGTGAGTTTATTTTGATTTCCAATTGAGCCCCACTTTCCCCTTAGTTGTTTTTTGCTACTCATCTTTCTTTTCTTCATTCTTTCTTGAGTGCTCTTTACACGCACGCATGGGGTAGGAAAGCAGGAAGCCACAGCTTTCCAGATGAATTGTCTAACATCAAAGTTTTTAAATTAATATTTCATTTATACATTTGATGTGTCAAGTAGACTAACAAGATATAAGCTTGATTCCCAACTATCCTCAATAATTAAAACTATTAATCACTATAATTACTCTTTATGGTAAGACTGACCCTCTTGCTCATTTCTTTCTTTTACTTTAAAGATTTGTTTATTTCCATTTCATTTTTATAAGGGTTTTGCCTGGGTGTATGTCTGTGCACCCTGTGTGTGAGTCTGGTGCCTATGGATGGCCTGGAACTAGTTAGAGATAGTTGTGAGCTGCCATGTGGGTGCTGGAAATGGAACCTGGGTCCGCTGGCCGAGCAGCAAGTACTTTTAACTCCTGATCCATCTCTCTGATCCCATCTCTTATTCTTTCGTTCTATGGAAAGGCCTTAGCTGAGTGAAGCAAAACATAAACCCAGCATTTTTATTTATTTATTTTTTATTTTTACTTTTTTTTTTTTTTTTTTTAACCCTGCATCTTTTAATTGAGAGCCCTTCATGCCCCAGCTGCTGGGGGTCCTTTCTCTGTTCTTTGCCATCCTGTAGTCTCTCCTACAGTCTTTGGGGTGGGTTTCTAAGTTTTTAGCCTGGCTTTTAAGATTAGAAGCCAAACTTTTTTTTTTTTTTTTTTTTAAACTGGAGGATATTAGAATGGTCTTTTCAAATAGATTGTATTATTTGGCTCCTGACACTAGCTTTTCATGCCCCATCACAATTTTCTCCATGGCAATGACGAAAGGAAATGTAGCAGGAAATGATTCGGAGCCAAAGCTACTGTGGGACAGTCATGGGTGGCTTGAGAAACAGTTCTCTGGAATTTAGGACCAGGAGTCAAGTGTCCTGTGGGGTAGGAGACAGGGCATGCAAGCCTGAGTGAGCCCTTACTGACTTGGCATTCAGCACCTGCCAGTAGGTCTGGATGGAAGATGGGTGTGTGAAGTCAGGCTTGGATGCCCTGGAGACAGGAGTTCCCAGATCCCACAAAGGATCTTTATCTCTCTCCCATAACAACCCTTATGGTGGGGCTTGAACTACATATAACCCCTAGGTATTTGCCCAGGTGCCAATGGGTCATCTTGCCCTAGAGAGCTAGGCTGACTGAATGACCACACAACAGTTTTAACCAATAAATTCCTTGGTTTTCCATGGGCAGGAAATAGATTTATGTTCTATGACTGTGAAGAACATAAAGGCTTTTATTTTCTGAGTTGGAAAGTATATTTATTCACAAGCATTTTCTTTATTTATTTATCCATCAGAGACAAAAGCTGATCACCCTTTAAGTCATATTTTTAAAAGGAGCCATAAATCTTTAAAAATATTTTATATTCAGCAGCCTCTTAATTCCTTTTTTTTTTTTTAAAAAAAAAAAAAAAACCTCTTTCACAAAGCATGATAAAAATAAAAAATTCCCACTGTTTTCCAGCTTCTACCAACACATTGCTATCTTTAAATGTTTCTTCTGTGGTTGAAGTCATTACTCATTTAAAAAAAAAAAAAAGCCCTTTATTTTTGCTCAGAACAAAAGTCCATTGTCAACAAAATGCCACGAAAGAATCTATCCCTTTGTTTGTGTTTAAAGCTAGTTACTCTGCAGGAAAGAGAGTCTGATGTGGCATATCAACAGATCGGTAAATAAGATACTGAAGAAGTTGGCCTTCATTACCCACCTTCATTACCCATGACGTTTTTATCAAACAGAAAATTCATATGCAAGCAATAAACCTTGAGATTAGTGTATTTCTTCCAGAGACCTTAAAAATTAGGATTATCTTGTTTTATTAACAGTCTGCTGATTTGAATGTGAAGTAGTCAATTAATCACTATGTGATGATTTAAAGGGGGAAAAAAAGAGTAAATTTATAGGGTTGAAGTGGTAGGTGGATTTGTGAGTCACTTTTTAAACCACAAGTGAACTGCTCCTTAAGTTCACTCTGGTTTGTGTGATGACTAATCTTCATGGTCAATCAGACCAGACTGGCAATGACCTGGGAGGCTGCTTCCAGAGGTCCTAATGGAGGAGGGAAGCTCTACACTGAATGTTGAGCGACTCATTCCATGGGCTAGGAGCCACTGTGAGGACCCAGGCAGCAGCATTCGTCTCTGCCTGCCTCTGGCAGTGAGACCTTCTTGAGGCACAGCTGGACCTGTTCTTGTCACCATGGCTTCTCTGCCATGATGACTGGACCTTCACAACTCTGACCCAAATTATGCCATCCTTTCCATGGTCTGCTTTTGTCAGGCATTTGTTATTGGCGAAAAGGTAATTTTTATGAAATGGTTTAGCTTTGCCCCAAATAACATACATGTACTTGTGTGCCTACCCGGTGCAAGACATAATGTGACTAAATTACTGGGTTTAGGTCCTGCCCTGCATGAAATGGAGACAGCTTGCTGAGCACAGAGATTTGTCTCCCTCTGCTTTCTTATGTAAGTATTTATCCACTTGATTACTTTGAAATAGGGTTTCTCTCTAGAGCCCTGGTTGTCTGAGAACTCACTATGTAGACCAGGATGGCCTTGAACTCACTGTTCCTCTAGCCTCTGACTCTTGAGTGCTGGGATTAATGACGCGTGCCGTACGCTTGGCTCGCTTTGCTTTCTGAGTGCAACCGCCTCAAACTCTTTTTGCCATAGTGAACTGGAACTGTGAGCCAAAATAAACCCCTCCCTTCTGTAAGGTATTTTATCCTAGCAATGGAAAAGCTGATGAATAGAGAACGCCCATGTTCTGCATACTGGAAGAATCTCAAACAAGAACTAATTTCTCCACTAAAAAAGCAGTGGCCAAGGATAGAGGCCTTCTTTTTCCACAGGGAAGGTTGTCAGCCCGATGAGACTGAGGTCTCAGCACAGGTTAGACCTGTTGACGCCGCAACAGAACTACATGGAGATCTAGATGTCACACAATCTCAAGAATAGAGGATAGCAGGGACAGGAAAGGATGGTTCATGGTTTATTTAGTAAGATCTAGACTGTATTATTAGTGAGTTTAGCTATTATTCAACATTATGTCGTGTCTGTACATCATAACACAAACATACACACACACACCACACACACACACACATACACACACACACTATACATTTTGGATCCTAAATTATTGTCACTAATCATCCAGTGTTAAGTGTGAGAAAGGCAGCAACATTTAGCTTTTAGCTTGATTGGTTCATACAAATGTATTATGGAAAACTCTGGAATTACTGCTCTTTTAGGGAAAGAAAAAAACCATCTCCTTTCTTTCTCACTCTCCTCTGAGGAAGAGAGAGAGAGAAAGAGAGAGAGAGAGAGAGAGAGAGAGAGAGAGAATAGGCCATTATCCAAGCTTCGTAGGGCATTAGTGGAGAGAAGGCAGAGGCAGGCCTATGTTTCTGAGCTACATTCATGCATAGGTAAAGTAGATGGGTACTGATATGGTACAATAAGAAACAACCTTTGTAGAGTTGATGTCCGCCTACCTTTTGCAAGAATGGGTGGAGTAGCTTTGATTAAGGAAACATATACACACGAGACAGGAAACACACCATATTAAACAGTAATCTGCTGAGAGCATTCCCACATACATAAAGCTTTTCAGGTCAGCTTCATAATTCAGAGACAGACTACCGTGTAGGAAAGATAAGTTTTGACGGCGGATCAATGTCCCACCATCAAATGTGAGGCAGTGTCCAGTTTCTAGAGGAAAGATGGTAGAATCCTCAAAACCCAGAAGTGTAAAATGCATGGCAAAAGACGTTGAAAGGTTGTTGGGTCTCTGGAAGTTGGGATCCTCTTAAAGAGGTACCATCAGTGGGACTGGAAGAAATTGCAAAGCATGTCAATTGCATATTTTGCTTAGAAACAGGTTTTTCTAGAACTGAGGTCTATTGGAACAGGAATGAAGAAGTTTCTGCAGTTACTAGGATCCATTGCTTGAAGGAAGTCTGTGAGGTAGCAGGTTTATGGGACTAGATAATCCAATTTACTCAGTTACATGGAACTTGGGGTTTGAGTCTGGAAATTACATTTATTTACTTGTTTCTGTAAATGTGTTTCTGTGCCCCCAGATCAGAGGACAACTCAAGAAAGTCAGTTCTCTCCTTCCACCACGTGGTAGACTTCGACCCTGGGGGGTCATCGGCCTTGTTGGCAAGCACCTTTACCTGCTGAGCAGCCCAGGAGATAGGGTTTTCTCCCTGTTTTCAGACAGTGTCTTGAACAATTCTTGAAGTGAGCGTTTTAGTTAAAATCACATATGTTGCATTCACTCAGTTGTTAGTCCAACTTGTATTTGCTGAATATTTATCATGGGCCAGGCTGGAGATGTCATGGTGATTAAGAGAAGCGAATCTGTGCCCTTGGGGACCATAGAGAGATATGGAGTCCCTTCTGTTTATGATTGGGTGGGTATCTGGCTACCTGGATTTTTTATTGGTGGTGGAAGTGGCTTTCTTTTAGAAGACCATCCAAAGATAAACTGGGAACATAGAACACTTGAGTATGTATCTGGAAAACTTAATATTTAGAGGAAGTGGAGGGGGGAGGTGCCAGCAAGGCTGAGGTCTTGAATTCAGTTCTATCCCAATGGAGATTGTTACCCTTGACTAGATTTGTTGCAACAGGACTTAATTCATGGGCCTGTGCTAATAGTTTGTGATAGCTCCCTAATTCTGTTTTATTATCATTACCAAATTTATGTTACCATTCAGAAGCTAAGGTTACACCATAGGATTGTTCTTAAAGCCAGACCGATGGTTTTCAGATACATAAGACCCAGGAATGTGAAAAGCCAACCCCAGTCTCCTGGAACTAAATAAATCCACAACCCAGCTCAGATCTGCAAAATCCAGCAGGCAGAGCAAAATGGGGAGCAGGCCAAGCACATTTCCCAGACCTGCAAAGTAAGCAGTGATCAGCCTCCAGCAGAGAGGCTTTGGTTAAGAACAGCGACCCTGCAGCCCAGCAAGACCTCAGAGGAAAGAGCTCAGTCTCCAGCTACACAGCTCAGGTTCCAGCTCTACTCATTTACTGAAGAGAATGTGGTGCCTAAGCTAGCCCACTGAATAACAAAGCTTGATAACAGCCGGCAGTTTTTACCCAGACTCCGTCATTTTCAGTTGTTGGTGTTGGACCTAAGCCACGGTACCCGACAGAGTTAACGAGAGTCTGAGGGCGCGTTGGTGAGAGTCAGTGCCACTGCGTGGACATGCGCAAACATTTTATCAAAGATTTTGGAGTAGTCTTTTATCGCATCTTCTCCTGCGTTCGTTTCATTTGATTCAAGAGCTCTTTTTGTGCGTGCGTGCGTGCGTGCGTGCGTGCGTGCGTGTGTGTGTGTGATACAGGGCCTGCTATGAGTTTTTGCAACATATGGAAATCTTCTTGGGGTTAAAGAAAATAGCATTACTAAAGTAGCCATATATGATAAAATTAAAAAAAGTAAAAAACAAATTCATGATACAGTATCTTGTGAATTAGAGCAGGTTCAAATTCTATTCTGTAGATAAGGGCGAAATCCCCCACTCTTGTCTAAGTCCTCCTCATTTCATATTTAGAACATGCACTTCATTTACTTTGCTTTTCAGATTCCTGGGGGTGCTTTTTGTCTGACGGGTCTTGTTCCTTCCACCTCTGCTGGATGAACTTTACTCTTTGTCTCCTCCTCTTGCTTTCCCATGGGATGCAAAATCTGAACTTATGTGACTGGCCTTAGACTGGGAAGAGGGAGAGTTAGGTTCTATGGCAAGGCTCGACCTCCCTGAGCCTTTAGTTCTTCTTTGCACTTGAGCATTTGGCTGTATGATGCTTAATATTCTCCCTGCTCTAATCCAAACCAATTGTTTGTGTGTCGATTAGTTTTCTAGAACACTCTCTCTGAGGTATCAAATTGAGCAAGAGTTTCCTTTGAACTTTGCTAGAGAAATTAGTGCCTTAACAAACATCCAAAATCTACCTGTTCACTCATTTAACGGGAATCCCTTGGGTTTTGTGGTAGGGGAAAGTGCTCCCTCAAGTTTACCCATGGTTCTGATCCCTGGAAAGTGGGAACGTTAGATTGCATGACTAATATGGGCTGAACTGTGTTCCCCTCAGTTCACATATTTAAATCCTAACTACAGTACGACAGTGTTTGAGAACAGGGCCTTTAGGGAGGTAAATAAAGTCAGATGAAGTCACAGCGTAAGGCCTTATTGTTCTAGAGGAAACATTATCATCATAAGAAGAGAAAGAGGCACCCGGAGTGCCCACGTGGGCACAGAAGGCAAGAACTGTGTAGGTACAATGGGAAAGCAGGTATCTACAAGCCTAGTGCACAGACCTCAGCAAAAATCAGCTCTGCCAGCACCTTGATCTTGGATTTATAGACTCCAGAATTGTGAGAAAATAAAACACCTTATTATTGTTTACTTTCATAGTCTTTGGTAGTTTTCATGGTATCTCTAGCTGACCAAGACAATGACCAAGGGGCAAAGAGGCTGTGGCAGGAAATGAGGCTGCCAGACAGCTGACCTTGGCCTTTCAAGGTCAGCTTCAGACTTCTGACTTCTAGAACTGTGACATAATAAATTTATGCTGTTTCAAGAATTGATAATTTGGGAGGGGCAGTGGTGGAGCACGCCTTTAAGCTCAGCATTTGGGAAGCAGAAGCAGGTGGATCTCTGTGAGTTTGAGGCCAGCCTGGTCTACAGAGTGAGTTCCAGGACAGCCAGGGCTACACTGAAAATCTCCATCTTCAAACACCAAAAAAAAAGCTGGGTATGGTAGCACATGCCTATAATCCCAGTACTCTGTAAACCTAGCACTTGAGGAGGCAGGGGCAGGTGGATCTCTGTCAGTTTGAAGCCAGCCTGGTCTACAAAGTGAGTCTAGGAAGCCAAGGCTACACAGAGAAGAATCTTTGTCTTGAAAAACCACACAAAAAAATTGAAAAACAATAAAAATAAACAAAAAGAAAAATGGATAGTTTAGGGGTGAGGTATGGCTTGGTCGTAGAGCATATACTTAGGATACACAAGACTCCGAGTTTAATCCTCAGCATGAGAAAGGAATACAAAAAGACAAAGTAAAAGAAGCAAGCAATACTTAATTTTGACAATTTGTCATAGCACCAATTCTAAACTAATACTAGTGCTTGGCAATGCTCGGGTTATCAGGGAGACATATTGGTGACATCTACCCAGACCATATTCTACCACAAAACTGTAAGCTTTCTGTGATGAAACAATTGAGTCTCACTCAATTGTAAATTCATTTAAAAAACAGGTGACAAGAGTGTGGTCTTTCTTACCCTGCTGCTTCTCTGAGGTTCCCTTACATTCCTTTCCTCCTTTTCATATGCAGAGATACTCCTGATTGCTTTGGGGCCATGCCCATAACCCAGGATAGCCATTCCCTTCTAACCTTCAATCCCTCTCTTGATTAAGGATCCTCTTTGAATGCAGTTTCTAGCGTAAAACACAGTTCCCAGATGTGCACACAGCAAAGGTGAACAAACCATTATCTTCCGTGGCCACTATAAGATGCTTTGTGGACTGTACCAATTTTGTAGGGATACGGAAATCACTTATTAATCAAGTTTAGCTTGCGGTCTGTTTTTATGTTGAAAAAGTATATTAAATTGACCCTTCTTATTGCTATACTTTTATCATTGATTATTTGAATCCAAGAGCGCGGAATTCATTTATCCCTTTCCAATATTATTGTATTTCTATTTTTACTTTCTTTTTGCCTGATGAACTAATTTACAATTGTGATTCCATCATGTAAAACATCAACAGTTTCCTCTTGATTAAATTCAACATTTATTGAACTAAATGCCAAGCACTGCACTAGATGAATTGGGCCATCTGTAAAAATTAATATCCTATGTCACTATATGTGATTCTAAGTTTGATGAATTGCAGAGAGTTAAAATTAGAGCCCTTTCTAGAAAATGTGGGGAATTCATTCATCAACACCTTCTGGGTATTGTCAGACCTGAGCTATTCTAACAGCACAAGGTTATACAACCCCCATTTCTTCACCTTGTCCCTTGTCCTGAAACTTAGCCAAACACCTTTTGGAAATCCAGACGAATTACACTACTATTTCACATCTGTGGAGTCATATGTTTTAACAAGGAAATGAGCTTAGATTCGATACTCATGTACCTGCTAGACCCTAGTCCTAAGCCACCAGCCTTATGCCAGGGGTACAGATTCCCCGACTCCCGTTTGCTTCTTTTAGAGATTCTCTTTTTTTCTCTTTTGAAATAGAGCACTAACAAATAAGAATTAAAATAGCTGAAAATAAAATCAAATTGGACTTTGAAAAAAATGTTCTTTTAAAGGGGAGAAGGTTTAGGGCTGGTGAAATTGGTAACAAGATTTCAACGGCTGACAGAAAAGGGTATCAAAGAGAGATTTTTGTTGTTGTTTGTTTTTAAAGCTAAGTGAAGAGCTTGTATTTATGGAGTTGAAATTTTTCCAAGCAGTCACGGAGGGTTCCATCTTGGAGCTCAGCGGAAGGCAGCTCGGTGTGGCGGCCTAAGATGGAGCTGTGTTAGCAAGGAGGCTCCTTCCCTGCTTGACTCAGGCAGGCGGGGAAGTGAGGGCAGCTTTGAGGAATGTGCTGAACTTTGCAAGGGGTGAGTTTCCAGCTCGCAGGCAAGTTAAATTAAAATGTCTTCAACGTATGTGATACTATTATTGCTAAGCCTCATGGTTTAAAGACTTGGCTGGAGCGACCTTCTGACAAACAGGGTGGCGAGAGACCTTAACGACATAAGCAGGCAGTCTAAACACCCTTTCTTTCTCCTTCTCACTGGAACACGCCCTGGTCACCACAGTATGAAGAGGCCCATGGCATTCTGGCTGCTGGCTTAGGTGGAGCATCGACTGTCTGTCTGCCTTCAGACCGCCACCCCCACCCCTCTAGTCCTCTTCCAGTTGCCAGAAACATTTTTCTATTGTCTGCACTTCAGATGTGTTGGTGACGACCCTTGTTTCCAGAAAGGGAATCTGCTGTAGAAGGACCTAAGATGTGGCTTCTGTCTTATGATGACCGCTCTCCTACTTTACTTTTTTTGTACTTCAGGCCGCCAGAACTACTGGCATTTCTTGATCACATCCAGTTTCCACTAGCCACCATGGTTTGCTGTTATTTGCTCGGGACATGGTACTTTTTAGATCTTCGGGCCATCATTCACTTTGCCCCAAGGTCTGCCCCAACCTCTCTTTTTCCATGCCTCCTTTTAAACTCTCATAAAACCGTCTTGTGCTTCCTCCTGATTCCATTCTTATTTATTTATTTATTTATTTATTTATTTATTTATTTATTTATTCATTCATTTATTTATTTGATGGGATTAAGAACCCTGAGAGAGGACCCAATTTCCCTGGTGGTATACTCACTCAGTATATATATAAATATATATATATATTATAATGTTATATATTATATTATTATATTATATTTTTGAGATTTCATGAGCCTCTTGAGACCTGAAAATTGTAATCAGTTTCTTGAGATCTTCCTTGTCCTTAGAGTATAAGCTACCAGAGTCATTTTCTAGTAATATGGGTGGTAATGGCTTTGAGAGAAGCAGGCAGAGCACCAGAGCAAGAGGCAGTAGGATGACTGTGCCTGTCTGGAGGGAATAATCCAATCCGAAATGTCATCAAAAGTATCAGAGTGGACTATGTCTTTGTAGAGACAGAGTATCATGTTTGGTCTGTTCGAACAAAATGCTCTGCCTCCTAACCAAAATAATGGCAACTCTTAATCAAAAACTAAGTTGTTATGGCTTGGATCCGGAATGTCCCCAACCTTAAAGTCTATAATGTTGGGGCTACCGAGATGGCTCAGTGAGTAAATGTTTTTAGAGACTTCGCCTCAGTTTCCAGCATCCGTATCTACCATCTCACAACCACCTATATCTACAGCTCCGTGGGCTCTGACACCCTCCCCTGATCTCTGCGCACTCCTCCTCCCCATCCATATGGTGAAAATAAAATAAGTAAGGTTTTTTGTTTTTTTTTTTTTTAAATTTCCCAAGAAAGGAAATCTATAATGCAGAAGTGTTCAGGGGTGGTTCCCTTGGAGGTGATTGGACCATGAGAGCTCTGACCTCATCAGTGGGCTAACTTACTGATGGATCACTTTGGTTTTTTTTCTTCTTTTTTAAAAACATTTTTAAAAATTTTGTTTTATGTGTATGAGCATTTTGCCTGAATGCATGTATGTATACCTCATATGGGCAATGCCTGTGAAGGCCGGAGGAAGACATCAGATCCCCTTGAACTGGAATAACAGGTACTTATGAGCTTTATGGGAATACTGGGGACCAAAGTTAGGTCCTCTGCTAAGACAGCAAGTGCTCTTAACTGATGAACCATCTCTTCAGTGCCAAAGGACTCTTTTCTTAATGAGCTATTAGGAGGTCGTGCAACTTTAAAAGGTGGTTTCCCTTTGGAGGGAGCAGATCATCAGAGATATGTTCTTGAGGGATGCAGCTATTTGGTCTCTGGTCCCTCCTCTCTCCCTCCCCTTCTTTGCTTTCTGGCCACCGTAAGCTGAGTCACCGTCTACTACCACTCACTCTCCTCCATCACCGCATTATGACTTACCAGAGACATTGAAACAACAAAGCCAAACTATAGTGGCCTCCATAAAGTCACTGGAACTATGAGACAAACTAAATCTTTCTTCTTCTAAGCTGATTTTGTTGTTGTTGTTCCTAAGTTAAAAAGGAATCGAACAGTATTCACACTTATTTTTTTTTTTTTTTTTTTTTTTTGCTTTAGTAGTTCTTCAGAAGTATATGCCTTATATCTCAAAAAGGCCAATGACAATATTCTACTTTTTTTTTTTTTTTTTTGAAATAGGGTAGTCCAGATTGGCCTGGAACTTGTCATGTAGTCGAAGCTGGCCTTGAACTGAAGATCCACTGCCTTAGCCATTGAGATGATTTGAATAAGAGTGCACTCCATAGGCTCATATATTTGAATGTCTAGTTCCTAATTGGTGAATTGTTTAGAGAAGAATTAGAAAGTGTGGCCTTGTTGGAGGATATGTGTCACTGGGGGTGGCCTTTAAAGTTTCAAAAGCCCTCTCCAGGTCCCCCCTTCTGCCTACTGCCTGTGTATCAGGATGTAAAGCTCTCAGGTTTATGCCAAGTGCCATTCATTTCTGCTTCCTAATCCCTAATTTGAGGATCATGGGCTAACCTTCTAAAGCTGTAAGCAAGCCTTTAATTGAATGCTTTCCTTTACAGGAGTTGCCTTGGTCATGGTGTCTCTTCATAGCAATAGAGCAGCATCTAAGACAGCCACCAAGTGCTAGACTTGCAGTCACTTGCCACCTTGTCTAGCTCCCTTCTTCTTCATCCGTAGCACACAAGCATGCTCACCTTGGGTTTCTTCATCCATGCTACGGTTTGGGCTGCTTCTCCTTTTTTGTATGGAAGTCAGTGGTAAAACTCATTAAAATTAATCTCTGTAGCAGGGTTATCAACAGGCAAGACAGAACTGAATTGGTGATCTGGAGAATGAAACCACACATCTGTTTAGAACACCACACAGAGGAACAAAGAGAAGAAAAGAAAAAGGAAATGTCATGAAAGTTTTTAAGTTACCAAGTCTTTTTAATGGTATGTGGTTCCCTTAAATGGCTCTAGGGGAACAGGATAGAGGTATGAAGGCCATCATTATATCAAGAACAGAGAAAGTATCTGAAAAACTAAGAGACCGCTTAGGCCTGAAGACATGTTCCAAACAAAATAGAACAACCTCACAAACTCACATAAAATTATAACACTTGGGATCAGCTGTATTACATCTAGCTAGATAAAGAAAAAAAAAATTAAGAAGAATTCTTCTGGAACCAGACAAAGAGCCTCAGTTTCCTTATTTGCAACGCTGAATGAGAGAAGACAGGTCAAGTCTTCAGTCTTCTATACGCTTCAGGCAAAAGCGTATTTTGAGTTTTGAACTGAGATTGCGTGACAGTGGCAGAGTGCCAACCAGGGGTGGCTCAGAATTCACTGTTCAGCCCACTTGACCGACTTTGTTGTTAGAAGAGCGTGTTCCATTGAAGTGTGCAATCTTTCCGTCACGTGACATTTTAGAATGAGGCAAGACAACTCTGCCACTGGTACCAAGGTCTTACCCTGTGCTCTCTTATGTAGCTTAGCAACACACTTGGTCAGGAAGAGCAATGGTATCTGTCTGTAGATGACACCAGAGCTGGAAACGACACTCACCCAAGTGGCTAACACTCAAATTACACATGTTCTCCTACCAGCAAGGCCATTCCCCTGACTGGTAACTGTCATTGCTACGTTTCTGGTGAAGAAGTGTTCTGGTAAATGATTAAGAAGCATTGCATAAGTTCTCTGTCCTGGTGTGCCATCAAGCTGCATCCTGCTTGGATTTGTCCCTCTACAGACCAAGGATGTCCCAGGGAGCACTTCCTGTCAGCATTCTCCAGCACAGCACACATCAGCTGTCCCTCAGCATGGTGGTGTTGTTATTGGTCTTCACTTCTGTCTCACAAAGAGTAAAGTCTTGGTCTCACTAATTGTAGTGTTCCCATTACTCTGGACCATAGTTGTTTTAGAAAGGACTGTGTGACTTCCTTCTGTCTAGTTAGAGAGAAGTCTATTGGTAGGCTTAAACGAAAGTTTCTTTTCTTTGAAAGACATTAAGAAAGGAAGCTAAAAGGCCTTTTACTTTGGACATTGTCATGTCCGTCTGTAATTCCTGGGCTGTGTTATCTATTGTCTAGAAGATAGCTGAACCACACTAGAAGAGAAGGGTAGATGATGTAAGAGTAAGTGAGGAGAGAGCTCTTATCTCTGTGGAACCTATCTCAAGAGTCCTTGGTAGAGGAGATAATTGAATATATTTGCTTTCTAATTTTATTTTGGATTTTAAATTTTATTTATTTTATTTTATATGTTTCTATGGTTTGTTTGCATGAATATCTTATACCACATACATTCGTAGTTCCCAAAGAGGTCATAAAAGGTGTCAACTTCCCAGGAACTGGAATTATAAGTAGTTATGAACCACCATATGAATGCTGGGAGCAAACCCAGATCTTCTACAAGACCAACAATTGTTCTTAACTGCTGGTTCATCTTTCCAGTCTTGTTATTTGATTTAAAAAAGATTAAAAAATATATACATAATATAGACTATATAATTTTTTATTCACCCCTACTTTCCTTCTATAATTCTTCCCAGATCCCCTGTACCATGTTTCTTCCTAACTTCACCTTTGTATCTTCTTTTTATTCCTCCTCCTCTTCCTCCTTCTCCTCTTAAACAACTCATGGGTTTAGTGCTGACCTCATGTGCATAGGTTTGGGGATGTCCATTATAGCATAGTTGAATTTATTTGCTTTTGAAACTACTCGAGGTGCTGAGCATGTAGCTCATGATAAAGTGTGCGTTTAGCGTACATGCTTAGGATTCTGAGTTTGGAATTGGCTGTTGTTTGATTCCTAAGTGAAGCATGCATGAATGAAAACACGGTACACAGAATAACTCACAGAAGTTACTCCAGAAAGAACAGGAACTCAAAGGAAGCGGTAGGATACAAGAAAAGTCCTGACCGAGACACTGAGTGGAACAACGTGAAGCTAAGAGTGAATCTAACACGAACACTTGTGAGCAATCAGCTCTCTCACCTATCCAAAACACATGTGTGGCTGGACAGCTGGCTCAGTTACAAGTGCCCACAACACGAGCTCAGAACTGCAGGTAACTCTAGCTACAGGGTATCTGAAGCGCTCTTCTGGCCTTGTAGGCACCCACAACCACATGAAATATATATATATATATATATATATATATATATATATATATATATATAAACATTTAAATAAAACATTAAATTAAATTAAAGAATATTAAAGAAGTGCTCAACAGAGTTTTGAAAAGCACGCTGTCAGAGATGAGGAAGGCTTGTGCTGGGAGTGTAGAGGCTTTGTGGAGTAATTTTATGTGGTGCCGTGGTTTAGTATTAAAGTGTACTATACAGAGGCTCCTATAGTACACAGTGTTGAGGACTTGATCACAGCGGGTTCCACTATTTTGATGTCACGGAAAGTCTCTGAGGTAGGTCCTAGTTGAAGAAACTAGGTCTCTGGGTGTGGTTCCTTGCTGGTATCTCGCTTCTGTCCCCTTTCTATCTTTCTGCTTGCTGTCCACATAAGGTGAAGAAACTACTCAACCATGTATCCCTTCCACTGGGATCTTCTGCCCAAACCCAAAAGGCCAAGAAACCATTGACTCTGCTCTTTGAGACTGTGAGCCAAAGTAAGTCATCTCTCATGTTGTTTCTTTGTGAAGAACAGTGTGGAAGTAACTAGCACATGGGTTCCTTGACTAGGTAGGCTACAGGATGACCATATAATCTGACTAAACTATTTCTGGGGATGTCTGTGAATGGGATTCTGACAGAAAGACTGAAAAACTGCAGCTAACTCCACATGCAGGGGATCTGAAGCTCTTTTCTGGCCTCTGCAGGCACTCACAGGCATATGAACAAATATGCATGCATGTAAACTTAAAAAAAAAAAAAAGAAAATGAATATTTAAAAATTGCTTCTCCCCAGGGTGATTGGGCATTATCCAACCCAACTTATCTGTTTACTTAAAAGCCCGAATAAAACAAGACTATGGGAGAAAGGAGATTCTCTCTCTCTACCTGAGAGCTTGAGTGGGGACATTGGTCTTTTCCTATTAGGGATATGATTTGTGTTTGCCTCTTTTGCCCACTGTGATGAAAACATACTCTATAGAAGAGAATATTTATTTTTTAAGCTTGTGGCTCAGTGCACAGTTGGCCAGATCCATTGCTTTTTGGTTCAAGATGGGACACAGCACTGTGGTAGGGAACACGTGGCAGAACAAAGCTGTTCGCCTCCTGACTGCTGGGAAACAGAATGAGAGAGAATGACACGAAAGGGTCAGAGACAAATGACTCCTTTCTAAGAGAACCTCCAAGAAACTGACTCCCAAGAAAGCCCCACTTCCTAATTTCTACCACCTTAGTGCAATGCCACCAGTTATAAATGCATCAATCTATTGATGATAGCAGGACCTTGGTATTTTAACTCTTCCTCAAAAGCCCCACTTCTGGACACCATAGCACTGGAAACTAAGCCTTGAAGTACATGAGTTGTTTGGTCTCAGAGGGGAGACCAGTACTTTATACCTAAACCATAATAGGCTTCCACTTATGTGGAACTTCTATGACTTTGAACTTGACCTGGATGCTATCTCATTGATTCTTCTGGTTCTAAGAGTTTCCAGTTCAGGCTGAAGGTATACCCTGTGCTCTCATGGATGTCTAGCTTGCGGTTGGCAGAACATGAGGCTTCTTAGCCTCCATAACAGTGTGTGAACCAATTTCTTATGCTTTTACTCTAGAGACAGACTAACACAATAGAGGAGGAAGCATTCAAATTAGGCCTTGAAGCTGAATAGAATCTTGAACATGAACGGAAAGCTGGGTCCTTGGTACACACTCAACAGACAGATTATTTTTCTGAGATGTGCCAAGCTCCAAGTGCTCCTTGGCCTACAGTATCCTTTAGAAATAAGACGGAAAAGTGCTGTTCTATATATGTACCCAAATGTAGAGCATGTGTGTCTCCTAGCTTGGCAAGTCTCTGTATATCCAGAAAAAAAAACCCATGATGTTGGAAAGGTCAAAGGAAGGGCACCTTAAACCATCAGAAGGGCAGAGGCACTTCTGAGGATATGATAATAGACTAGAAAATGAAGGGTTTTCTAACTGTACTGACAAAGACAAAAGCAGGAAGGCATTTTGAGAGAGTTACTAACTCTCAGAGGAGCAAGGAAAAGGTAAATATGAATTAGTTCACCAAAGACTGTTTCACTTTAGTGGGGTTATGAATAGATGGCTGAAAATCTTACTGTGTTGAGATTAAAAAACAGCAGCAAAAATAAATCAAGGTCAATGTTACTTTTCCATCTTCACTGCTTAGTAGCTGTGTAACACCACCAACCACCAATAATAAATAATAGTGATAATTGATTAGTGAATCAACAGATCTCTTTGTTCATCAGTGACCTCACTGACACTCTGTCACCTCCCTAACCTATAAGCATATAAATTTATAACCTTATCCAGTATGCATCAGAACTGAACTCTACAAAGATGTAAAGAAAACTTGGTCTTTTGTTTATTTAATTTCTCTTTCATTTACTCTTAGTTTTTGCTATGTCGGTGACTGAACTCTGGGCTTGTACATTCTAGAATACAATATTTTTGAGCAGTCATAGTCTGGAATCTGTTCTAGTAACTCTTTTCTTTCTTTCTTTCTTTCTTTCTTTCTTTCTTTCTTTCTTTCTTTTTTCTTTCTTTCTTTCTTTCTTTCTTTCTTCCTCTCCTTAAGATAGATGCTAATGTGTCCCGGGCTTGCCTTGAACTCACTATTGTAGCTAAGGGAGGATGACATTGTACTTCTGACCCCCTTGCCCGATCCTTCTGAGTGTTGGGATCACAGACACACACCCCTTTGCTGAGGTTATGCAGTGCTGAGGATTAAACCAGGGCTTCTTATATGCTAGGCCAGCACTCTATCAACTGAGTTATGTCTCTACAGGACATTTTTGAACTGTGGTCAGACAAGTCTCTTTCAAGGAGTGATTAGAGGAGGTGATGGTGTCAAAGTGAAAACAGTTGCCGGTGACTGTGGAACACAGCAGTACCGGCCCGGGACCAGGTTGAAAAGTGGACTGGACACACAGGCAGGAAGGAATTTCTTAACTTTTTTTTTTTTTTTTTTAACAGCATGGGAGTTATGCCAAGACATGCAGCTTGGGCTAGAGGCTGCAATTAAGGGTAGACTTTAAAGAGGAAAATGAAATAGAGGAGAGTTTGACCCTTTTTTGAAGTTATAATGACATAATTTGCATGTTCAGCGCTTAAGCTTCCACAGTAAACTTAGGTCCTTTCCAACGTGTAGGAAGCAGATAGAACACTGTGCATGTACAAAGCAGAGAATCGAATCATAGGACCTCAGCGTAGGTGGGGCTGCAAAGACCACCTCAAGGCTGAAAGCGTTCATGGAAGGCGCTTCCCTTCCTGATTTGTTTGTAAGCTTTTCTCTCTGTAGACGCCCTGCTGGAAATGGGCCCTTCCAATGTATTTGAGAACCCCTTGGGATTTGCTCCCCCATCTCTTAAAAAACTACACCAGGGGCTAAAGATATGGCGTAGTGGTTGAGGGTCCTTATTGCCCTTGGAGTGGAAGCTGAGTTCAATTCATAGCATCCGTATTGTTTGATTTGAAACTGCCTGTAACTCCAGCTGTAGTTAATCCAAGCTCTCTTCTGGCCTCTAAGGGCCCCTGTACCCGTATGTGCGAGCGTGCCCGCACACACACACACACACACACACACACACACACACACACAATTAAAAAGTAAAATAAATGTTAAAAAAAAAGAGACTGTTACACTTCCACCATAGGTAATTAAAAAAAAAAAATGTGAGTTTGTTTTTTGATTGCTTTTTTTTTTTTTTTGATTGAGAGCACCATTGACATTTCCTGGGCAGGTTTCAGGATACCAGTGGTATACAAATTTGGGATTAAATTTGAATGAAAAATTGATCTGTGACAGACGTGACTCTCACATGCCCAACTAGGCAGTTACAAATTTGGAGAAACCTACACAGCATTATTCAAACCACAAGTGTAACTCCGTTTTACATGCAAACATGTGTTTATTGCACAGTTTTAAGGTAGCCCTAAGCCTCCTAGGTGTAAGGCTTTGCAGGTTAGTTTTGTTCAGGACTGTTGTTTTTGAGACATTGTAGCTTGGGCTGAATTCAAAATTCTCTGAGTTTTAGAATGGTAGGCATGTGCCACCAGGCCCACTCAGAATTTTTAAAAAGTTGTTCATTACTTTGGGAGTTTATGCCATTACAGCATTGCTCAACCGTCTTTGTTGTCTACACGGCGCATAGTCATCTCCGTTTGTGTTCCGGCTGATGAAGTGCAATGCAATTTCCCATGTAAATATGGATTTGCCTAGTCCACTATATCTTTTAATGTCACTATTCCCAAGCATTTACATACTGGAATACCCATGATTTTGTACCAACCATTTTATTTGAATTTCTAATTTATGTGACTCTTGAGGTGTGGGCATGGCCTGTAGGTGTCTATACATGTTTGTGTGTCTGCACAGGTGTGAACGTGCGTGTGGAAGCTAATGTTTGATGTTAAGTATTTTCTTCCTCCACTCTCCATTTTATTTTTGGGACACAGTCTTTCCCTGAGCCTGAAGCTCACTGATTCAGACTAGTTGGCCCGTAAGCCCTTGGGGGGTGGGGCATTTCTTATCTCCTCCTCCACAGCACTGGGATGACAGGTGAGTTGGGCCGTGGTTGGTTTTTCTTGTGGAGACTGGGGATCCAACCTCAGTCCCTCAGGCTTGTTCAGCAAGAACTTCGCCATCTTAGTTTCTCTCCAGACCCTCTGGTTTATATTATTCTTAAAAAAAATATTTCAATTACACTTATTATTATTACTGTATTTGTTATTGGTTTTTTTCACGGCGTGTGTGTTTGTGTGCATGCACATGCCATGAGCACATATGGAAACTAGAGGACAGCTTGTGAGAGTCAGATCGCTCCTTCTACCATGTAGGTTCTAAGGTTCTAATTCAGGTCCCCAAGGTTGGGGGTGATTGCCTTCATCCCCTGAGTTATTTTGCCAGCTCTACTTTATATATTTCTTAAGAAGTTATCTCGGCTCCAGAACATGAACGGAGTATAGAGACTGTGTTGACCACACATGTCACTTCAGGACTGAACAGAATGTTTGTTGTAAAATGGCTCATGGCCCGACGGGCTAGAGAAGCACTGGCTGAAGATGCCAGAGAAGGCAGGGATCAGAAGTGTGGATGGGAGAAGATGCCCATCACCACATATTGCTGCCCTCCCTCATTTGAGTGAAGGAAAATTACAACCGATATTTAGGCCAAATGGGGAGGCCGGGGCATCTGAGGTTGACCACAATGCCCCAATGTTGGAGTTTTAATCTTTGGTTTTTTTGAAACAGAAGCTTCTGAATTCATAATACCAGATGATTCAAAAGAAAATGCAAAACAAAATCCAGAACCTCTTGGGCTTCTCTGGCAGCAGGGAAGGATTTCCATGTGCTGAGGCGGAAACTTCCTGTTAACAGATGTCAGGTAAGATGAAAAACTGTTCTTTCCTCTGAAGACTCAGCAGAGTAGACATACAAAGAACATGGGCCATGTATGATTCTTTTCATGGAAAGGTTTGATTCTTTTGCCATGAGATTTTCTTGTCTACAACAACCTAATTGGACTTGGAAAACACCACAGCCCAGATACAGAGGGGAAAATACTGAATGGGTGAAAAAGACAAAGTTCATGGGAAAGAAAATGGAAGATGGGCTGCCAGGGCCTGGCAGAAGAAGAGAGGGAGTTCACGTGTAGTTTGTTTTTTAGATTAGTGAAAAGTTTAGGGTGTAATAGTGGTAATGGCTGCATTATTAGTGTTCTTAATACCACCTAATACACACCTCAACTGACTGTTGGATCCTATAGTATGTATATCTTATCAGAGTGAGTTAAATTAGCAAAACAAATCTTGCCTCAAATGTGAACTTAACTTCTTAATATAATTCTGTTCCTTAACTAACCAGACTTTACATCTTTGTTGTTGTGTCCCTCTTCCCACACACTCTTGTGGCCTCTGTGAATTATGCCACCAACACCCCCTTCCTGTGGTGAAAAGAACAATAGGAAACTTCCCCATCAAGTGACTCTCAGATCTTCAAATGCTATTTTTCAAAATGAAGCAAAAAGGACCATTTGTCTGACACGCATGGAAGCTTATTGATCTCCATGCAAATTTTGATGAGTGAGAATGCTTTTTAAACTCCTTTTTCTGCCTCTGCTGCTTTTCAGAAGCAAGTTGGTTTCTTTGGGCAGTTGGAGGCTGTGGCAATGCTCATGAACCCAGTATGCACAGGATCATCTCTGCAGCCTTTCTAGATTTTTTTTTTAATGAAACAATTAAAAATAAAAAATAAAAAAAACAAAAACCTTGTCACCTTTTAGGTATTTTGCTTACCAACTTTTTCCAAAAAAAACAAAAACAAAAACAAACCTACACACACACACACACACACACACACACACACACACACACACCAAAACAAAAAAAAAAAACAAACAAACAAAAAAAAAAAAACAAAACCAACAACCAAAAAAAATTAAGAAATACCTGCCCTCTCAGGGGCATCAAAGTTGTAATTTTTTTTTTCTTCCTTAATCTTATGGGTAAGGTAAATAATAGTCTCTGTGTTTTATCAGAAAAGTTGATGAAGTTTACCTCTTCAGAAGTTGGAGAGGGCAGTAAACAAATTATGCTGTCACTCTCCCTGCAGTACAGCGTGTGTTGTCACACTAAGAAAACGTTTGTGTTCCCCCCCTTCCCCTCAGGAACACAGTGCTTGATGGCTTGGGCAGGCAGAGGGGCTGGAGGAAAGAATAACACTGTGACTTCGGAAGGAGTGACTGGATGGACGAGTAAAATCAGTTCTTCTTTTCTTTCTCTTCTCTTCTCCTCCCCTCCCCTCCCTTCTTCCTTCCTTCCTTCCTTCCTTCCTTCCTTCCTTCCTTCCTTCCTTCCTTCCTTCCTTCCTTCCTTCCTCCCTGCCTCCCTTCCTTTCTTCCTTCTTTTCTTTCTTGTGTTGTAATTTTAAGAACTGTAGAAAAACTGGTGTGTAGTCACCCACATGTCAGTGAGGACTTTGTTCTGAAGTTTCGGTGGGATGAATTGGTCATGATGTAGGACCACGGTCTTGAGTTGAGACTGGCATTTGGGGATGCACAAACAGTGTACTGCCTGGGAGGCCGAGTGAAGATCTGTGATGACTCCGATGAGGGCAGATTTTTCTGGGCTGAGGAGACCTAACAAAGTCAGGGTAGAGAAGAAAGGTCCTGCAGCAATACTACCTTTTCTTCTCAGTCCCTCGCAGCGGCTACAGAGTCCAGGACCCGTGTCACATGGATCATGACCAACGGCCAACACAGGGAGGAAGAATAGAACCAGCGGGTTGAAAGCCAAACCCAGGGTTTGGAAGTTGTCTCTAAGATGGCAACAGGCTGTCAGAGGCAAACAAATCAGCCCATTGGGAGAAAAGAGTCTTATGATGGAACATGACAGATGTAAAATACTGAGAAGAAACTTTGTAGTGCTGAGAATAGTGGGACAGTTTACCCACCAGCCGAACCCGACGCTCAAGGTAATCACCCTGTTGTGATCACTGGCCGGGGATCCTCAGTAGAATAGTCCTGGGCTCAGGCTGGCGTCCTGGTGGACAGTCACCTCTGACTCCATTTTGAGTGGCATGTGGTGCGTAGTTAGCAGAACCGGGTTCTCTTGTGGTCAAGGAGGACTTGAAAGGGCAGGAGCGGTGGCCACGTCAAGGCCTGGCTTGTCCAGGGGACTGTCCCTCACCAGGAACCACGGCAGGCCTGACCCTGGTACAAGGCCACACGGAAAGGCTGGCAAAACACCCTGCCATTGGCAGAGTACAGGAAGCGGTTTGCGCTGTGGCCACACCGCCCATGTGTTACACAATATGATACGGTGGGGGAGGAGTGGTTTTCTCCTCTTCCAAAATAAAATAGCCTTTCCTTAACAAAATTAATTTAAAAAAAAATTCAAGTGTTTTGTTTTTTTTTTTTTTTTTCAAGTATGAAGAATGATCTAGAGAAACTCGCCTGTTGGCTGATGATAAACGACTTACGAAGGTTGGGGGAAGAAATGGAGAGGTTGACATTTCTTTCCCTCAGTGCCGAGGGAACACAAAGACAGACAGCTTGTTTCATACTGGTCAAGAGCATGTGGCTTGCTGGTCAGGGGACAGGCCAGGGAGTCAGAAAGTCTGGGTTGTCTTCCCAACTTTGGTACTGACTCATTGGGTGACCCTGACCAGTGGCTGTACCCTCAGCGCCGGTATCCAGAAAACAGGGATTTAATGACAACCCCAGAAAGGAATGTTTGAGCAGTTTCTAGGCATACATGCCTCGATACTTTGAGGTCTCAGGCAAGCAAAGATGACAAGAATTCCAAGATGAATTTTCTTACACAGGGATGCATAGTTGAGAGCTTTTAGTAACAACCAGGGCAGAGAGTGTGATAAACCCCAGGACTTGTTGGAGCCAACTTTTGATGCATGGCTTTAAAAACTCTCACATCTCTAAAGCCACCTTGTCACCTCCCCAAATTTCATACTGGTGGACCCGTTGAGTTTACTTGAAAACAATTTAAAATTTAATTCCATGGCAGTGAATCATTTCCTGCCAGCCACTAAATATTAAGGTGAAAATCTCTTGTGACATTTCACACAATGGCGTCTCTGAGGTCTTTCATTAGATATTTTAAAGACTTATAATTTAATGTGCTGTCTCTTGTAAGAACCAGAAGAAACCAAAATGCAGGTATTTTTCAACTGGAAAAGGAATATTTTGGATTGGAGACAAGCATATTTGTCTTTTGCCAGGTCTGACCTTCTATTGGCCCCATAGACTTGTGTGTGTGTGTGTGTGTGTGTGTGTGTGTGTGTGTAGATATGGATGAATCCATAAAAAACATAACCAGGCTGGTGAGATGGCTTATCAAGTTACTGAGACCAAGACTGACAATCTGAGTTTAATTACCAGGACCCATATTTTTTAAAGGTTCATTTCTTTATTATTTATACAGTATTTTGCCTGTGTGTATGCTGACATGCTAGGAGAGGGCCCCCAACTCTAATTATAGATGGCTGTGAGCCACCATGTGGCTGCTGGGAATTGAACTCAGAACCTTTGGAAGAACAGCCAGTGCTTTTAACCTCTGAGCCATCTCCCCAGGTCCCATAATGGTGAAAGGAGAGAGCTGCCTCCCTCAAAATTGTCCTCTGACCTCACATGATGCACAGCACAGCTTGCCAGCAGTCCATATGTAGCACTTCTGCACACACGCGCACACACACACACACACACACACACAGACACACACACACACATACACCATAAATAAAAGCATAATAACAAAAGAATTTCAGAAACCACAGTTAACGGAACAAAAGTTGGGATGGAATTCTGATCCTGGCATGTCCACCCTAGTGAATGAGAACTTTTGGCCCTAAGAATCAGTTTTTGAATTTGAGGGGGTATCTCACTTTTTTCTCTCATCTGTCTGGTTATCATGTCTATATCAACGAGCTACAAATGCTTCAAGTCATTTTCACTTTCAAGAATTTGTGGGCAAAGCAGGGAGGTGGAATTAGAATTTCTTTACAGCCAAGCCATTTGGGTTAGTTGCTCCTGTGCTGGGTTGAAGGATGTCTATTTTGGGTTTTGGTCCAGTTATTAAAAAAAAGAAGGCCTTCAAAGTTTGGATGAAAGCCACTCTGTGGTGCTCTCTTTGATGTCCCCTTTGCTCTGTACCCATATACACACTCTGTATACCCAGTGAAATCAAACATTCCATTTCTTAGTCTTGCTTCTTACTTAAAATTTACTCTATTTTGTCATAGATTTTTGTCTTCATATAAGTAGTTTCATTTGAAGAAAACGCAGCCCTGCTAAATATAGTTAAGAGTTACTTTTTCCTGAGTGGGAATAGTTTTTTTTTTCAAGTATGAAAAAAATGCTTATTAAAAACATTATGCAACATACAAGGTATAAGAATACTTGCTTCATCTATGATCCTAGCTACTGAGTATAGTTATATATTCAGAATTATGTTTAACATTTTGACATGTTTCTATGAAACTTTCTTCGATATGTACATTTTCTTAGACGTCATATCATTCATTATTTTTTGAAAAGGAGGACTTCCAGTGGAGGGAGGGGGACACAACCCACCATAAAACCTTTGACCCAAATTTGTCTTGCCTACAAAAAGTGTTGGGATTAAGCTGGAGCAAGAGATTAAAGGGATGGCAATCAATGACTGACCCAACTTGAGACTCATCCCTCAGGAGAGAGCCAGCCTCTGACACTGTTCATGATACTCCGCTATGCTTGCAGACAGGAGCCTGGCATAACTGTTTTCTGAGAGGCTTCATCCAGCAGCCAATAGAAACAGATGCAGAGACCCACAGCCAAACCATAGGCCGAGCTTGGGGAGTTTTGTGCAAGAGTGGGAGGAAGGATAGAGGGAGCCAAAGGGGTCAAGGACACCATAAGAAGACCTACAAAGTAAACTAACCTGGGCCCATGGGGGCTCACAGAGACTGAACCACCAACCAAAGAGCTCCCATGGGCTGGACGTAGCCACCCTACACATGCGTAGAGATGTGCAGCTTGGTCAACATGTGTGTCCCCTAATAACAGGAGTAGGGCCTGTCTCTGACTCTGTTGCATGCCTTTGGATTCCTTTTTCCTAGCTGGGATGCCTTCTCTGGTCTCAGTGGGAGAGAATGTGTTTAGTGCTTCTGCAACTTGAGGTGCCAGGGACCCTGTAGGGGACCCCCTTCTCTGAGAAGAAGGAGAAAAAGGAATTGGGGGAGTGGGACATGAGGGTGGGACTGGGAGGAGAGGGGGAAAAGGGGGCTGGCATCAGGCTGTAAAGTGATTAAACAAACAAAAATAAAATAAAAAGGGCTCCTAGTTTATGCATGTATGAACACATACATGCAACCTATTGCATAAAGATAAAGCTTTTTTTTTTTTTATTACTTTCAGGTTTTACACTTTATTCCAGATTCATGAAAGCAACACACATTTTGTTGTTGGTGGATATTCAGTATTCTGGTCTGTATAGTCACTTTCATTAGCAGCGATATAGTTACTATCTCTGTACACAAACATATTCTGTAAAGCAGAACATCTTACCATAGTTGTTTAGACACTTACTTTGTTTGTTTGTTTGTTGAGACAGGGTTTCTGTGTATACCAGCCCTGTCCTGTTCCAGGCTGTCCTGGAACTCTCTCTGTAGATCACGTTGGACTCGAACTCACAGAGATCTTCTGTCTCTGCCTCCCAAGTGATTGGATTAAAGGTGTGTGCCACCACTGGCCAGTAACACATTTTTAATATTTCTATAATCTATATTAGGCAAAACAAAAATTCTGAAAGGTTTTGTTTCTTTTCTAGAAGACAAAGGAGTATCACTTGTGCTTGTTCATGGGTTTTGTTCATGGGTCCTTATTGTTGATGCCTCTGAAAGGAATAACAACCAACCAAACAAAAATGCTCAGCCAGTCAAGTGCCTGGCTCCCTAGATGGCACAGTAGCGAAGGTCCATGATTATTTTTTTTAATTAGTTAATTTTACTTATTCATTTAATCACATGTTTCAATATTTACTTGTTTAGTTTTTGGAGACAGGCTCTTGCTATGTAGCCCAGACTGGCCTTGAAATCTCAATCCTTCTGCCTCAGCCTCTTGGAAAATTACAAATCCGTTATCCATATTAACTGATAATTATTTTTTTCTTCTTCCATTTTATGTTTTTAACACTTTTATATAACATTTGTTTAAAATAATGATGAGACACAGACAAAAGTAGAACAAAATTGATGTGGTAGCAAAATGGCTAAGCCGGAAGCAATTATACCACAGCCTAACTTTAATTTATCATGGTCCCAAGAAAAACTTGTTCCTGAAGGGTAAAATTAAGTTGTTCAAGAACATCTCTTTGATTCCACTCAACCAGTTAAGGAAGAAGTCCTGTTATTTTTGGAGAATGAATTGATCTGCTGCACTGCACAGCGCTGGCCTGTCATTCATGATGACAGCACAGAGAGGGGCCCTTTGATCTCCAGAAAGTTACAGCAGCAGTCACTACAGATGAGAGAACTCCCATCCCAGGCTTCGGGACAGACAGTGCAGCCTTGGGAAAGGCAGGAGCAGAACCTTGACGGAGTAATTCTCTGAGTAATAAAAAAGAATGGAGAGACGAGGACAACTGTTTCTCATTTCTAAAAAAAAAGAAAATCTCCTGCTATTTCCTTAAGATCCCACATCCCTTCTAAAGCTAGAAACATGAATCAAGAGCTTCTCATCCAGCTTGATTATGTGATTCTTTTAATAAAGGAAGTCTGCACAAGCATGAATTAATAGCCACCCACAAACACTCAAATCACCATCATTCTCTACAGAAGAACTAGAAGAGACCAGAGATAGAGCCCGCAGAGCCGCCTTATGGCCATAATGTGTTTGTTGTACTGCTGTGGCCCATTGGAGACAACCCATCAGCGTTGTTCAGTTGTTCATGACGAAAAAAATGGTTACAAGACGAAGTAGAACTGGGCTGCTCTAGCCCATTCATATTATATTATAAGCACTATTATAAGGGTCATCCTAGTACTTGTTAATCTCCATCTTTACCCCTTCTTCCACCCTCTCCCTATACCAGAGCACTGGTTTACCCTGCATCCAGAGAACATGAATTACAGATAGAAGTTGCTAGGAAAAGACAACACTTGCCAGCTGAGCTAGAATCTCAGCTCCTGGTAAATCCTCCCTCCTTGCTTTTTCCCTGATTAATACATTTCAACTATCAAAATAAGGCTAAGAGACTCCATTTACTTAGAATGAAAAAAACAAAAAAACCAAAAACAAAAACAAATCGAGACAGGCCTTTCTGTGTCGTCAAGGCTGGCCTGGAACCTGTGTGCTCCCACTTGCATTTTCACCAAGTGCTGAGATTACGGGTGTGTACCACCATGCCCAGGCTCTTGGGCAGATTTTTTGTTGTTTTTTTTTTAAATCAATTTACTTTAAATTTAATACATAAGGTATTAGATACTCTTCCGACATTTCCGACAAAGTGTGTTTTAGTGTGTTTTCTCCCCTGTGCAGCCTTTCCAGTGCCCCAGCTCTCTGTTTCTTCCTCCTCGAGTCTTAGACAATCATTTATTGAAGATTAGTTTGACTTGGCTTGAACAAGAGACTCTAGAAACAAGGACTCTAGAAACTTTTGCCAAACTTTGAATCCGAGGCTGTGCTTGGGCTTTGCTTCATCTGAGTGTCAAGACACCCTGGGTAGTTATCCTCTGCCATCTTTTATACAGTCTATTAATAAGGAATATATGTGGGACAGGTTTTTATTTTTCTCCGCTTCTCCAATATGCATAAAGAGGTATCTTGTCTTCTTAAAATTATTTATATTTTTTTCCTTATGATATTTGTGGTCTGGTCAATTTAAAAAAAACAGGCTATACAGTTTATACATTCATTCATTCATTCATTCATGTATTCATTAGCAATGAAAAATACCTGGTGTGTGTTTATGAGTGTATATGATGTGTATGTGTGTGTTTATAGTGTGCATGCCTGTACATGTGTGTGAGTGCTTATGGAGGTCAGAGGACAACATTTAGTATTGGTTCCCACGTTCGGCCATGCTTGAGGCGTGATCTCTTCATTGTTGTTGCCATTTGCTGCTGAGTTGCCAGGCTAATTGGCCTCCGAATTTCGGGGCATTCTCCTCTCTGCCTCCCATTTCCCTACCAGAATTTACACTTTGCAGCGCCACACTCCATTTTCCAGGGATTCTGAGGATTCAAACTTAGCTCTTCATGCTTTTGTTCAAGCATTTTACCCTTTGAACCATCTCCCCTGAAAAATTTAAAATAATTATGCCTAATGAAATTGAAGCTTTGTCTTCTAACCTGTTGGTCAGACTTGAACATTTACAAGAATAATAAAAAAAAAAAAATGCAGCTGCTGACAATGATGGCTGGTGGAGGGCACATTTCTTTCTCCCCCATTTACCTATTTGGAAATCACTGAAAGATTTTGATATTACAATCATTCTTTGCTTTTTGTTGTTGTTTGTTTGTTTGCACAGTCTTGTCGCATACTTCAGGCGGGCCTGTAACTCACAATCCTCCAGCTTCAGTCTTCTAAGGGCTGGAATTACAGGCACCAGCAACTCCTCCTGCCTTAGAACCATTCTTACATAGCGATTCCAAGCATCTGAGGATTTGAGTTTACATGGGAGAAGAAATCCAGCCAGCACGGAGTTAGTATGTAGTCTGGTTCTTTTTACACAGATAGCCTAACATCCCACTTACCTTGTACCAGAGAACGCAGAACCTTTGGAAAACATAAGAATCCAGAGGAAGTGGCTAAAGGCTAGGAAACAGCTTCCTGCTTAGACCCCTTTCTGGAAGCCTGAACAATGACTTGAGGGCTTCACTGAGCAGAGTGCAGGGCTTGGTGCTGAGCGAATGGAATGAAGGAATGAAAGTATGGGTGGAAAGGTGAGGTGGTGTTTGGTAACTGCCGACGGGGACAGCTTTAAAACAATGACAGTGGACTCACAGATTAGGGTGATTTAGGAGGATGGGGAATATTTTCTAAAAAGTCACCCTCATAGTCTAAACTTTTGGAAACTGGCCAATAGCAGTTGCTACTCACCAGATGCTCTGTGTTTGGAAAGCGTCAGTCCTTCAAGGCTTTCTTCCTGCTCTTGGTCCAATGTCAGCCATGTTTTCCTCACTGCCATTGCATGGAATGTAGCCAGTGAGCTAAGCATTTGTCCAGTAGACGGCGCTGTTGTACTCTAGCCTTGCCCATCTGGTAAGGTCATCCTTCCTCACAGAGGTTCATCTTAGGTTTTCCTAAGAAGGCCTCAGACATTTGGGAAGGATTTTTTTTTTTAATTAAATGCAAAAATATCCCCCCCCCTTTTTTTTTTTGCACCTGGGCCCACCTCTTACATCTTTTCAAAGCAGCATAGTTAAAAAGAAAATCAAAAGGTAACATTCACATTTTTCTGTTCTAGAATGAAAACAACAACCTTTGCATGGGATCCTGATACCTTTGGCTGAATGAAGCAGCCATGTGTGTGTGTGTGTGTGTGTGTGTGTGTGTGTGTGTGTGTGTGTGTGTGTGTGT
>NW_026592118.1:32777495-32786895 GCF_907164565.1 Psammomys obesus
TGTGTGTGTGTGTGTGTGTGTGTGTGTGTGTGTGTGTGTGTGTGTGTTTGGTTGAGGGCCCCAAGTTACACACGAGGTGGGAGGCCTGGGCTGGGTGGGTCTTTTTCCAGTGAGCAGATGAACACTGGACCATTGTGGTGTAAGGTGTAGGTGCTGCTGCTGGATGGCCCAGGCACAGCTGCCCCCAGGTGCCCACTCCCAGATAGTCTACAGGGCCGCAGCAGCTTTGATCTCAGAGGGACTGAGGCAGATGCCACCCCGGGCCTGGGGTCAAGCTGTGTGTGGGGACAGGGAAAGGAATGTAGACTTTGGCTGAGTGAAGAGGGGAAATATGGGCTCCTAGGGAAGGCCACTGCCAGGCAGCTGGTTAGGAAGCTCCAATCTGACAGCCACCTGGGAGGTTTTTCTTATAAAACTTATAAAAGCAAAGTGCAACTAGAAACGACAGAAAATTCTCAAAGTAAAGGATGCTTGGTGAAAAGCCTTTTTTTTTTTTTTTTTTTTTTTTTTTTTTTTTTTTCCAGTTAAGAGTGGCTCTGATCAAGTTGGATTAGGGATGGGAGCATATCAGTGTGAGCTTAGGATCTTCCTTCATCCAGTTCTGATGGGTTTTTAGAATGTCATGCTCTTTTTCAATACGGTAAAAACAGGACGTTATCCCTGTCCCCTGTCCCTTACTGGGTGCTGTGACAGCCAAACTTAGGAAAGTTTGTCAGTTCTACAGTTGTAAGGAGCCAGGAAGCCTTGCACTTGCTGGAGACAGGGTCCCATTCCTCACACTATAAGGTGCTTCTGTGCCATAGCACAGAATTCAGAAATTTTATATATAGTAAATACCAAAACAAACAGACAAATCAACAACAAAACCATTGACAAATGGAGTTTGTTTTGAGTTGGACATCTGCTACTGGGCATGAGGCCTGCCTTTCAGTGTGATTTTTTTTTTACCCCTATGGGAGAGGGAAGGCCAAAACCAAACCAAATGGCTGCATTCTAGTTATCTGCCCTCAGGTCCTGGACTCTGATCATTTTGGAGCTTTCGTTTGGATTTATTTTATCAGGCACTTTTTCTAATTCTGTATTCCTGGTGGTAGGGTAGACATAGCCTAAAAATACCTGCAAACAAAGATTCCTAGGTTGACTTTAATGTGTTTTTGTACATTTGTTGATAGAAAAGGGTGAAGGTAGCCCACGTAGGTAGGTTCTGATGGATTTGAGTTACATGTGATCCATGTGTTTCTTGTTTTGTTGTTCTGCTCTGAGGATATTTCTGTCAGTTGGGGGACTTTTCTCTTATTTTTTAACCGTACTGGTCTCTTGCTTATGTATTATGATTTCCAATTTTGTGTTTTTATGGTGTGTGTATAAGCATGCTTGCACATATTTGTCTTATTTGTTTCTTATGCTTTTTTTCTCTGTTTTATTTTATTCTTGTTTGTTTGTTTTTATTTGTTTGTTTGCTTTCTAAGGAGAGAGAGAAAGAAGGCATGAAGTTGGGTGGATGGGGATGATCTGGGAAGAGAGGAGAGCGGGGAAACAGACATCTTCATATATTATATGAAAAAATATTTTCAATTAAAAAATGAGAAAAAAATGAAGCCAATGAGATAGGGACCACAAAGGATTCAAGTAAAATGATTTTGTTTGTAATAATCAGTTTATTGCTTGGGCAAACATAATGGTACCTGACACAAAAGAGGCACACCAGTTTCAACCTGACTGATATAAGTCTGGGTGTGAGGCTTTAGTTTTACCAAGTGTCAAAGGACTCCGGGATGACAGATTTATAGGCTTGTCTAAGTAGGAGACTAGTACTTCCATGAGGGCCAGACATGGTCCATCTCTTTTGATGATGGCCTCTTGGAGCCATAGTGATTGACACATCACTTAGAGAGGTCCAGTGAGAGCAGAGGAGAGGCTGCAAGCAATTTAGTAAAAGCAGGAACTGAAAGATCGGTTTCTCTTTAATCTAGCTAGTTTATTCTGGGTAATGGAAGCAAAATAAAAGTTATTTCAGGAGTCTAGGAGGGTCCTTTCCCGAGGAGCTGGGTAAGTCTGCGAAGAGGACAGCGGGCTTAGTATTGACCTAATTTACAGGTGGGGAATGAGGAAACAGAACTTCATAATCTCACGATTCCTCTAATTCTCACCTCTCTCTTATAGCTGTTTTGCTGTAATACCCTGATTTGACAGCAGCTCTGAAGATTTAGGACTGAGGGTGAACATTTCTTAACTTGAGCAGGTCAAGGCTGGGAGTACCTTCTCCCTCAAGTACCAACTGTCAATTTTTCGCCATCCATGATCATCTTAGTTGGATTACCAATGATAGTTTTGAAGTTGCTGAAGACTTTATGATCTTTTCCTTGTGGGAGGCTCAAGAAACACTTAAAGAAATGTTATAGCACCAGAGAAATAATGAGAGGGCACAGATGAAAAAAGATCCTGTGGAGATAAGAGGATCCCCACAAACATGCAGACACATTTAAAGACTGTCAGGAAGGAGTATGTAAATGGAAAGTGGCACAGATAGATGCTTAAGAAACAGACAGAGGCCTGGTGAAGGCAGCAGAAGGTGGTGGAAGGCCTCCATTGTGGACAGAGGAAAATAGACAGATGCACTAATTCTGATTGGGTGCCTAGCCCAAGAAGAATAATTCAAAGACCTATGATCTTTTGGGCACCTCAGAACTATCTGCTATCCTTGAGTTCTGATTTGTGCTGTGGGTGAAAGTGGAAATTTGTGTGTGTGTGTGTGTGTGTGTGTGTGTGTGTGTATGTGGTTTTTGTTTGTTTGCTTGAGTTCATCTGTTCTTGTCATGTGGTCAGTGTCTTTTAAATATTTTAATATTTAACTTAATTAATTTGTTCTACCTTACGCTTATGAATGTTTTGCCTGTTGGGTCCTCTGGAACTGGGGTTACAGATGGTTGCAAGCCACCATGTGGGTACAGCAAATGCTCTTATCCACTGAGCCATCTCTCCAGCCTACATGGTCAGTGTCTTTAGGACAAAGAGTTAAATCTTGTTTTTAAAGACATAATAAAGTGATGAAGAGCTTAGAGTTACTGGGCAGGTTTTAGTTGACCAAAAAAAAAAAAAAACAAAAAAACAAACAAACAAACAAACAAACAAAAAAAAACATTTGAAAGGAGGAAGAAGGCTTTTGTCTAAAGGTGGGGTTCAGAGGCAGGAGGAGGTCACAGCAAGAGGCAAGATTTGTGGTCAGGCCCACACAGAGCTTCTGAGCTCACTCATGTGAAGATCCAGGGGTCTCAGGCATCACAGCTTCCTTAGCTCTAAGATGATGTCTGTAGAGACCATTCTGCTTTCCTAGACCCTTACAAGGATCAAATTAAATGAAGACTTATTTACATTAAGGCTTTGTTCTTCATCTACAGCAGGAACATCTAGCCTCTAACACTGTATACAGCAGACACCCAGCAAATTACATTGCCCAAGGCTTGCCCAGCGTGCACAAGTTGGATCTCCAGTGCTGCATAGACTGGTGTAGTGGCACTTGCCTATCGTGCCAGTACGTTGGGGACAGAGTCGGGAGGATTGGACGGACGTTCAAGATCATCTTTGGTTACTTAGTAAATTTGGGACCTGACTGGACTGCCTGAGACATTGTCTCAATTAAGAAAAAGAAAAGAAAGAAAGGTTAAATTGTGTTGCTCTTTAAGCAAGCCACTCTCTGCATTGCTTGAACCTTTTTGATGAATGTGAGTTAGACATCCCCAGGGGGCACCTATTCTTTTGGCCCATCATACCAGATCAAGCTGCACTTCTCTGACGAAGCACAGTGTCATCTTCCTCGGCTGCAGCCATTGATGATTCTGTTCTATCATGTGGCTTTCCTTTGGCCCCCACTCATTAATATCCACGTAGTGTCATTTGTCGTATGAAGGGATTTGCCATTCACCATCATAAGGTCTGTTCTGTGTTAGCTAACAACTGGCCACAGTGGGCAGCTTAGCACACTGCTCAGCAGGAAATCTCATTGTAAATGATTTGTTTTATTTTAGTCTTGTCATTCTGGGTAGCTCTGCGTTGCTTTATCTGAGCTTGCGAAACAGCTCTGAGTGTGAGCAGTCAGGATCAAGTCATGTTCTCGCCCTTCATCACATTTGGCACATTTCCTTTTGGACACATCCAGTGGATATTGTACAGACGTTCTCCAGCTAATCTCAGGAAGACTGAAGTTTTTCGACGGCCACTCTTCATATTTAGGGGTAAGTGGCAGGAGCAGGAAATGCTTGCTTCTGTTTGGGTTGTGTTTTCTTAGCTTGGAGAAGAATTATAACTTAATGGGATTGATTAATGACCCCCACAGGAGACGAAGTCCTGTAGCTGGGACTGAATAAGCTGAGTACATAGTTTGCTTTTCAATCTCCCAAGATCTTTAGCAGTTGTAAAGCATTTACTTCTCCAGGCTACCTTAGGGAGTAGATTCTGTAGTTATAAAATGTGCTTTGAATGGAAGGCCCAGGGCTCTGTAAAGGTTTCTGGAGACTGTTACCTCTGAAAGAAAATGACGGAGTCTCATCTCACAAAGAACATTTAAATTCACTCGATGTCACTTTAAGAAATGTTATCATTTGATTAGCCAGTGCTGGATATTTGTTAGGAAAAACCATCCTGTCAGATTGGCTTGGTGAAGATGCCAACACCTCAGCAAAAGATGAAAGTCAAGGTACCAGTGCCCAGAAGCTCAGCCCCTCATACTATGTCATGCTTGGTTGAGTGGCTTCTGTGAGTCTTTCCAAGGACCTTGACCAGATACAGCACCAGTGTCCAGTGAATAGGAACTAAAACTTATCTATAATTTGTGTCCTCTTGATAGCGATTTAATAAACTGGATGTTGTTGTTCATGAGTATTTTATTCATTAATAAATACTTTAATACAATAAGCCACTGACTGCTCTCCAGTAAAAAGAATGTTGTAAGCTAAAGCTTATCCTGTCCTCATGGAGCTTTCTTTCTGGTAGTAGAGAAAGCAACTCTTGAGTAATCAAATGAAAAGCTAGAATGTATGTGATTGCTTCACCTGCCAGGGTGGTGGGGTGAAATCCAGCTGCTTAAAGCTATGTCAAGTGACAGGGGTCCTGCTCTGGGTTAGGCGCCCAGGAGAGGAAACTCCAAAGGCCACTTGAGCTGAGGCTTGACTGGAAAGAGGAAGGGAGAGTGTGAGCGGATCAACCTGGCAAAGGCAGTCCAGACTGAGGAACAATACAAACACAAATGGAGTGTGGGACTGTGGTAGAAAAACTGTCCTCTGCAGTCTACCTGGTTGTTTTGAAATCCCAGCCCTGTGCCTTGATTAGCTTTCCTTGGCAACTTGACGCCACCTGCAGTCACCGGGGAAGAAGGAGCTGCCATTGAGAAAGTGTCTAGATCACACTAGCTTGTTGGCCTCCCAGGCAGGTCATTGTCTTTATTGCTTGTTTGCCTAAGGAGGCCCTACCCCACTGTGGGGAGCACCATCCCTATGCAGTATGTGCTGGGCTCTATGAGAACCTGGCTAGGCCTTAGCCTATGAGTGAGCTAGAGAGTGAGCCAGTAAGCAGCATTCCTCCATGTTTTTTTCTGTTTTTGTTTTTTTTCCTTCAGTTTCACTTGAATTCCCGTCCTAACTTCTATGCAAGGGCTTGTGACTTGGAAGTGTGAGCCATATAAGACTTTTCCTCGCATAAGTTGCTTTGGTCAGAATGTTTTTTTTTCATAGCAACGAAAAAGCAAGCCAGAACACTCTGGGACTTACTTTTCTTCAGGGAATACTAAAGGTAATGATATTTCCTGAGATGTTCCCTTGGGGCCTAGGAAGATAGCTCAGAGGAAGAGCGCTTGCTTACTGTGTAAGACTCTGGTTTTAGTTCTTAGCACCACAACAAACAAAACAGCATAACACAAACAAACAGAAAAAAAAAAAAAAAAACCAACACCCACCTTCCTGTGTGTCAGTTAAAATGTTAAGCCTTTCTACACTCTTTTGTGTTTAATTCTCATATCAGCTCTGGAGAACTCACGTGATTCTTGAGTCCCTTCTACCAACAAGGTAATAAGACTAGAAGAGGTTAGCGTGGCGCCAGGATTCATTGCTCCCGTTTGAATCAAGAGCCAGTAGTATTAATACCCAACAAAACTTGGGACGCACAGAGCCTGCTGTGGGATGGTGGGGTTTGTGTACTTGGAAGTTTCTGCCTCCATCTGGCAGTGACCTCCTCCCTTCCAGCTCTGCTTGGGGCCTTCAGAGTGGTTTGGAATGGTGGTTACCCATGGACTGCCACCTCTTGTTCTGGAGTTTTTCCTACAAAAATCACTCCCAGCTCCGAAACCTTGGCAGCCTCCCACCTTGGTTTAGGTAAGGTGACACACCAGGCTCAGCAGAAACACCAGTGGACACTGAGAATGGATAAAAGGAGCAGCAGGCAATGAGCCTGTGTGACCTAGGCCAAGTCACTAGATGCCCGAGCCTATTGTCTCCTGCATAAAACAGGTTTATCAGGTGTCTACTATATACCCTGCTTAATGTGGTTTTTTTCCTGAGGTCACAGGGAATGACATCAACTATATAATTAAAACCTCAGTGACATTTGAGCATTACTATGTTGTCGTAAGTACGTAAACCTACTTTCTGATCCCTTGACTATTAACATGTATCACTGTGATAAACTTCTGGGCCTGCTTCACACGTCTATCTCTGACCTCATGTGTCCGTGCTTCATCTAACTCATCTAAATCTCTCTTCTCTGATGAAATGAAAACAAAACATTACTATCTCTTGGTTTTTTCCTTGATAGTTTAAAACTTGCTCCTCTGGAAACTAGATCTGACTAGTTCAATTCCTACCTTTCGGAGTTGAATCTATGCAACTGTGTGATTTCTAGAACCACACATATTTACTTTATTGTGGCGATCTAGGTGGAATGAATTTTGTTTTAGTGTTAGTTTTGACATGTGATCATACTGTGTTGCTCCCAATCCTCCTGTCCGGGCTCCCGCTGTACTAAGATTGTAGGCGTGTGTCACTAAGCTCAGATGCAATTAGGACTGAGCTGACCAAGGCTGGTCTAACTATAAAGCAAACATGAATGAGAAGCCTGTCTCTGCTTTGACTTTGTAGAAAATATCAGTTTATAGCCCAGTGTGGTTTGCCAACTATTTTGTGTGAGTGAGCCTACAGGCATACGTGCATATGTGGCTATTTTATGTATAACGGACTGGCCAATGCGAGCAATCCATGTACAGTGTGTTACATACATACAGAGCAAATAACTGAGTTAACGGTGAACGGAATGTAAGAGCAGTGAAGACCCTATCACATGCTAAAATGATGTTGAAAGCTCTAAAGTGATGAAGGGTTCAGGCTTGATGCCAGTACCCTGGGCTTGGAACCCTGACTTGGTTACTTATCTCTGAGGCCACAAAGAAGTTACTGAATTTCTCATTTTCACTGGCAAAGTGAAGATAGTAATGAGGCCCACTTCTTAGAGTGTTCTAGTAAAGGCAGGGCTTTATTATTATTATTATTATTATTATTATTATTATTATTATTATTGACTTATTATTGTTGGTTGTGCCAAAGCTTAGTATGTCTAACACATTCTCTCCCACTAACTCTGCAAAACAAGAACTATTACTATTCTTGCTTTACAGTTGAGAAATCAGAGGAGTAGACACAGGAAGCGAATTGTCTGAGGCCACTCATCAAGGACCAAGGCAGCTGACCACCCACCCTGCATCTGTTCCAAACCCAGACTCCTAAGTATCACCCTGAATGCCTCCAGATTGCTTCCTGTTCAGCCTCTCTCTGCCTTTATCTGCCTTCTCCTTTATCTTGACTCCTTTTTTTTTTCTTCTCTCAGTATACTTTCTTCACAACACACCCCTGCTCCCAAATCCAGTTTCAACGAGTAATAAACATTAGTGGATTAGTGGAATGGGAAAGCACTGAACAGTCAACACTAGACACTTGGTCATTTGCCTCCATCTAGTTCAGCTCCCATGTGATCATTGCCCATTCACTAAATCTCACATTGCCAGTGGCCTTGAATAAATCATTTCATAATCAATAATTCTTTTGTTTCAAGCCTATGAAAGCCATCCTAAGATTTACCTTGAGGATTTTTGCTCTGTTTGGATTTGGAAGATTTTCAGCTAATGTGCTATCTCTTTAGAGTGCATTCTTCTGCAGGTCCAGAGGAAACTCTTAGTGAGGTTTAGGGCAGATACTTTGTACCTGTGTGCATATTGACACTACTCTATGGAGGCCTGGCCTGCCTTCTCTGAAGACAGAGAAAGGTGTCCCCCGCCCCGTGGCTGCCTTTCTTAGTAATGGCAGTGGGGCATGGCTGCGTTTTAGAGAGAAGGGAGAAAATTGCCTTTTCATCTAAAAGTATAAGACTATGACTCATGTTGGAATTGGTTCAGGGTAATGGTTGAAAAATCCAGATTGACAACAACAGCTAAGCCATTTTAGGAAGAAGACAAGGTAACAGGTTGGAACTCAGAGGTGTGCCTCTAGGAAGCGCAGGTTCACTGGAAAGATGCGGGGAGCATGTCTGAGATAAGTTTTTAAAAAGCAGAGCTATGAATGTAAACAAATCAATCAAAGAAGCAGCTTCCAAGTGCCTTTCACGATCCTAGATAATCGGAAGAACTCCAAACTCCAAACCCAGTAAGTGAAGGGGAAATCCAAAGAAAACCAACCTAGCCTTGTAAACAAAGTGGAAATTTCCTTCTGTCCAAAAGGGCCCCAGTCCCAGCCGTAGAGGAAGCAAAGGGCGAAAACACAGGTCTGCCTGAAATGACCTTCTATTTTAAGAAAAATCAACAGCCCCAAAAGAAGGAAAGGAAAAACAAAGTTCCACCCAGAAGGAAATTGTATGTAAACAGCCCGAAGGGAGCCGGAGGTCTGAGAGGGCTAGCACACGGAACAGAGCGGGCAGGGAAAGGCGCCATTAGCCTCTGACAATGTCAGCTCTGAACTTTGCGAGGACTGCTTTGTGATTGACAAAAAGGGCTTAGGGGTGGGAGGCACCAGACAGGAGCAGGCTGGCTGAAAAGTCCCTCTGCAGTGCGGAAACTTTGATCTTTGGAGTTTGCTATCCGTCCCCCCCCCCCCCTCCCAGGACTTTGCTAGTGTGTAACCCGGGGAAGATCAGCAACCACAAAATGTTGGCTATAATTTTCTGCAATTTGTCACATGCCCTCTTAGAGCCCTGGTGAGACGGTTTCTTTTGTTTCTCTGCTGCATCCTGTATTTTCTAGCAAGGTAGTTCAGGAAAGATAAGAGGAAATTGGAATCTTCCTTTAAAGCTTCCAGCTTTGGGGCTGCGTGACCCCACAGGCGTGTGTGTGTGTGTGTGTGTGTGTGTGTGTGTGTGTGTGTGTGTGTGT
>NW_026592118.1:32786905-32804410 GCF_907164565.1 Psammomys obesus
TGTGTGTGTGTGTGTGTGTGTGTGTGTGTGTGTGTGTGTGTGTGTGTAGGCCAGAGGGGGGCTGCGTGACCCCACAGGCATGTGTGTGTGTGTGTGTGTGTGTGTGTGTGTGTGTGTAGGCCAGAGGACAAACTTGTTCCTCAGGCGCCATCTACCCACCTTTAATTATTTTTATTTTTATTTTTATTTTTATTTTTATTTTTAGATAGGGTCTCTAGACAGCCTGGAGCTCACCAATTAGAGCACCCTGGTTTGTCAGTGATCCCCAGGAATCTTCCAGTCACTACTGCTAGGATTAGGAATACAAGTGTGTGCCACTACACCCTGGGCTTTTATGTTACTGTTTCTTCTTCTTCCTCTTCCTCTTCTCCTCCTCCTCCTCCTCCTCCTCCTCCTCCTCCTCCTCCTCCTCCTCCTCCTCCTCCTCCTCCTTCTTTTTTTAAACTTTTCTTTATTAATTACACTTTACTCACTTTGTATCCCCCACCCCCCCTGGTTCCCTCCCTCCTCCCATCCCAATCCCTCCCTTCCTCCACCCTCTGCCTGCATGACCCTCCCCAAGTCCACTGATAGGGGAGGTCTTCTTTTCCTTCCTTCTGATTCTAGTCAATTAGGTCTCATCAGGAGTGGCTGCAGTGTCTTCTTCTGTGGCCTGGTAATGCTGCTTCCCTCTCAGGGGGAGGAAATTAAAGAGCAGGCCAATCAGTTCATGTCAGAGACAGTCTCTGTTCCTATTACAATGGAACCCACATGGATACTGAACTGCCATGAACTACATCTGTGCAGGGGTCTTAGGTTATCTCCATGCATAGTCCTTGGTTGGAATATCAGTCTCAGGAAAGACCCCTGTGCTCAGATTTTTTTGGTTTTGTTGCTCTCCTTATGGAGTTCCTGTCCTTTCCAGATCTTACTATTTCCCACTTCTTTACTAAGATTCCCTGCACTCTGCCCAAAGGTTGCCCATAAGTCTCAGTATCTACATTGATAGTCTGCAGGGCAGACTTTTCAGAGGTCCTCTGTGCCAGGCTCCTGACTTGTTCCCTCTTTTCTCCTTCTTCTGATGTCCAGCCTCTTTGCCTTTCTGGATAGGAATTGAGCATTTTAGCAAGAGTTCTCCCTCTTGATTAGTTTCTTTAGGTGTACAGATTTTAGTAGGTCTATCCTGTATTATATGTCTATACGAGTGAGTATATACCATGTGCATCTTTCTGCTTCTGGGATAGCTCACTCAGGATGATCTTTTCCAGATCCCACCATTTACCTGCAAATTTCATGATTTCCTTGTTTTTTATTGCTGAATAATTGTGTAGATATACCACAATTTGTGCATCCATTCCTCCACTGAGGGGCATCTGGACTGTTTCCAGCTTCTAGCTATTACAAATAAGGCTGCTGCAAACATGGTTGAGCAAATGTCCTTGTTGTGTACTTGAGCCTCTTTTAGATATATGCCTAGGAGTGGTATGGCTGGATCTTGAGGAAGTGCTATTCCTAGTTGTCTGAGAAAGTGCCAGATTGCTTTCCAGAGTGGTTGTACAAGTTTACATTCCCACCAGCAGTGGAGGATGGTTCTCTTTTCTCCACAACCTCTCCAGCATTGTTTGTCTCTTGAGTTTTTAATCTTGGCCATTCTGATGGGTGTAAGGTGAAATCTTAGGGTCGTTTTGATTTGCATTTCCCTGATGGCTAATGACGTTGAGCATTTCTTTAAATGTTTCTCTGCCATTCGATATTCCCCTCTTGCTCCTTTTAATGTGAGTTCTGGGGAATCAAACTCAGGACCTCCTGCTTACCAACTGCGACATTGCCTCAGCTCCCACAGGCCTATTTTAATTAATTAATTAATTAATCAATCAATTAATTAATTTGCATACACATTTGCTTGGCCTACACATTTAATGCACCCTTGGACCTTAATACTTAAAAACCAAGATATTCCAAGTAAATTTTGTATTTTTATTTGCTGTTGAAAAACTTGATATAACAGATCTCAGGGTGATGTGGGGTGACATCTGGGGCTGAGTACCTATTGCCCTGTTTAGGTGACAACTTGACATTCCATTCGTCCATTTGCTTCTGTCATGACCTTGCTGGCCCCTCCCACAGGAATTTGTAAACAGTTTGGACTATAGACATCTTTAGGGATATCCCCTGTTTAATCCAGTGTGATGCAGACTGCTGGGAACATTACAGGTGTGCTTGGACTAACACCAACCTGTACTGAGGTTGGTGTTCTCTCTGGGGACTGAGGGAATGTCAGCATCCATGGCCTCTATCTGTCCCATATTGTTGTTAAATTTCTGCTCCAGTCTGTGAGCTGGGTCCAGAGTGATTCTCAGCACACTTTTCTATGGCACATTCCCTAAATCCGGTAGCATTCATTTAATCTCCAAACCTCTATACAAAACCTCCAATGTAGAATCTTAGTGACTCCGCAGAAATCTCATTCTAAACTCACCTTCTTGTCATTGACCCTCAGGTATGTTGTAGGCCAGCATCTGGAATAGTTCAAACAGAGCCCAAAGTGAGCAAAAGAGAACCCAATAAACTATGTTACTCAGTTTCCTATAAGCCTGTGGAGCAATAGCCACCAGTGTGGTGTTTCCTTAACATTCAATTTTCCATTCATCCATCCATCCCTCCGTCCGTCGGTCCATCCTGCATTCTTTTAGTCATATTCTGAGACTTCCAACTGCCTGCCTTAGGAAGCAGCTCTGCAGGTATTCTGTCTACTCCAACTGGTTTTCGCAATTTCATCATGGCTCTTTCCCTCGGCCATTTCTGCACCTCAGTGGAGACCAGTATATAACACAAAATGGTCTGCCAGAAAGTCCAGGGCTGAGCTGCTTTTCAAAGGTCTCCAACCCTTTAAATGAACCTCCTTTGGTGCTTTCAGGGATTTTTGTTGTTGGAGCCACAAGGACCCTTAAGAAAAATCCTGGGAGGCAGCTGGTCCCTGCTGTCATTGAAACCCAAAGGAGGAGCGACATGGGCAAAGAACTGCTCCCTCGATGTCATGAGGTTGCTTGTATTTCAAAAGAATTCAGCTTGCCACCTCTGTAGCTTTCAGCCTCTCTAATAAAGCAGTTTTTAAAAAGCTAAAAACGTAATCTGCCTTTTAAATCTGCTGTTCCTGCTGAGTCTAAATGGGGTTGCAGCAAAATGCCCGGCCAGCATTAGAGTTCCCTGAAGTCAATCAACTGAAATGGGGTTGCTGGGGGGGGGGGCTGAAATATATTTGAAAACACTCTGGGGGTGGTGCAAAATAGCTGAACAAAGGCAAATTACAGGAAAGGAAGAAGCAGGCAGAGGTTTCCAAAGCTAGAGGATCACATCTGTGTTTTGTAAAGAATGGAAACTAAGGTAGGAATGCTGACCTTAGCTGCTGAGCTATCTCATTAAAACATTAGATGTTTTATTTCTTTTGACGTTAGAAAACTGTTATCATAGTGAACATGGCTTTAAATATACAGCACGGACTACCCAGGGATGCCTGAATGAATGCCCAAGCACCATAAGAGGACAAGTAAGTTAAAGATGGGCATGGCTGCGATCTCTTCTCACAGCCTCGAAGAGGTTGCTCTCACATATTTTTCTGATCCCATTAGAAAAGTGGAAGAATTCTCAATGACTTGGTTTTTTGAAAAGGCAAACTCTAGTATCCTTTGTATCACACTGAAAGAAATAACTTGAATCCATTTCTTAACAAATTAGCATTATATTTACATGAGTTGCCTTCAGATTATATGTGGACAAACTGAATTTTATGCTTTGATATATGGCAAGAACAGCAAGAGTGGATGGACATTGAAAGAAGGAGAAAATAAGAAAAAGAACAGGAGCCTACCACGGAGAGCCTCTGAAAGACTACCCAGCATTGTATAAAAGCAGATAATGAGACTCATAAACAAACTTTGGGCAGAGTGCAGGGAATCTTAGGCAAGAGAGGGGAGACAGTAAGACCTGGAGAGGACAAGAGTTCCGCAAGGGTAGCAACAGATCAAAAATATCTGGGCACAGGGGTCTTTTCTGAGACTGATACTCCAACCCAGGACCATTCATGGATATAACCTAGAACCCCTGCTTGGATGTAGCTCATGGTAGCTCAGTATACAAGTGGGTCCCTTAGTAAGAGGAATAGGGACTGTCTCTGACATGAACTCAGTGGCTAGCTCTTTGACCACCTCCCCTGGATGGGGGAGCAGCCTTGCCAGGCCACAGAAGACAAGGCAGCTAGTTCTGATGAGACTGGATAAGCTAGGGTCAGATGGAAGGGGAGGAGGACCTCCCCTACCCATGAACTCGGAGAGGGGCATAGGAGGAGATAAGAGTGGGAGGATGGGAATGGGAGGGGAGAAGGAAGGGGGCTACAACTGTGATATAAAATGAGTAAATTGCAATTAATAAAAAAATTAAAATTAAAAAAACAGCAGGAACAACGAAGGAAGGTGTTTGAGGGTACCTTTCTTGCAGTTTCACTCTACATGAGATATTTAGAATGGGCCACACTGCCCAGGAAGCCCTTTGTTGGATGACACTGTAGAGGTAGAAGCTTGTATGAAATTCTTTTGCCAGTTTGCAACTGCTTGCTATCCTTATAAGGCCAGTGAGAGTGCCACATGCAATGCCTCAGAACACTTGAGAAGGTGAATACATATGAGAGCAAATTGCAAGGGATTGAAGCCTCGGTTTGGGTAAGAATGGAAAAATCCAGATGCTTAGCCAAGGCAGTTCTGAAGGACTTTGATCTGGATATCTCAGGAGAATGAGTTTGAACCATTCCAGCCTTCTCTGGTTTTGGACAGGCAAAGAATATAGTAAAGAAATACATAAAACCCAGAGTTTTTAATGGGTTTTTAGAACTTCCACTTCTGGCTGCAAGTTGGAGACAAAAGGCAAATAGATATCGTCCTAAAAACGCTAAGCCAGGGTTTTTTTCTAACCTCAAAAAAAACATTGGGGTTTGATGAGGTTCAGCTTTGGGGCAAGTTTCAGGACAGTGTTTGTTCTAGCAACTTCCTCCCTTCTCTGTGGAAAGTCTCTTGGAGTCTGTTGTGGTTCTGGAAGCCAAGCTCTGAGGGCTCTAAGCTTCAGTGTCATGAGACGGGTTCCAATCTGTCATTTGTGTCTCTGCCCACATTTTCCTCAGTGTGTTCTTTGGACCTAGGCCTTCCCAGACAAGTCCCTGCAGGAAGGAAAGCCCAGACCCTTTCTCATCCAGTTCTTCCTGATAGAGGCTCCTTGTTTATGCCTGGTCTCCCAGCATCCCCTGAATGCACCAGTCTCTGTTCCCACAGAAGAGTGATGCCCCATTTCTGCCTCAGTTATGCCCAGTTCCACCATTCAAGATGTGCGTTGGATCTGGGAGCATTCCTCACGTGTTGACTCAGGGAGCTGAGTTGCGTTAATTCATTCAGTTCTGGAAAACCACTACTGTCTAGGTCCTAGATTCTAGGATATATCTTCCCCCTGGAAAAATGACAACGTCTGTTGTAAAACAAGAGATGAGGAAGCAGGAATGCTCAGGAATGTAGCACCCGATAGGGCGGGTGCAGTTTTAATCTCAAGGGCCAAAAAGAAAGAAATCATTTTGAAAAGAGAACAGAGACAAAAAGATATTATTTTGCGAGACTCTTAACATGTTCCTGGAATCTTCATGGAGGACCTCGGTTAAATTTCATAGCTATGCCGTCGTATGTAATTCAGACTGTCATAAAGATTGTCTGCTTAGTGCAGAGCGTGTTCCTCATCTCCCTCCACAGCGTTGCTCCAAGCATAATTAGTGTTTACACATTTGTCTCTATTCTGCTAAACACACAATAACACACTTTGTAGAATTCTGTTTGTCTTAATAAACGAAATACCAAGTTTAAAAGTTTTTAAAGATTCCTGTTACACTAGATCTGAATTTATCCTCTGGAGATGAAACACCAGGGATTGGAACTTTTTAATCTTTAATTTATTTTTGCACTAGAAAACTAACAGTTTTATGTACTGACATTTAAAGTTTGAATGGTACATTAGTGTAATTTTCAAGATTTCAACATGAACATCTATTTCATTTTTTTTTTTAAAGACTACAAAATTACTTCTCTTTTTGGGTATGATAAATTCTCATTGCAGCACAGTGTTCTTGTTAAAAAATCTTTTGTAGAATTCATATGCTAAATATCAACTCAGGTAAGTGTCAAGCTTTGTAAAAATATAAGGAAATTAGTGCTTTCAATTTTATTAGCATATAGAAGCTGGAGTTTTGTGGCATACATTTGAATACTAAAAGTTTTATAGTGCTGTTAAATGCAAGAGACATCCAGCAGCTCTCTTGAATGTGAAAATCACCAAGCTGGGTGCTGTGAGACACACCCTCTCTGGATGCTTAGTATAATTTAATAGACTGGGAGCATTCTCTGTAAAGGGGTAGATGGTGAAATGTTTGGTTTTGCAGGTTACACTGTCTCTGAACTTCACTTTGTTCTTACAGAATGAATGTTCTCATAGACAAGACAAAGAAGGATGTTGGTGGCAATGGCTTAATAAAGTTTTATGAATGAGGGTTAAAATTTCATGATTTTTCACATGTCATTTTAAAGACATAAAAATGACATGCTCAGCTCGTGGGCTGGATTTGCTATTCCATCTTGTGGAATGTACATTAAAGAAGAGGCTGATGTAGTTTTCATATGTGTGATTTGACATATAGGAACTAGGAGGCTGAGTCTGGCATTTTATAAGTCCTCATGAAAGGGAAAATCCAGCTGTACCAGAGCACTCAGGTAACTGGACAACAAGCAAAACCTCTGATTGTGCCATTCTATTTATTGCTCAGATTGTTCCCATGACTGGATAATACATTATAAATGATGAACAGTATTAAAACGATATGCTATGAAGTAGCGCTTTGATTGTGCTCACTTTGATTATGCTTCATTATATAGCACTTGATAGACACTGTCTACCTTGCATGTGCTATACGCTGAAGGCCTGTGGCAACTCTGCTATGAGCATATCAGTGGGTGCCCTTTCCCTCAGGAGCATGTGTTCATATGTGTCTGTGTCCTACCCTTGTTTGCTTGGTGCTTGAAACCTGACTGGGCTGGGGGGTGGGGGAATGAAGAAAGAACACACCAGCAGAAAAGCTGGGATTGGGTGGGCTGCGCTTGGGCTGCACCAACCATGCACCAACCGGGACCCTCAGACCATTTGTTATACACAGTCGAGGGAGGAAGGGTTACTCTCTGCAGTAGATCTTTGTAGGGTTGCAGCCTCAGCCTGCAGCCATTGAGGATGAGGAAGCTGCAGTTGCTAATTCTTGCACACACTTGTCAGTCATTTGCGACATTGTCAACATTTGCACTCAGACCAGAGAAAAGTTTTGCCATCCCTCTGAGCCTAACCTGGGGAGAGCTTTGGTACGCCCATGGATTTGAGGCAATTGGGGTCTTTGACATGGCTGACATTATGTCAAACAATATACATTCAGTGAAGACTTCATCCTCTCTCTGCACATTCATTCAAGGTTTCCTTGGCTCCCCATGATTGGTACGTCTTGCAGTATTTCAAACTTCTTCCTGTTATTCTGTGATGATGATCTGTGATCACGTCTTTGACACACAATTTTATGATTTGGGAATGCCAGCATCCATATAAGACAAACCTAATAAAGTTGTATATGTGCTCTGACTGCTCCATCAACTGGTTATTCTCTACCTCTCTCCCTTTTATTGAGATTCCCTTTTCCCAACATAGCAATATTGAAATTAGATCAATTAACCCTGAAGGCAGGTAAGTGTTCAGGTGGAAGAAAGAGGTATACATTTCCTCTTTCTTTCTTTCTTTCTTTCTTTCTTTCTTTCTTTCTTTCTTTCTCTCTCTTTTTTTCTTTTTTTCTCTTTCTTTTCTTTTTTCTTTCTTTTTTTGACTTTAAATCCAAGGCTAGACATGAATAAGCTTGGTCAGGAGAAATAACAACAGCTAAGACAGGCCTGAAGTTAGGCCTTTTTCACCAGTGATGTGACAAGCATGAAAACAGAGGAAAAGCACTTGAAGAAAAACAAAAGTTCAATTTTAGTTTGTATACTAATGAGATGATGGCAAGACAAGCTGATTACTGTGGTGGAAATTCTGAGTAGATTGGAAGGGAGCTACCACAATATTCCCATGAGTCAAACAATGCCTATCGCACAACAAGGTCCCATCTAGTTCCACTTCTAAAAAGTCAAAAACGTGAGGAATCTGCAGAAGAAAAGTGTAACATAAACTGGCTCACAAGTTTTATGGAAAGCAGCCAGCTTGATAACACAAAAATGTGTGGTGGGGAGGTAGGGGGAGGCAGTGAGAGATGGTTTAGAACTGGAAGATTTAGCTAAGATCAAAGGAAGGTGGTTGGCTAAAGTAAACAAGAACCAGCCTTTCAGTGTGGACCAAACAGCCTTCCATTGGAAGAAGACAGCATCTAGGGCTTTCATAAGTAGATAGGAGTCAGAGCTTCAAAGGTCCAGATGACTTTCTTATTGGGGTTAATGTACCTGGTGACTTTGAGTTGAAGCCAAGGCTCTTCCATTTTGAAAGTCCTGGAGCCCTTGATGATAATACTATGCCCACCCTGCTTGTTCTCTACCTATGAACAACAAAGCCTGCACAAGTGCTTAGCAGGCTGACTGGAGAGTTTTAACCCCTAGATTGAGACCCACTGCTCGGAAAAAGGATTCTTTGCTGAAGTTGTATGTCATGCCTCTAAGACAACTCCTACTCATGCTCGTGGATGATGGTGACCTTTCAAGTCCTGGTATTTAAGACACATTTCTCACTATGGACAGTGTTCCTGCTGATAGGACTGGGGGAAGGAAATTGAACATCTTCTGGAAAGTGTGCTAGATGCTAGTAAAGATTTTTTTTTTTTTTTTTTTGTGATTCATAGGGAGAGGTCAACATATTAGCACTAAAAGGGGTTGCGAAGAAGCCAATTCTAACCTTCATGGATGACTTAGAAGAACTGAAGTGGCGGAAGTGACTGCAAGTGTGGTGGGAACAGCAACAGGGCTAGAATTAGAAGTGGAGCCTGAAGAGATACCGAGTCACTGCAATATATGATAAAATTGGAGTGGGGGAAGCATCATTTTTTATAGCTGAGCAAATAAAATGTATTTTTTTTCCCCCTGACACATCAGTATGTATTGTGCTGAAATTTGGGTGGCATTCCAATTTTTCCTTCCCAACTACATTTAATGTATATTAATGCATATTAATGTACATTAATGTATGTTTTTGAAGAGTCAGTTTTTAAAGTAGCCTTTTATACTTCAAAACATGTGTGCTATTTTCTGTTGTTGTCTTGGCCATCAGTATTAACTATGGGACCACTGTGCTATATATTTTTTTCTTCTTTTGGAACAATAGTACACATAATAGAGGCAACACATGTTAGATTTTATGTGTTTGTTTAATTCCAGATTGACTTATTTTAATTGCTATGTTTTCAAACAGCAGGCATCACTTGTATTATTGATGTATTTCAGCTTAATGCCTTGCTATTATATGTGGATGTAAATCTGGATTTGATGTTTAACGGAAGAAAAGAAAGTGGCATCTTGATCTGGAATCTACTCCTGCTGAAGATGCCGTGGCCATTGTTGAAAGGACAATAAAGGATTTAAAATACTACTTAAGCTTTGTTGACAAAGCAGAGGTGGAGTTTGAGGAGACTCGATAGAGACTGAGACTATAAGTTTCGCATCCCACCTTATTGTGATAATAACTTCATGGTGGTGGTCTGTAATGGAACTTCTGGTATCTCTGAGGTAGGCCTGTTTGCTGCTTGTTAGCACTCTGAGAATGAGGGGGTTGATATTTCAATTTTTCCTAAGGGGTTATTTTTGTTCTTGAGACCCAGGGTGAATGTGAACCCAAGATAACAGCCTTGACTTACCCAGTCCAGCTACTGAGCACACTGACTGTCTTCTGTGGTTTTAGTTGCTTACTCTGTCTTTATCCCCTTTTCCTATTGTGCTGGTCAAGGCGAGAAGCTCTCTTATGGTCCCATGGTTTTGTTGTATTAGTCTTGTCTGTGGCAATTTTCTTTTTCATGTGTCTTTAATGCCTAAGTTAAACTGGATCTCATTCTCTAAGTCTTCTTTGATCTTCCAACAAAAATTATCTCTTTCTTCTGGCTTTGATGGCATGTTTTTGTCTTCAAAAGCTCATTTGATGCCATTTGGATGACGAGGTATAGGTTTTCTCTTTTCTATTATACCAGAGTCTCCTTAAAGTATGAATCTCCTTTCAACCATTTGTATCCTTTACAACATCCAGTTCAGTGTTCCTAACGGCTCCCTAAAAATAAAAGAGCCATAAGAATGAGAGTTCAGCACTAGACTAAACACCAGGATTCAGTTCTCACTAGTAAGAGCTGTCCTTGAAGAAATTAAGAGACTAATTGGTTATAGTCATGTGATTGGGTTCAGTATATTAAATTTGTAGAATGTGTACTTCCATTCACTAAATTCATTCAACAACTGCATGTTGAGTATGACTAAAACAGTAAATTTCTGCTTTGGATTTCATAATTAGGAAGTAATATAGATTACATATATATAGTGTGTGTGTGTAAGAGAAATAGAAAGAGAGAGAGAGAGACAGAGAGAGAAGCAAATACTATACCAGTTAGCAATAAGTGTTTGAGAAATGAAGCAAAGTACAGGGCTAGATGCCTAGAAATGAATGGCACAGTTTGGACAGGAATGTCTTCGTAAACAAGAAGGCACTTGAACAGGGACGAAAAGGATGGGAGAGACTGGACTACTGGCATCTGAGGGAAGGTTATTTTAGATAGGGATGGTTCAATAATAGTCTAAACAGAAACCTGTGAATATTGAGGTACAAGAAGAACAGATTGAAAAAGATATGGGCATTTTACAAGTCACAATAATAACTTGGAAGGTTTCTGGAATAGGAATAAAAGCAGTGCACGTTTTTGAACACAAAGTGACACGACTTTCCCGATGTTAAAACCCTGTGTAGGTTTCAGGGTATTAGTCTCTTTTTTGACCTTATATTTGCATAAGCAGGTGATATGTCTTGTTTCCATCATTGGTGCAAGCAAGCTCCTATTCAGTATCTTTTAAATAAGGGGTGTTTATCCAGAATACTGACTTAAAAATAGAAAAGTTCCCTGAGTTATCACGATGCCAATGATACAATTTACTTGTAGAACATTTTGAGCTTTTTTATTTATTCAGTGAAGAATTGTTTTTTTTCCCTCTACATTAATCCCCAAGCTAAGGCTTTTTTTTTTTTGCTTCAAAAAATGAAAAAGTCACAGCCTTTCCTCACAAGCATCTTGTTTGAGTATAATACTAAAAAAGGTTTTGAAACACAGACCTAGGGAGGGACATAGGATTCTGAATTTGGCTCTGGAAATAACTGCATGGTTTTTGAAAGTGAAATAATCACATACCGCATTTTTGTGGAACATTTACTGTGCTCAGCACCTGCTCCCTATCTCTGAAACCAAGACTTTTACAGTCTGATGAAGAAGGACAGACATGAAAACAAATGCAAGAAATATAGTGAGTGAAACATGTATAGAGGCTTTGAGAGTAACCATCCCCAGGCAGGGGAGCCGAAGACTCCAAGGCTGCAGTCAAGTGGAAAACCTTGTCCACATCATAGAAGTGTCATGTGTTCAGAGAATTGTGAGGGTTCTAGGAATGGGCTACAGTATAGAAGCCAAGCACATGCCATTTTGTTTGCCACAGCTCATCTTTAGGGGAGCCATATCATACCTGTTCCGTGTGGTTTCCATGGTTTGTCTGGAGCTGTGTCTGCTTTGTCCATAGTATGGTCAGGTAGGTCATCAAGGATAACCTTTAATAGTGACTTATCCAGCTGGACCATGCAAATGAGTTAAGTAGAAGGCTCCTGCGGAATTCACTTAAGGACACAGGGAAGAGAAGGACATCTCTTCCTTAGGAATAGAGTAGATGTAAGAATTTTGGTGTAGATGTGACAACGGCCATGTCAACAAGAGGGAATTTGCTTGTGAATGAAGTATAGCAAGACCATAGAGCGAACAGTTGACAGAGGAGACATATCACTTGTAGACAGTGTCTGTAATACCTCAGGAGTAGAGAATTCCAGTGGATCTCCAATGTGTGGGAGTTCAACAAGACTCAAAGAAAGTACAAATGAGCATGTTATAGGCACATCCATGTAACAAAGGGGGGGGGAAGGAGAATGAACGTTAACAGCCCCAAATAATCACACTTTCTGTTCAGTCCACAATTTGTTCCATGACCAGGGAATCTTATCACTTCAGCTATTTTATTACCTTCTGCATTAGTCATTTATGCTAAAAATATTGACACTAGGGGTTGGGGGTCAGGAATACACCTAATCCATCTGTCTTCTTCCTTACAACCTTTAGGTCAAGGTAGAATCTGTTGGGAGAATATGTGCATATTGAAAGTAAAACTAAAACCATCAAGTTAGTTTGATTCAAAATTCTACTGCTGTGGTAAGAATACATGTATATATGAGCTACTTAAACAGCTAAAAGTGTCTTCATAATTAGCATGGGCTTTTGTTTACTTGAGTGGATACTTTGAAGTATTTTAAAATGAGTGCTTTCTAGTAGGAATCAAAACAGTCTCTTGAAAATTTTATTGACACTAATAATTAGCCTCCTAGGTTCTTTGTGTATTGACAATGAAAAAGTTAATTGCCCTAATTTTTCAATTAATGAAGTTTAATTCTGATTTTATTGTACTCAATTTCTTAATGATTCAGAGAGAATATAACCACATAGGAAGTCTTGCCTTTGTGTGGAACATCTATTAGGAGGGAAAGCTTGTCTGTGCTACTGTCCCATCCTACTGCTCCCTCAGCAGAGGAGGGGTGTCGCCTATCACTGAGTTTGGAAGGAGAAGCTGAGCCTGTAAAAGCCCACTACTGCCTCTTGACCTCATCTGCTTATTCCCTTGGTTCACAAGGGTGCACTCCTCCACATAAAGTGACATGTGACAAATGTGTGGTCCAGCTGTTGTTGCTCCATGTTGAAAAACCTGCCTGTTTGTAGAGAGAAGCCACAGTACCATATCAACCACCTTCTCTGATAGGCTATTCAATGGTGTTATAGTTGTTGATTTCTTTGTAATTTGCCTTGGGATAATAGCAAAAATCTGAAGTCACCTTTATCAATTTAAGGTGAAAGGTGATATGGACTTCCAGTCACCATACTCTCTTCTGTATCTCCCACATAGTTCAGAAGTCAGGAGAGGCGAAAGAAGAAAGATGCTGTTTGTTGAGGTCAACATTGCTGCTCAACTATTGCTGACAACGAAGCTCTGGGTTAAGATCAGCTTGGCTACCCCCCCTTTCCATTTTTGTTTCCTTCTCTTTTCATAGCTTCTGTGGCTCTGAAGGCTTGAGTTCAGAGACGTTTTCTTCAGTTTGCCGAAGGGGAAAAATGAAGTAGAATTGGGGGTGGTGGCGCATGCCTATAATCCCAGCACTTGGGGAGGTAGAGGTAGGTGGATTTCTGTGAGTTTGAGGCTAGCTTGTTCTACAAAGCAAGTCCAGGACAACCAAGGCTACACAGAGAAATGGAAACAAACAAACAAAAAAATGAAGGGGAGGTGAGCGAAGGTCTGTAACATGCCATAAAGCAGATATCAGACCGTGACATGACTGTTCTTCCCAGGTGCAGGCAGACCCTTTCCTGTCACAACCTTTCAGAGGAATGGGGGGCATACGAAAGCAAATGGGCCCAGCAAAGTCTTGTCTAGAGCGTAGATTCTGCACAGAGTTTATGCTGAAACGGGAGATCCAAGATAAGGATGGTCAGAGTACTCTTTGATGAGTTTGTTGAGTTTGAATTCTGAGTTTTGTTTTCCAAGATCTTTTATGATAAACGGTTTCTACCCTAACCTCACTTTCCTGGGAACAAGTTGCTGGCTGCCAATGAGTTAACTTACCCCCTTGCTTTTGTTCGGTTTGAGTTTTTGAGACAAGGTCTTGTTGCGTAGCCCTGGCCTAGCCTTGTACTCACGGGGCCTTCCAAGTGCGGGGTTGACAGGTGTATACCACCACACCCTTCACTGTTCTCTAAAGAGAATGAAGAAGGAACTGAAGAACCTACTTCAGAATCATCCTTTCTCGTCTAGTTAAACAAAATTCTCAAACACAACAGGACGGACTTACTCTTAGTGCTTAAAAAATTCACAAGCAAGTTTTGGTAAAGTAATGAGCTCCAGATAACCTGGTGGCCAGCAGGCTCCAGGGATTCCGTCTAGCCCCACCTTGGGTTTCCTCTTTTAATGATGTCCAGAATAGATCCATTCATCTATTTTTAAACTTTCTAAACTTAGCAAGAGGAAAACAGCAGAGAGCTGAAGCTATAGGCTACTTTATTACCCCAGTTATTAGCCTGACAAAAATAAGTGACTTTCCATTAAACAGCAGTGACAGGAGAGGCAGAAGGTCTAGAGGTCAATGGCTCCTGTGATACAGATCCCCTAAACGTAGCATCTCTCCAGGGACTGTCGGAATGAACCACTGACAAGCTAATTGCCCTTATTCCCTAATTAAGCAAGCCTTGCTTCATTAGCAGTTTGCCACAATTGGACAACATTTTCAAGGCTCTAAAGATCTACCCAATGATAATTAGTAAGCAACTGAAATGAAGCCAGCTGCTACTTGTTGATGAGTTTAATGAGATTAATTGAGAAATTATTGTCTCACTTGAAATAAAAAAAAAGGTATGAAAATGTAGCTATGGATTCACTGCCCGTCTTTTCTTGGAAAAAAAAATCTCCTTAGAGACACACAAAAGCTTTCTATTAAGAAGAGTCTATGAATCTGATCTGTTTATGAAGAATCCCAACATGGAATTTAATATCGAATCTTTAATTTATTTAGCTTTAACTATTCTCAGTAAAATATACTTTTCAAATACATACATATACATATATATGTATATATATATATATATACTTAACATCTGTATATATCATTTTAAAGACTAGCCATATGGATAGAATTTGAGCAAGCATCTGACAAAATGCTCCACACATGCATTACTGTGTAAAAACTAATTGTTTCAGCAAAGTAAAATGTGCTTTGAAACTTTTGGCAAACATCAGAACACTGTGTTTGGTTTAGTTTGACTTAATAGCTGTGATTTTTGAAATTGTTCAACAGTTTTTGTTTTTTTTTTTTTTTAGTACCGAGTTTAAAAGACAAAAATTTACATCAAACTTCCATGAAAATTCTTTCACGTGCGTCATAATTAAGCACTAGTGTAGGTCTTGAAGTTTGACTATTGGTCAACACGGACGGTCTATGATTTTGTTGTACTTGAGCCTGTTTTTGTCATGTCAAGGACGATTTCAACTATAAAGCTCAAACTGTCAGTAAAAAAGGATCCTAGCTGTCTTAGATATGATAGTCCCAGTGGAGGATTGATAGATTGTTAGTAAAAACTCATTGTAAAGGGTCTGGATGTTTGCTGCCCCTTCTATCAGTGGGAAATGAGAGGTCACCAATAGGGGCATTGGCTCTCCATTAGAGGAGGAAGAGCAGAGTCTATTATTCTCTTCCAAGCATTACGGCCCAAGTCTATACAGATGAGAGAAACTCTGGGCTAAGAGTTCAGAACTGGGGTGCTTAGCCCCCTCCTGCTGGCAGCTTGATGAAACTTGGCTCAGGGGAATTAACTTTATGCTTCCTAGTTACGGAAGGTGAGGAAATGGTGATATAGCAGCTTACTGAGTATAGGACGGTGCCTAGGCCTGAGTACAGAGCTGCACAGAACTCCTACCATGGTCCTTGCAAGGAAAGAGTTCTTAATCTTGAAAAGCCGTGAGTCCTTCACAAAGTCTCATCAGTGGCAGAAGACTCGAATGCAGGATTCCCCGGCTGCACAACCAGCACCTTCTATGGTGATGAGGGCTTTTAGAAGTTAGCTGGTCCGAACAAACAATGCTCTTCGAAGAGAAGAGAAAGATCAGTTCAGCATGGGTTACTGAGAGGAAAATCACCTCATGGGGGCGTGGAACCCAGAAGCTATCTTCTTTGTGAGAATTAACCTTTGTTCTTAAATAGAAGAGCCTATGTGAGTTTTACAAAAGAAGCAGTCATGGAAGGGACAAGGGAGGCAACATCACAGAGAAGAAGCTGGCTTGTATTAGCAGAGGCCACACCGTTAAACCAAGCTCAAGATAGGTGCAGGAAGGGAAAACAACTGTACCCTGCAGGAAAGTCCACACAGTGGCCAGCAGAGAGCTCTCAGGAGTTAATCTCTGGCAGCGTGGCACAGCCAGAATCACTCTCTCTCTCCATAGTTAATTTGGGCCAACACAAGTATGGCAAGGGCACTCTAGCTATGCGCCAAGACAGCTTCTGATCTCCAGTGCCCACCACTTCTCCAGGGAGAGTCCGAACGTGTGTGGCCTCATCCATCTGCTCGTTGAGGGAACAGAATTTCTACCTTGAAGCTTTTACTGAGAGGGATAGATGAATCATTACAGCAGGTGGGCTGCTGGCCCCTCCCTTCATGACGAGAGACACACAAATGCCTCTGTTTCACATCTCATTTTTCTGGGTAAGTCTTAATTGAAGAGAAGGATTCCTTGATTAAAACAGAACAGAAAACCAAAATATTAACACCTTTGAGAACTGGTAGATTAGAAGACCCCTTTTGAGCCTTTTCCTGTTCTGGGCATTTGTTAGTAGAGGAAAAATTGAGAGCCCGAGAAAGGAGAGTTCTAATGGAAAAAAGTGTCATGTTTGATAAGATCTTCCAGCAAATGGCCAGGGCCAGCTGCGCCTACATTCTTTGATTGGCCAGTGACCCCCGTGGGTCACAGCTCTAGAAGGACCTGACGTCATTCATCCACACACAGATGCAATCCGACTGGATTAGCGTCCAGGGCTGGAAAAGTCTCGCTTCTTCACCACAATCCTCAGAGGATGATATTCCTTCAGGCTTGGCTTTTCTAATTGCTGTTTTGTACAAGTTTGTTGTATGGGGTTAATATATTTTTTTAAAAAAATGCTTTGAAATGCAACTGTGTTGCCAGTGATAGACTGTGTAGCCTACTCTAAATCTAAATCCTACTGTAGGAGAGATCCTCATAAGTACACTTATGTTACAAAGAGCTTGCAAACTAAAAGCCAAAACATTTAAAAGGTGCAGTATGAGCGCCTATAGCAATTCTCTCTTGGAGAGTTGGAAGACTTTCCTGAGAGTAGATAACCACCTGCCTACCGCTTCATCTGTTTATAATGTGTTTTCTTAAGGTGGTGGAGGATCCATATTACCTGTAGAAGGGCCTGTAGGGCCGGCTCTCCTTTGAATAATTAATTTCCAGCAGACCATCTCAAGGGAAATTTTTCTGAAGGAAAAAAAAAATGTAATGTCAGAAAGGAGAGGATCAGGAAGTAGCCTTAGAAATAAATAAGTAACAAAGGATCAGGGAAAATTATATTTATCTACTATATACTCTGTCC
>NW_026592118.1:32804420-32863939 GCF_907164565.1 Psammomys obesus
GAAAATTATATTTATCTACTATATACTCTGTCCTAATGTTTTTTTTTATTAGAATTCTCAGTACAGGATAAAGGGATCATACAGTCTCCAAAGAATGATCATAGGTACCCCATCTCTTGCTGCTCTCTGTCGGTACCGTGAAAGAGTAGTTCCAAAGGCAAGCTCTAAAAAGTCAGAATCAGTGCCTTTAACTCTATTATTTTTTTATTTAAAGACAGGGTTTGACTGTGTAGCTCTCGTTCGCCCTGGACCCATAGACATCTGCCTGTGTCTGCCTCTTGACTGCTGGGAGAGGTGGTGTTTTTGAAGAGGATTCTATGTGTGGTGCTCTGTAGGAACTTGTGAGGGATGTGCAGTATAATGTTTTGGCCCTTTTTACAATCCAAATGGGATATATGATATGGCCCACAGGATTGGAAACAGCATGTTATCAGTCAGAGTTTATTGAATAGCATGATAAGCCCTAAAGTAATTCCATCAGAGTAGCTTAGGAGTGTCCACTGTCACATTCAGGCCCCGTCATGATACATTTTAAAGACACAGCCCCATGGCAGAGACCAGGCTGAAAATGACAGAGCACATAGTTACAAAGCTGTTGGACTCTACAAATTACCTTCTCACGTTCAGGTCCTTCTTCAGCCCCAGAAGAAATGCACAGGGGGTGGGGGTTGAGGGAGGCAGAGTGGCCAAGCTCTTGAGTATACAGAATGGCCAATAGTGTTCTTCTTGACCCCTATATCTCTGAGCCAGATGCTGAGTGGGAGCCACAGCCTCTGCTGCAAAGCCAAGGGCATCTAGTCTATGCTATTGTCTTCAGGCCTGTACAGACTAAAGCTCCTTTAGCTTAAGGGCCAATTGTGACATGGTGACCTAGGGGACACCTTGAGGGACTGTGAGATTATCCAAGGTTTTGGCCTCTTCATTGTTTGACCTTTCAGAACCTAATGCAGGAAAATTGAATTGCCCACGAATATTCTAATTGTCTGTAGAGAATCAGGACAGCACCCCCCCCCCATCTGGACCATACTGTTCCAGGGAACCTTGGAGTAAGGTCAAGTCAATAGCTCCACTTGCAGGAGGCTAGGAAGTCTGCCCTGCAACCCTACCTTTCTTCAGCCCTTCTCTTCAGCACAGCAAGCCAACAATGCTACATTACAGCGACACAGCTTTTTCTCCAAGCAGCTTGGGGAAGTGATTACAAACCCTAACAAAGAAAGAACACAGATAGAGTTGGCTCTATTACAATGACATATTTCTCACTTTTACCTTGGCAAACATAGCTGTCCTTCTTGTTAAAGCAAGTGTCCCCTTGATTCTTTGCCTCTCTCACACAAACATATGTGCTTTAAATTTTGCAAATGGACTACTCAGCACGTGGTTCCAGGTGCTTCTCATCACTGCCTTCTCTGAATCCACAGGAGACATTGCCCTTTTGTTCTTTGAGGACAAAAGGAGGCAAAAGGTAAAAACTGGCTTAGGCCTTCAGGTGAGAAGCCAAAGTTTCATACATTCTAGCCGTGGAATATGTACCCTGAACTCCCAAGATGTTGAGTGGGTTGGAAATCACGAAGAGAAGTTGAGATTTAGGGACTCTAAATGAACATTTTTTACTTCATCAGTATGTTTTCAGATTTATTTATGTGACATTACTCAGAAAATTATATTTATGCTACTAATTGTAAGGAAATATTTGTATGACTTAACAATTCAGTTGATTTAGTTTTAATGGAATACACACCCCTATATGCTAGGAAACCTGTTTTCTCAGCAGGAATATGGTTGTAATATAATTCCAAAAGTACTACTAGACAGTGCTCAAACTTACAACAGAGGAGTCTAGGGGTGTGTGTATGTGTGTGTGTGTGTGCGTGTGTGTATGTGTGTGTGTGATGGTTAAAATTTTTTCCCAGCACACTCACAGTTGCTATAGTTGATACATGCATCCACAGATACACATTTACCTATTGGGTTAATTTAGCTTATTTAGACCTTGCCTTTTCACCATTTCTTGCTGCCACTGTTTGGTTTGTCCCTTGAACCTGTGTGAGTCCCATTAGCTGCATTCCCATAGCTTCCACACAGCAGGACAATCTATTATTTTATCAGCCACATTCAACTTTACAAAAAGATCTCTTTCTACGTGGGCTGATACTCCGAGTACTGATTTCAGAGCAAACCCTGCTGCTCTATCAGCTTTTTCTTTCCTTATGCCTGAATGCAGAACCCCAGAAAGCGGGAGATGAATGGGAATGCAGTTACTCTCGGCTGCAGTAACCATAACAATTGCTTCACAGATCTCATTTGTGTGGAGGTCAGGAAGAAAGAGTGATAGTAGGTTCCCAGTACAGGGAAGTGAATGTGTGGTAGCAGATGCCTTTTCTATGGCAGGGGAGCTGGATCAGGGCTTCTGGGGGGTGGCCTCCTGCCTGTCCAACTACTCCAGTGTTTGCCCCTTGTAGCACCTAATTTGAGTATGTTGAGAAGTTGAATTGTTTACTAATGTTCTAAATCTTTACACAGGGATCACACCTAGCTCTCTATCCTCCATCTTTTATTTTTTGTGTTTTCATACTGCCAGAGAGTGCAGCTTGTACCTGGCTAAATCATGCTTTCCAATTGATCTGTGGCTTTAAAATTAATGAATAAATTAGTTAAAAAATTTTGAGATTGATTATTTTAAAAGTAACTTTTATTCATCTGTTTCAATTGTTGTTGTCTTGGATGATTACTGCCTTTGTCTGCTGACCTAGGCCTAGACCTGGAAGCTACTTAAGGGGCAATGAGAGAGAGAGAGAGAGAGAGAGAGAGAGAGAGAGAGAGAGAGGAGGCAGTTTTAGCGGCATAGTAACAGAGAAACAGGTTGCATAGAGAGAATAAGAAGAGGCCAGGAGAATAGAGCAGATTGCGTGAGTTAGATTGAGGTGAAGCAGAGCAATTCAGAGGCCGAGAGAGAAGCCAGATTGAATAAACTAGTTGGGAGAGGAGTTTGAGCCAAAACACCTGAATTGAGCCAGCCAGCTATGAGCTCAGAAAGAACAAGGTAAAGGTGAGTTTATTAAGTTTATTAAGTCTCAGAGGCTTAAAATGTTCTAGGTCTAGTTTGGATTAGATGGAGGCTAGACACTTCCAAGACAGGCCTAGATTAGCAGACAAAGACAGTAAGCCTCCGAGACAACCACCGAAACAGGCGAATAAAGGTTACCTTTACAGATTATGATGCATCCCATGCTAGCTTCCAACTCCTGTGTAGCTTGAAGATGACATGGGCTCCTAATCCTCTGCCTCACCTCCCAAGTCTTGGGAGTATAGTTGGGCACCATAGTTTAGGTGGTGGTAGGGACTGAACCCAGGGCTTTGTGCAAGCTAGGCAAGTGCTCTACCAACTAAGCTATGTCCCCAGCCCTCAAATAATTTCAATAGTTAAATGAAAAACCTCTGTTGACTGCTTCTTACTTGCCTGATGATGACTCTTTGCTGGAAGTTATAATCGACCATATGGATGCTAGCCATTGGAACTCACAGTGTAGGTATCAACCATATGAATCTTTACTTGTTTAAGTCTGCTTTGTTCTCTCTGTCCCCAGACAAGCCTAAGCTGTAGATGGAGCGTTCTGGGATGAGAGTAAATGAAGCTTAGGTTTTTTTTGTTTGTTTGTTTTGTTTTGTTTTTATTTTTTACCTTCTTCCATGTTCTAGGGCCCCAGAGTACAGGGAAGTAGAGCTAGTGCAATCTCTTCTTCTAAGCCCAAATGTGGCACATTGCCTGAAGGTTTATTTGGAATATATAAATCTGCACTTTTTCACTTTTGCCAATTTAAAACTTATAAACATTTAAAATGAATTAAATATATTTGTTGCTGTGAGTTTGCTAGGACTTGCTGTTAGTAGTTCTCTGTTTAATCTTGTCCATTTTATGAAGAACAAGCTTATTCATAGTCTGATTTTTTCCCCTCTTTCATTTTACAGCTGTTAACTCATTTGTCATCTTTTAAAGCCGTTCTTTGATTTTTCTTTAATGCAAACTTCACATAAGGTAAAAATGTCAAGATCTTAAGCATGCATGCATTTGGATGTTTTTACATATGTCTAAACACATATAGCTATCACTCAGAACAAGAAAGAGACATTTCCAGTTTCCTAGTGAATTCTAACATTCTTGTCCTCAAAGTTACAATTGTTCTGGCCCTCACAACGATTCTGTTTTGTTTGTTCTTGAGCTTCTGTGGATGGAGTCATATAGCATGTATTCATTTGTATCTAGCTACTTTTGTCCAATAGGATTCGGAGATAAAGAAAAACAAGGGGGCTAGGAAGATGACTGAATTGGTGAAGTATTGTCACACAAGCCAGAATACTTGAGTCTGATAAAACAAGAAAAGAAAAAAAAAACTCTTAAAAAACAGACAAACAAAAAAGCTGGGCTTGGTGGTGTGTACGCAGATCCTTGAAGCTTGGTGGCTGAAGAGTCTAGGCCAACCCAGGAACTGCAGGTCCAATGAGAAACCCTACCTCATAAAACAAGATGAGGCCAGGAGACAAGAACAGCTGCTGGGGGAGAGCGTCTTATGTATATGTGTTCCGGGGATGCTGCCTTCCTAAACAAATCTGAGGAGCACTGACGCCAGTCAACACGCCAATATAGATGCACGAAATTTCACAGGGCTCTGCTTCTTTGATGAGGAGCTACAGATAACCAGTGGCTGCTAAGAGAGGGAGATAGTCTTCTCCAGGAAAGAGCCCCAAGATAAGTCATCCAGTCCCAAGTGGTCATCTTTCAACACATATACCTATGAGCAATGCTAAATGACCTCAGTGGGGGCGGGGGGGCATGTACTTAACAATACTATTTACTCAAGAGGGCATGGGTTTGAGAGGGAGCCGGGGGAAAAGACAGGAGTTGGAGTGAGGTGCGGAAATGATGTATACAAATAATTGAGATCGTCGTCCAACATTGGCCTATGGCTTCCACTCACATGTGCATAGATGTGCACACCCTTTCGTGAGCACACACATGCATGCACCAACATAAATACACATGTAAAACAAAGAGGAGCCAAGGTGGCTCCTGCCTCGTCACATGCAGAAACATGATCTGAAGTGTGCAAAGGCAGCCCAAACACAATGAAGCTGGAAGAGAGGTTGTATACAATATTCTAGAGTGGTGTTGCTCAAACTTTACGCACGATATAGTTCAGGTTTTTATTGCAAATATGAGAAAGAGAAAATAATCACAAGTGTATTGAAGAGTTCAAAGCAGAGAGAGAAGAAAATTGATTGAAATAAAATGTGGCCAGCAGACTGGACATGGCCAGGGGTATCTGTGAGAGAAAGAAGATAACCGGAGATAGAGAATAGAAAGAGTACAGTCTGAAAAATAATGAACGAAGGGTAATGGTAGTAGTTATAATTAACTAAAATATTATTTGATTTTTTGTGACCTTTCACTTATATTACCTGGTTTCACTGCCTTGATAATTTTAGGCAAATATTATTTTTATGTTAATGTACAGATGAACTAAATAATTTTGTGCCCTTTCACCCTACATGCCAAAGGGAAAGGAACTGCACTTTTGAAGTCTCCATAAGAGAAGAGAGTTGAGGAACGTTAGTGAAATTGTTTAATAGCCTGAGCTAACCATCTGTGAATTTCTGCTTTTTGCTCCCAATCACATGTTAAAGACTGAACTACATGTGTTTCTCTCCCAAACACTACAAACCATTCAGACAAAATGCTCTCTATTATCCTGGGTCCAGATGCAAGAGGTCCATAGTAGTCAGTGCTCTGTAATTAAGTGAGATTTCAGGCCGAGCTTCTAATCCCCTGAGACGCAGACTATGCAGCTGTACTAATAACTCGGCTGATTATATGGAAGGCCAGCCCAGCCCTTACTTCTTTATGTACATACACACATACACATGCACACATGCGCTCCCGTTTATGTTTTTAAAGCCAACAACAACTGAAACACAAGGTTCTCATTCTATCTTTAAATATGGGAAATAATATTAGATTAAGTTAATATAATCGCTAACATCATGTTCTGTAAATTGAAAACTAATGTGGTTCTGTCCCCCAGACTGTGGAAGAAACCAGCATTTGCAGAACACCCAGATCTATACTTTCCGATGATAAAATATATGTAGGCCGCTTAGAACAAGGTGCATGATTTACGATTTTATTGTGTTTGATTTATAGGCTTCCTTAATCCTTATTAAATTTAAGGTTTTAACATTGAGGAAAGGTCTTAAAGGAAACATATTCTGCGGCTAAAGATGCATCCCACATGTGCTGGCTTGGCAATTTAAAAGGCAGGAACATTCCTCTGGGTGCCTTCATATCACTGCCAAACCTTCTGATCATAGGGCTGAGTTTGATGGGACTTGGAGTGGAAGGTACTAGCATTTAGAATACATGATGTAAGCAATGTTGTTGCTTTTGTTATTATTATTATTTTGAAGTTTGATGTTAATGTCAAAACCTACTCCAGGACAAAAGTCTAATACAGAAAAGCTTTGAAGCATTATGTGAAAACTTGTTTTTACTTTTTTTTTTTTTTTTTTTTTGAGGTCCTGAGGATTCATCCCAGGGCGGCACACACATGGAGTACCTCTACCTTGTGCCATTTTTATTTTAAAGAAAGGAATCTGATTGTGTCCAGGCCTTCACTGAGATTGCTTTCAGAGGAGCAATGCCCAAACCAACCAAGAGCTGGACAGAACCTTAGAGAGCTGCAGCTGGAGAAGGATGGTGCACCCTCAGCCACTGTCAGCCCAGAATTCGCAGTCCTGTTCCCGGAAACAACTTTGTCCTCCAGACTCTGGTCAGCAGTAAGTATCTGGCGAAGGATGGAAATTCCTTAAAATTTTATTCTTTTCTCATATAATCCTTAGACATTGTTCTAACTAATTCCCCCCTTTCCTCCTTTCATTCTGAGATTAGAAACACCCCGAGAATAAAAACTATCCTTACCTCCTTCTCTTTTGTGTCTTTATTACGTAGTTTGGTGCCTGACATAGCTTAGGCCACTTAGTAGTTATTGAATAAACTTTCTTCCTTGTGTCTTTCACATGTCTTGACTTTGTGGCTTGTATACAGTAGATGCTCAGCACGGTTTTGATAGACTGTGACTCAACCAACATATTGTTACAAATTGTCAAATAGAAAACCAAGGTCTTCTGAGTGGGAATAAACCAGTTGGCTGGTTTAAGAACTTTTAGAAGGGCTACCTGCTGAAAATGAATTTGACTGACTGGTCCACGGCATTTGCCCATGAAGATGTTAGGAATAAAGAGATCACGCTATGGTTTCTACTATCATTTTGCAGGTATTGCTGTTAAACCTCTATGTGTCGGCTTCATCGACTGCCTCAAAATCGTCTGCTAACAAGTGTCTCAGGAATAAGTGACCACATGCTAATTATATTAATAGCAACTATGAAGATGCCGGGTCCATTCTTTAAGTTGTCAGCCATTCAATCCTCACAGTGGCCCGATGAAGGATGTACCATGCCTCCTCTTTGCATATGAGGCAACTAAAGCAAACAGAGGTTGAATAATGCTCAAAGTCACGCAACTGGGGAGCCCGGCAGAGCTGGAATCCAAACCTCCGTGGACTTTCTTAGGATCCCTGCTTTTAAGAAACGTTGTTTCAGCACGACGCTGCTGTCAAGGCTGAATTTCTGAGCTACGCAAGAGGTTCGGAAGTTTTGTGGGGGCAGCGAGCGTGTAGTGCAAGAGAAACAAGGTCAGCCTCTTGTCATACCTGCTGGACTTGATTTTAATAAAGCGCTGTGAGCAAGGCATAAGAGAAATGGGAGCAATTTGGAAATAAATTACTTCCATTATGCTGCAGGATCTCCTATGTACTGTGGCATTTAGGAATTATTCACAGATGGATGTTTACAGTTAAAAAATCAACTATACTGTGCTCAATTATATGAGGGGAAAACTCCAGTAAACAGTTTATAATTGGATTGAAATTAAGATAAATTTAGGATAATGAAGGAAAATGTCTTAACAGCAAGATTTATAGACTGTGTGCAAAATTCCCATTGGAAGGGAAAGAAACCCAGTATTTTGAGATGCAAAATTTACATGCGCACGAGGGAAATAGATTATGTGTTCAATCAATTTCCACGTAGTCATGAAATTCTTTTGAAATCACTTAGGGTATAGATGCGGGTTACTCAGGAGACAGATAGGAACATTTTCTCTTTTAATGTCCTAAGCTAGTTGCTAAAAGAGATTTAAAATTCTCTGAAATCTACTTAGAGGCTTCAGTAACTTACAAGGTACTTGACTATAGGTAGGATCTGTTAAGGGAATATTAGACGTGGGCACACTATGCTCAAAAGTTGGGAGGACTGGTTTACAGAATGCTGTTCTGGAAAGATAGTAAACTTAGTGAAGGAAGCATACAGAGCTTCAAAGAAGAGAGGCAGGCTTTGCTTCTCTCCTCTAAGCCTAGTTTCTAAATGTAATCACACAATTTTAAAACTTTAAATTAGGTTATTTGAAAATATTAGCAAGATGGAGTAGGTATTTTCTTTGTCTTTCATCTATTCTTTTTTTAATTTGAAAATAATTTTTTTCCCCATACAGTATATTCCGGTTATGGTTTCCTGTCTTCCATCTTTTCCCATCCCCTCTCTACTCTTTCTCCCATCTGCATCTACACCCTTTTTCTCTCTCATTAGAAAACAAACAGGCATATAATAATAATAATAATAATAATAATAATAATAATAATAATAATACAATAAGATCAAATATCACCTGAAAACAATAGCTTAATGTCTAAAGACAGAATACTATTTGAAAACATAAACAAGGTGAAGTAGGTATTATTTAAAAATATCATGCCTTTAAAAATCACATACACGGTTTGGGACAGCCCTTGCAACAGTTTCTACCTGTGTTTTTCAGTGTGGTCTATGAAGTACCAGGATCAGCACACCTTGTATCAAGGTGCAACTCTTTTCGTATCATAATTTCTTCATCTATGGATATAGTATCAGTAATGACAGCTGAGGGTGTGACAGTAAGATGTGTATATGGCTGGTATGTGATTTTTCTAAAATCTTCAGCGTTATTCTTTGTCTCAGCAAGACCTCAGGGTAAGTAGTTTCCTCATGGGCATTTGGGAGCATAGGATTTAATAATGAATCTGTGGGGAGGGTTTGTTTTTTGTTTTGGATCTGGTTATGGTTTTTCGAGACAGGGTTTTTCTGTGTAGCCTTGGCTATCCTGGACTCCTTTTGTAGATCAGGCTGGCCTCGAACTCACAGAGAGCCCCATGCCTCTGCTTCCTGGGTGCTGGGATTAAAGGCATGAGCCACCACACCTGGCTGAGATTTTGTGTTTTTACAACAATCTGGTGCTACTTTTCTAGCACCCTTTTCCCCCTCTCTACTTCCCTCGCTAGCCTATCTTCTCCTAATAAATTGGTTTTCTTACCATCTAACTAAAATGTGAGCTTTTCTGTCTCTACTGATTCCATGAGAGGCATTATTAAAAAATTTTAGGATTATTATTAATTTTTGATTTTATGTGTAGGAGTAATTTGCTTGTATGTAGGTATGTGCAGTATGTGTGTACCTGATGCCCAGGGAAACCACTAGAAAGCATCATATTCCCTGGGACTGAAATTACAGACAGTTATGAATTGCCATATAGGTTCTGGGAGCCAAATTCGGGTTCTCAGATGTGCTCTGAACCACTGAGCCACCTCTTCAACCCAAGATGTTCTCTTTGTTTGATTGCCTTTCATTTTCCTATGTGCCCAAGCCACACAGGACCACCTGCATGTGTCAGATGATTCCTGTGGTCCTCTTCTCATTCCGTTCCAAACCTTGTTCTCTTTATTCTCATAGGACTTGCTATGGTTTAAGGTCGGATCTGGAATTTGATTGTAATGCAACTGTTACAGGTCTCTCATAGAACACCGTGTGTCCTGGCTGGTGTTGTGTGTCAACTTGACACAAGCTAGAGTCATCAAAGAGGATGTCTCCATGACATCCACCTGTGAGGCATTTTCTCATTTAGTGATCAATGGGGTAGGGCCCAGCCCATGGTGGGTGGTGCCATCCCAGAGTTGGTGGTCCTGGGTTCTATAAGAAAGGAATTGAGTAAGCCATTTGAAGCAAGCCAGTAAGCAGCACCTCTCTCTGCATCAGCTCCCACCTCCAGGTTCCTGCCCTGTTTGAGTTTCTGTCCTGACTTCCTTTGGTAATGCAGAGCAGTGTGGAAGTATCAGCTGAATAAACCCTTTTCCTCCCCAGTTTGCTTTTTGATCATGGTGCTTTGTTGTAGCAATAGAAACCCTAAGACACGGTAACTATATCAAGGGATAAATATTTTAGCTCCTCTCAGAGTTCATGCGCTTACAAAACGAGTGTTGAATGGAAGCAGTACTTGCAAATATAAACCTATTCTGTTGTTTATCTACACTGCAGAGCGGAGTAAATTCTGTGAAGGAAAGAAGTCTTAGATCATTGTCAGTAAGACTTACAAAAGGTTTACTCATGGGCACACCAACAGAGGTGCGAACATACAGGAAAGGAGTGGAGAAGAAGGAGGGACACCTCATGACCCTAATGTATTGACATGGCTTCTCCAGAGAAAGTGCCTGTTTGGGGTCAGATGGTCTCTTTTCTTGGTACTGCTTAGATGGTTCTGCCACAGGGTCAGGAGTAACATAATGTGGGTAGGTTGTAGGGTGACCTTCTACTCTCTGTTGGAACCTGTGACAGTGTCTTGTTTGGTTATCTTATGTCAAGTTGGAACTCTGTATTGTAGTATCTTTGTTTGTTACTCACTTCTTTTCCATATATGATATACTATTGATACATCTGAAGACTCACTAATGATGTGGGCTCTTTGAGTGTGAAGGAGCCTTTTTCATCAGCTCTTCGTGGACTTGTCTTGGGAAGCAGATACCAGAAGGTCATAGCACCAAAGCCGCTCAAGTCAAGTTTCCAAGCTTGCTCTTCAAGCCCAAGAAGAATAACAAAATACAGACAAGGACTACACAGAGTGAGTGGAGCTTTATGAAGGAAAAGTGAGAAAGAACTGCTGAGCGTGGGAGAGGACCATGAGCAAGGAAGATCTCCATGTTGCCCTCTCCACTGGGCTTTTATGGACCTTATGTGGAATTGGATAGAGAATGGAGAATGAGGCAGTCTTAATTGCAGTTAGTCCTTTTTTGACTGCATCTCATGTGCAGCCCATAAAGACTCTGAATACTTTGCTCACAACCCTTCAATACAACCAGGGAGTTTACTCTTTTATCCATGTTATGTGTGCCGCAGGACTAGCTTGTGCCGTGTTCGAGGCCCCACTCTTACTGCCTGCAGAAGGCCTCACTCCTGTTTCAGTGGAAGGGTTCCTATATATTGTTAGAGATATTTTTTATGGACAAGTTCTCAGATTGGGTGTGCATGGACTGACAGGTAAAATCAATTTTACCAAGTCTTGTTGGGAATTACCAGTTAACTTTTTTCAACTGATGCAAGTATTTGTTGACTTTAATAAACTGATATTGATCTAGAGAAATAAAGAGGATTTGAAAAAAAAGATAAAACTTGTAGAATGAAGTTTAGGGGGGTAGAAACTAGATTCAACATGATGTGCACTCATTTTTTTTTCTGAGTTAATTAAGTGTTGAACAATGAGAGAGGAAAAAGACCATTAGAAAATATCTGTGTGAATGTAAGTTTTATTTGCATGTGAACTGTGGAAAAAAATAGACAAAATAATAATGTTAACAATGTTAGCATAGTTCTGTTTGATAATAAAATAATAGATGTAAGTTATAACAGTGACTGAAAATGATAGATACACGTTAAAAGAAAGATGATTTTAAATGTGCAATTGATCTAGGAAGGCTCTCACAACGTTAGAGGAAAGCATGCATTTAGAAAGGTGAAAGATTATTGGAGTAGGTAGTTGTCCTATGTGCCTACAGTTCATTTTTCCAACAGCTCCAATGAGGAATGAATCACAACGTTAAAGGCACACTTAATGTAAGAGGTAGGTAGAACCTACCTGTCTGAGCTTAAATCCATAGGGAACCAAAGAGGAAAAAGTGGAGAAAATTTCTTCCTGTGAACCTGTTCTTTATCACAGTTAAGGGGAAAGAGGCATCTTCTAAACTTTTACATGCAGAGGTCTGTGCTCAGGTGGATTGGAAAATGTTACCCAGACCGTTAAAGATGAGAATTTACTTCGAATGTGGGTCAACAGAAGCTGCCTGAACCACCTCCTTCCAGTTGCCCCCCTGACTTCCACCCATGCACTGTGCCACAGGCAACCCACCCACCCCAGCAAAATAAATAAGTGCAAAACAAGAAGATACAGCTAGTTGGCATGAATGTCTCATAAATAAACCCCTAATTATAACAAAACATGGTAAAGACATCAGTAAATCTTAATGAATGTCAGCTGTAGGACAGAATAATCCTGTTTTGTCCTGTTTGGTTGTTGTCTCTTGGAGGCCTGTTCTTTTCTGAAGGAAAATGGAGAGGGAGTTGAAAGGGGGGGGGGATGTAGGAGGATGGAGCCGGGAGGAATGGAGGGAGGGAAAACTGTGTTTGGGATATACTGTATGATACACATGAAGGGAGCCCAGCATGGCTGTCCTCTGAGAGGCTCTGCCCAGCAATCGATTGAAGAAGAAACTGAGTCTCACAGCCAATCAATGGTCAGAGCATTGTAGAAGAGTGCGGGGAAGGATATTAAGACCTGGAGGGGACAGGAGCTCCACAAGAAGACCAACAGTTCGGACTAACCTGGGTCCAGAGGGGCTTGCCGAGACTGAAGCATCAACCAAGGACTATGCATGGACTAGACCTAGGCTCTCCATACATATAGACTCAGTGGGCAGCTTAGCTGTCATATGGGTCCCCTAGAAAGGGGGTGTGGGCTTTATCTGACATGGTCTCTGTTTCATGCTTTTTGATCACTTCCTCCTGGCAGAGTTGCCTTGCCTGAACACTGTGAAAGAGAAAGTGAACAGTCCTGATTCAAATGGATGATCTGGGGTGGGTTTATGAGTGAGGGGAAGACTCCCCTTTTCTGAGGGGCTGGGGAGGGAGGACAGGAGAATGAGGGAGAGATGGAGGGGGGGGACTGGGAGGAGAGGAGGGAGGAGGCTAAGATTGAGCTGTATGGAGAATAACTAAAAAAGAAAAAGAAAATAGAACAAAGGGACTAACGGGAAGGGGAATGGTATGATCATCACAAATGAGAGTAGACATGCTCAAAGTACACTACATACTTGAATGGAAATGGCTTGGGTAACTCTGTATAATAAAAAATAACTGAAAGTATAAAATAATCGATAGGTTAGATTCCCTGATTAAAACATAATGAAAATCATACTGAATTAAAAAAAAAACCATATAGCTATAGTATTATTTTCCCAAAACGCAGTGCTGAAATTTGAAGATATTCCACTGGAAATGTTAGACTTTAAAGGATGCCAAGATGTAACTGAAGAGAAAGTCAGTGTAGTGGTGTTAATGCTACCGACTTCCAGGCAGCAGAATCGGTAAAAAGTCGCCATGCACCAAGACATAGAGGTGTATTGTATTGTACTCTTCAGCCCTTGCAAGTTCACTAGAAGTAACTAGTGGCTCAGAGAATTAGTATACTAATATGTTGAAGAACTTTGGAATGTAATAATATCAGAATATGTAGGAAACTTGCAGAGAGGAGCATGTTGCCTTAAGGACTCATGTTGCTGAGAGCCAATGATTAGTGAACCAATCATCAGAGAATAATAGAATACAGCTACAGAAAAATAGGAGAAAGAAAATAAAAAGCAAGAGTTGTATTAGTCAGCATTCTGCAAAGTCACAGAACTTATAGAATGAAACTCTCTCTCTATATATATGTGTACATATAATATAAATATATATGGAGTATGTTGGAATGACTTACAGTCTGCAGTCCAACTAATCCAACAGTATCTAGCTGTGAATGAAGAGTCCAAGAATCTAATAGTTGCTCACTCCCACAAGTCTGGGTGTGTCAGCTGGTCTTCTGTATATGCTGGGATCCTGAAGAAGTGGGTTCCAATGCTAGTAAAGTGAGGGGAAGCAGGCAAAGAGCAAAACTTTCCTTTTTCCGTGTCCAGTAGAAGGAAGATGTGATCCAGATTGAAGGTGTATCTTCCCACCTCAAAGGTTCAGGCGAGAAGTGGACTCACACACCTCAAAGCAAGGAGAATATCTCTCCCAGGTGTGCCTTACATTTCTGTACAGTCAGTTGACAACCAGAATAGGTATCACAAGGGTGAAATATTAATGAAGTAGGACTCCTGTTCTGAGAAAAATGGGCAAGACTCTGGTGGCTATTGTTAAGAAAAAGAACAAGAGCCCACAAGGTCTCAGTCCTCCTAAAGAATTACAGGCAAGCAAGGAATTCTGAGTGTAGGAGAAACAGTCTTACCTGGGGAAGAGGACAACAATTCGTTATATAGCACCAAATGGTCATCTGTGAAAACATACATACAAGTTACATTATACAGACTGATCAGGTTGTATTTGTGTATTTAGGAGTGTGTTTCTCTTTGTGTGTGTACGACAACAATGAAAAAAAAAAGAGGCTATGAATTTAGAAAATGGTAAGGGAGGATAAATGTTTGTAAGAAACGGTATAATTATATCACAATTTCAAAAAAGAAAAAAATTTAAAAAGAACAGAGATGAAGATTGATAACAATGAAAATGAGACTCAAGCAGAGATCTATAAGAGGTAAATTTCGGTGTCAAGGTGATTTGGCTTTAGACCCCAGGTTTGCTGAATCCCAGCAGTGTAGTCTTGAGCCAGTTTACTGTCTGACTCTCTGAACCAGATGGATTATAAATACACGACAAAACAAGAAGTAAAGTACTGGGCACATAATGCAGGAAAAATAAGCCACAAATTCCCTTGTGTTTTTTCATTATTAGCATCAGAGGGCAGTTCACTGGGTTTTGATGTACAAATGGGATGGTGCGAGCAAAGTACCCAGATGGCGAAAAAGCATAGGACATTTTGTAGGAACAAATAACAAAGGTGTGAGAATCACACACGTGGGAAAGTCCCAGGGCGCGTTGGTGATATCAAGGGCTTAGGGCAAGCTAGGAAGTACACAGTCGGAGGGTAGTTGAGCTTTCTGCTGATACGCACAGAAAGTATGCCAGTGTCAAAAACGGGTTTGCAGACACCTACCCCTCTCTGTGTGTGCTCTCCAAATACTTTCGGCAGCACGGGTCAAGGAATGCTGCTACCGAAGGATTAGATGAAACATAGTACAAGGAAGAGAATCGGGCCAGATCACACTTCTGGATGAAATCTACCATCTTACATTAGTGGGCTCACCCAACTCAACGGTCACGCGCAGTTCTTCACCCAGAAGAGGACCTGCACAGGTTCAGATCTGTCTAAAGAAGTCCAGGGCTTGTTAATATTGTGATTATTTACACTTGAGGTTTCAATACCCTGGCACAAAGTTGTTGTTGTAAATAAATGCCTGGCAAGTCGGGCAGCAATGGTTAACGTTAACAATTGTGGCAGTGGCACCTGGGCACTCTGTGAATTGATGCATATGGCATGAGGAGAGTATGCCAGGCTAACCGAAATGTGCCGGTCCAGAAATGCCATTTCTCTGGTTAACATCAGTTACACAAACCAAATTTTGTCTGGGTTTCTCACTTGAGAATCCAGTTAGGGTTCACTGTTTCTTAGCTATCACCAGAAACCCTGATTTCTTTCAGGAGAGATGGTCCCTAGCAACTCGGTGGCAGAATGTACACCCCTCCAAGGCCCAGTCTCGTCTTCAGGAGAGAGCCTGTTGCCCAGCTCAGCACCAAGAAATGAGGATGAAGCTAGCAGAGAATCCCAGCTTCCTCAATCTCAGGGCTCCCCTGTTTGGTTACGCTCATCACATGGTCCTCACAGCATCCTTCCTTGCTGCATCTCCATTTGAGTATCATGGCCAGAGATTCTCTGTCTCAAACCCAACCCAAACCTGGGCTGCTGAAGCCCCTGTTATTATGTAGTCCGGGGATCCCACAGATAGCTAGAGCCTGGTGTTTTGAGGGATGGCTGGCAGCTTGGCTCCTGCTGGTCCTGGCAGCTGTTATGGCTAGAGATTGCAGTGCGATGCAAAGGGAGCCATTTGACAGTGTTTGCACCTTATCATTTCCAAGGAATCTCTGCTCTTGAGACAATCAGTGCTCTCAGCTGTCTGTCAAGTTCAAGCACTCTTTACTGTAAACATATCCAAGCACTGAGCTGAGGAAACTCACCACAAATGGTATTATTTGTGGAGCTCAATTTCATCATCTCTGTACCATTCTGCTACTCTTTCTTACCCTGTCAGTTTGGGGACATCATTGGCCTTGAGGAACTGGCTTTTTAAAGCCCTTTTTACTTCTGATTTGGAGCTACGGGGCATCCTCTGTCACTGAGTTCACTGTTTGATGATGGATGAGACAGTTCCTCTGGGCTGTCACCTTCCTATTCTGCTCTGAGGTCAAGGGCAATACCTTTTGAGGACAGTCCACTTGCCTTATACCTGAATTTTGTCTGCCATAGGAGACTGGATGGACACTCCATAAACAGATCTGAGGGGATTAATAAAGTTAGTTTTCATTATTACAAATTGTTATATAAAATATACTATGTGGCTGGGAATGTAGCTTGGTGGAAGAGTGCTTGCCTGCATATATAAATATATATAGTAATATATATATATATATATATATGATAAAAGAAGATATATACATATATAAAGAAGATAAAACAAATATATCTCATCTTATTTTCCTGCTCTGATAATGATACCCTTATAATGGGAACAAAAAAAAATGTATTCAAAGCTATGGTTTCTTTGTACCTTTAATTTTAGTAAAAGAGCCTGTTTCAGGGGAAAAAGAAGGGAAAGTAATAGAGCAGGAAATTCTACTCTGGCCTCCCTGTGCTCATGCACAAAGACACACACACACACACACACACAGAGAGAGAGAGAGAGAGAGAGAGAGAGAGAGAGAGAGAGATGGAGATAAAGATAGAGACAGAGAGACAGTGAAATAGGGCCAAAGAACAGAGAGAAAATTGATATCAAGATACAGATGTGCAAATCTAGAAGATAAACATGAAATGCTAAAATTGCAAAATGTTTCCAGGCATCCTTAATGACTTTTCTGAGTGATGTGCCAGTTGGGAAACACAGGAATCTGGAAGAAAGGAGTCTTAGTGTTACTGAGAAACAATGCATCGTTATAATAGAATCTATCGCATTCCTATTATCTTAAAGGAAGACTTTGAACAGTTTGTCTCTTCTCTTGACCCAGTCCTGCATGCCTTCCAAAGCAATGCCGTAACTCACTGTTCTCAACTTTTGAATCAGGTAAACTTTTGTTTTCAAGACACTGTCTCCACACTGCAGGAGAGGTCCAGTTATTTCCCTTCTGCTTCAAGGCATGAGCGTGCACACAAGCACCATGCTCTTGTCCAGGCTTTCTCTGAATGCCAGCTCCTGACAAATAGGTGTACATTAGCGTTCTTCAGTAAATTTCCTTGTGTGATTATATGTGGAGTCCTCTGAAAGATCTTTTGCCTAGCTCTCCAGAAGGCCTTGTTCCTATCACTCATCATCACACAACCCAGAAGAAGAATGTACAGCTCATTAGAGTGGAATATATCGTTCTAGATGTTCTATACCCTGTGGGGTGATTTGAATGAGAATGACCACCACAGGGTTATATGTTTGAATACTTGGTCTCCAGCCGGTGGACTGTGTAGTTTCTTTTTTAAAAGTGATAGATCACTCAGGGTAAGCTTTCCTGTTTCAATAGCCCATCACATTCCCATTTAGCATTCTGACTACCGCTCGTGGATAAGGATATAAATTCTCAGCTACCGCTCCAGCAGTGGACTTGGCTAACTGATTTTAAAAACTTTTTATTAATTCTTTGTGAGTTTCACCTCATGGACCCCAGTGCCACTTATCTTCCTGTTTCCTTATATCTGCCCTTCACCCTTGCAGACTGCTCTCCAAAGTAAAAAACAAACAAACAAACAAACAAACAAAAAATAAGAACAAGAACAAAAAATAAAATAAAATAAAAACATTTCATCGAGGAAGCTGTAGTATGTTACAGTGTGTCCCGCAGTATGTCCCTCTGTCCACACATCTTCACTTGTAAATGTTCATTGCAATGAGTCATTGATCTGGTTCAAGATCTCTGGCTTCTGTGACACCATCAATATTGGGTCCTCTCTGGACTCCTGGTTATCATGTTGTCCTATGTCATGGAGATTCCGCAGCTTTGAATCAGCGGGACTTGCCTTTTATCTCATCCCAACGGTTTATAGATGATATAGATTTTGGTATGAGCCAACTCAGAGCCCTGCATCTGGGTCTTGGTGGTAGTTAAGCTGGTTAGTGCTCCTGCTCTTGCTAATCTGCTCCACCAGGGCTGGCTCTCCAGCACTGTTCAGGCTAGGCCACCTAGTGCTGTCATCAGCAGGAGGTAGGGTCAACTCTCCTGCTCTCATGCCCCCAGGGCTGGCTAATCCAAAACCAGCTCCACTGTGCTGCCCAGTCAAGGTGTGGGGCCTCTTCCCTCAAGTACTGTAGCCTATAAGGGTCAGGGCCTGTTCTCCAGAGTGCTGCAGCCAGTGAAGAGGCAAGGCTAGCTCTTCCATGCTCCTGCCCTTCGGGCCAGCTCTCCCCACTACCTCAGATGACAAAGGGGGGAGGAAGGGAGAGCATCACCCTCTCACCTACACCACCTCATGGCAGATAAATGGTGGGGACCAGCTCTCCAGCACTCTTACCCTCAAGGCTGGCTCACCTGCACCCCCTACACCAGGGCCAGCTCTACTGTGCTGCCCAGATGAGGTGTAGGGCACACTCTCCCAAGTGCCGCAGCTGGTGAGGGGCAGGGCCCGCTCACCCGCTCTTGTGACCAGGGGTCAGCTCTCCTGACTGCCTCAGGTCGTAAAGGGTGAGAGGACAGAGGGCATTTCCCATCAGTCCACCACACAACAGAAGCCTACTCTTGTTTTATAAAAAGGGGGAAATAAAACTTGGAGAGGATTTTGTACCTGGCTTTGGGTAACAGGGAAAGAACTGAGAGCAATATGACTGTTTCAAGTTATGAAGTCGCTGCTATTGCATACTGTTATGACAGGTAAAACTATGTTCTTCATCACTACAGGAGTACAGTGACTCAATTGCCAGGGAGTCTGTGATGATTATATACATCAGGACAGTCCAGAGTGCTGCAGCCCATCAAATCTTAGGATTAAAACATTCATTTCTCATTCTCCCTGTGTTATCATCTTGTACCAGCTAGAGACACCCTTGGACATTGCTTTCACAGTGTGGCCAAGGTGACGGGTTGGAACTCTATCATCCTGCTTCTTTCTCCACAGTTCTGGGGTTATTTGGTGTGCACCACCGTATCCAGCTAGCGGCTCATGGTGCGTAGCACTGACATGGTGTGCTGCCTTCCAGCCAGACCAGTACATTCTTTGTGTTGTTTTGTGTTTTTGAGACACGGTTTCTTTATGTATCTTTGGCTATTCTACAATTTACTCTAAAGACTAAGGTGGCCTCGAACTCACATGGGTCTGCTGGCCAATGCTGGGATTAAAGATATGCACCACCACTGCCCAGCAGACCAATAAACGCTTCATGTTCAGTTCAAACAAACTTTGAGATCCATAAAATATGCAGAAAAATTAATATTTTTCCAGCTTTAAACACCTTCAATCAGATTATTTGTAGACCAAAGATTGTTGTTTGTCCTAAGAACAATTAAAAAAATATCAGAATGATCCATTATTCTATTGTATGGGTTTTGAGTCAGTGTTATAACAAGTTACTACAAACTTCCTGGCTTAAAACAAGGCCAACTTGTTCTTTTGTTTTGTTTTGTTTTTGTTTTCAGTCATGAATCTCGCAGGCCTAGGACTTATGAGCCAGTACTGCTTGCTGCTTTCCTGCTTAAGCCTGCTGGGAAGAATTTGTTTCCTTGAATTTTTCAACTTCTCTGTCTCCACCCCTGCCTCTCTCTGCACCCTCTGATCCACTGTTGATTTCCTCAAATGTCTGTTGGGACAACATTAAACTCCTTAGCAAAACTAAGCCAATTTCTCTGTCTCCACACTCACAATATAATTACATCTTCAAAATCCCTTTCACCACATTGGGCAGCATGCTCCCAGTTCCCAGGGGTTAGGATCTGGACTTTTTTTTTTTTTTTGTGGTAGCTGATGCTTTACTCTTAAAATAATTCATTGCATAAAGTCCAGAAATGCATTGCAAAAATTAAAAATAAAGCAAAATCCAAAATGTAAATGTAAAAGGCACAGTAGAGGCATCACAATATTATTGTTTATAGTTCTGTAGTTTTGGTTTCTACAGCAAGGATTCAGATTGTTGATTTCTTCCTATATCACCTTTTGGGGCTGGCCTCTGCTTGCTAGCTGAGTCCAATCAACCATGACTGTGGCATTGGGCAGATTGACATTTACCTGATACTTTGCTGAACTGAGTTCTCTCACTGATGGTTCCAGAGTCCTATGGGTTACTCTCCTGGGTTTCTTATGCTGGGTCATTTCCATTTATGCCATCCTTTCCCCTGCCTTTGTTCTGTATGCATAGCAAAGGCTGTGCAGACATGAGGATCCTGTTGCAGAACTTGCAGGTTGTTAAGAGTGGAAGGGATGAGCACTCAAGGGTGGGTCTTTGAATTTTACACTGCTTCTTTAAGTAGAGAAGACCACACTAGGTTTACCCCCGATACACACTTGCTCCTCATTTATAAGCCACTTCCTGGTTGTGGCTATCCAGGCCTGGTGCCATCTATTCTTGCCTCAAAGTCAAAGGACGTGGAGTCAGACTCAAGTTTATACTAGCAGCTGCTGAAACAGAAAGCTGTGGAGGAGGCAACTGGTCTATCCAAGCTTCCCTGGGAGAGGTGTGGAGGCCTTGTACTTGTTCTCCTCCCATGAATGGGGTTAGACTGGTTCTCACACTACTGTCCTCATGAAGATCTTCTATGTCCTAGGAAGGGAGACCCCTAAGAGGCCTGTGTGCATGGAATGCCCGCCTTGTGCTCTAACTTACCTATTCTACATTGACATAAATTATTTGTAATTATTTATTGGATATGGTGTTGTGATTGGATATAAATATTTGCTGATTAGTGATTGAAGCAGAGAAATGACCATTTCCTATCTCCTCTAACAATGAATATACGTGTTAGGAGCCTTCAACCTCTCTCCTCTAGCTGTTTGTACATGTATGATTATTTGTGGTAGACTATAGTTGCTCTACTGTGCTGTAGAACACTCGAACTACTTTTCTTCTTTCAACAGTAGTTTATGAAAAAGAATGACAAAATCTCACGGAACAAAAGACAGTATTATCAACAAATGGTGTTAAATAACAACAACTGGATTTTCACATGTAGAAGAATTAGACTTGTATCTATCACCTCATACCAAAATCAAAACAAGGCCCTCCAAATGGATCAAGGACCTCAGTGTGAAACCTGGAATGCTAAAGTTGTCAGGAGAAAATGTAGGGTTCTCCCAGATATAGGTATAAGAAAGAACTTTCTCAACAGGACTCTATTTGTCCAGGAATTAAGAACAACAGAAGACAAGTGGGATACCTAAAATTAGAAACCAAAAGAAACGTCAAATTAAGAGAGGAAGCCTAGAGTGGCAGAGAATCTTTTCCAGAGTGATGACATCTGACAGACAATATTCAGAAAATAGAAAAAGTTAAAAAAAAATGAAGTCAAGAAATGAATAATTCCTGAACAGAACACCAACAGCACAGGCTCTAAGAGCAACAATCAATAAATGGGACCCCATGAAACTGAAAAGCTTCTGTAAAGCAAAAGACACTGTCATCAGAATAAAACGACTGCCTACAGATTGGGAAAGGATCTTCACCAACCCTATATCTGACAGAGAGCTGATATCCAGAATATATAAAGAACTAAAGAAGTTAAAAAGCAATAAATCAAGTAATCCAATTAAAAATGGGGTACGGAGCTAAACAGAGAATTCTTTGTAGAAGAATATAGAATGGCAGAGAAACACTTAAAGAGATGCTCAACATCCTTAGCCATCAGAGAGATGCAAATCAAAATGACCCTGAGAGTTTACCTTACAATCATCAAAATGGCTAAAATCAAAAACTCAAATGACAACACGTGTTGGAGAGGTGTGGAGAAAGGGGAACCCTCTTCCATTGCTGGTGGGAATGTAAACTGGTACAACCACTTTGGAAGTCAATCTGGTGCTTTCTCAGACAATTAGGAATAGCGCTTCCTCAATTCTCAGCTATACCACTGCTATGCATATACCCAAAATTTGCTCAAGTACACAAGGACACTTGCTCAACTATGTTTGTAACAGCTTTATTTGTAATAGCCAGAACCTGGAAACAACCCAGATGTCCATCAACGGAGGAATGGATACAGAAATCGTGGTATTTTTACACAATGGAATACTACTCAACAATCAAAAACAAGGAAATCATGAAGTTTGCAGGCAAATGGTGGGATCTAGACAAGGTCATTCTGAGTGAAGTATTCCAGAAGGAGAAAGACATACATGGTATATACTCACTTATATAGACCTATAAGATATGATAAACAATGAAATCTATACACCTAAGGAAGATAAACAAGAAAGAGGACACAAGATGATCAATCCTCACTTAGAAAGACAAATGGGATGTGCATTGGATGTAGGAGAAAACAAGTAAAAAGACAGGAGCCTACTACAGAGGGCCTCTGAAAGACTCTACCTAGCAATGTATCAAAGCAGATGCTGAGACTCATAGCCAAATCTTCAGCAGAGTGCAGGGAATCATATGAAAGAAGGGAGAGTTTGTATGACATGGAAAGGATAGGAGCTCCACAAGGACCAAATATATCTGGGCATAGGGGTCTTTTCTGAGATTGACACTCCACCAAGGACCATGTATGGATATAACCTAGAACCTCTGCTCAGATGAAGCCCGTGGTAGCTGAGTAACCAATTGTTTTTCCCTAGTAAGGGGAACAGGGACTATTTCTGACAAGAACTCAATGGCAGGCTCTTTGACCTCCCCACCCCCCAAGGGAAGAACAGTCCTGCTAGGCCACAGAGGAGGACTTTGCAGCCTGATACCTGATAAAACAGGGTCAGACAAAAGGAAAAGAGGTTCTCCCCAATCAGTGGACTTGGAAAGGGGCAGGGAGGAGATGAGGGAGGGAGGGTGGGACTGGGAGGGAATGAGGGAGCGTTATACAGCTGGGATACAGAGTTAATAAAATGTAACTAATAAAAAAAGAAATTCAATTAAAAATGGGCTTTCAATCTGAAAAGAGTTGTTTTTTAAAAAAGAAAAAAAATAATTGAGAAGTATTTCAGAAAGGTTCATCGTTAAGAATTACTGAAATGTTGCTGAGTGGTAGTGTCACAAGCTTTTAATCCCCAGCACTCATGAGGAAGAGTGGATCTCTGTAAGTTTGAGGCCAGTCTGGTTTACAGAGTGAGTCTCAGGACAGCCAGGGCTACACATAGATACCCTGTCTCAGAAACAAAAACAAAAACAAAACAAACAAAATTAAAGAAATGCAAGTTTAAGTAACATCTCAAACAGAACGGCTATGGTCAAGAAAACAACCAACCACAAGCGCTTGTGAGAATGTGGGGAAAAGGGAGCCTCATTCAGTGTTGTTGCTAGAATTGCAAACTATCGTAGCCACCCTAAACTTTTTGCGTCCATTTCAATATTAATATTTTAATATTTCCAATCTGTGTCCAATTTTGTTAGATACTTTCGTAAGTAGGTGTAGTATGTCAGGCAAACGATCGTTAACAGGATCCTGGAATTTCTGATTGTCCTTGGATGGGTGACCAAGTCAGAAAAGCCACCATAAAAGCCAGAGAAGAGATTTCATTTGATGCTGAGAACAGGGAAAGGGCTCGAGTCAATGCTGACATTTCACGTTCTGGCTGTAGTTTAACAGCTTTTCGGAAGCCAACCCGACTTTCAGAAAATGAAATAAAAACGGGAGAATGATCCGTGTGGAGATGCACAATCTTTGGAAGAGGAAACAGTGCTCTTCCTGGTAATGCCATCTCAGTGACGTCACCGAAAGGTCCCCTTGCCTTATGGCGCCAGCAAAACTCATTGTAAGAAGTTGGGTTCAGCAGGTCTCCAGTTTTATGGGGGTTTGTTCTTGAGCGAGGAGGTGGAGGACATAGAAATGACTTTTCAGTTTTCCCGCACCACAAGTGATTTTGTGCCAAAGGGGTTGAGCGGCTGAAGGACCTGCGTTCCGAGAGGGCTGCTTCACAGTTAGCCAGGAAAGATGCCTTCCCCATATCAATCCAGCTTGGAAGACATTTTGTCGTCTACCTTCCCACACAAAACAATGAAGCGCTTCCGGTGCTAATGGCATAGCTTAAAACATGTAAAACAAACAAACAAACAAAAATTCTGCACTTTTATAAAACTTGATAAAAACAAAAAGCAACATTCAAAGTATACAGTTACCAAAAGTACAGTTACAGAAATGCACTCACTTTGTTTGGATTCTCTAGGACCTCCACCTTCTGTGCCTAGTCTGTTTTGGTGTCTTCATTTTCTACAGAGTTGTCACCCTCTAGATACTTTTTATTTTTTATATTTATTTTTTTGCTTTTGTTTCTATTGCTGTGATAAAGCCCACAACCAGAAAGCACCTGGGGGCGAGGGTTAATTTGGCACCTGCCAAGCTACTTCCTTCACTGACTATGTGTTCGAATATTACATGGTCTCAGCTGATTAAAACAACTGCTGACCTGGTGGAGAAGAGCGTTCATCCCAGCTATGAGGGAGGGAGGCAGGAGGATTCCGAATTCATGTCCTGCTTACACTGCAGGAGTAGCTCAGGCCTGATCAGACGACTTCACAATACTCTGTCTCCAAATGGGAGACATAAGGGAGTCTAAGGTAGGGAGGGCCAGGCAGTGGTGCAGAGCAAGCTCGGCTTGAAGATCCATGAGGAACCAGGGCCTAAACCACGAAACTGGGTGAATTTCAGAGAACTGGAGGGTAATGTTACCGTTCTATTAGCTCTTGAGGGCTCTGGGTCCTCCAGCAAGAGGGAATGAAGCCTCAGCAGCAAACTTTTGTCTGTTTAATAACTTCGCCAGGGCTTATTAGAATTGAGTTCACTCTGTCTTCTAGGATGTTTCCTAAACCAAGATCACACAGGATCGCATGCGCCGTTGGTGACTTACAGCACAGTACAGTCTTCTGGGCGCTAAAGAAGGTGGAGCTGAACATGTGGTCGCAAAGAAAACCCCTAAAAAGAGAGGACTGTTTAGTGCTTAAAGGAAAGGATTTCTGCCTGAGGGAAGGCACACACAAATCAAACAAATGTAAACACCGTTCTTAAACCGTTCATCTCCGAAAAGAAAATAAAAGCTGATATTTTCTTTTCTACCAAGTGCTAGCCATGTGGCCTTCACCAAAGTCCCGCCCCCATCCTTAGTGGTTTACTGTAGGCACTCCCACAGGTTGATTATGGCAAAGGGCAGAGATCCACACCAAATGAAATGTACTGTCCTGTTTTACTTATTGAGGGTATGGGAGAAAAGAAATGGCAGTTATCTAATAACGAAAGTTAACAAGAATTTGGCCCCGGGGATGCTTTGGAGATCGAGTGTTCAGCTTGCCCTTGATTTCTACTTCCTGGTTTGGGGTGGTCCCGGGTCCTAGTAGCACTGCTATGAGGGCAGCTTCTACACATTTGGAAATGATATGGCTGCCCAGGCTGCCTAGGCTGCCTTTGAACTCCTGAGCTCAACTGATCTTCCTGCCTCAGCCTCTTCAGTAGCTGGATGGGTAGTTCAGTGTTGTTCAGGAGAACATACAAATTTCTCTTGTCTGTAATATACCCTTGCTTATTGCTTTTCTTCATTCCTGTGGTTATCACACCTTGCTCTGTAGTAGCATCTATATGAACCGAAGCAACCAATGTTTAAACGTGTGTGGTGTTAGCTAGAATCATCTGGAGAGCTTGTTAGACTAGCATGTTAGACGACTGGGTCTTTCTTTAGCCTAGAGTTTAGAGTTTGAAGAGTCTGAGTGGGCCTGCAAATGCTCCAACCTGGGAATCGCCTGATGTCCTCTTTTTTTTTTTTTTTTAAGATTTATTTATTTATTTTATGTACACAAGTGCTCTATTTGCATATATACTTACATGCATCAGATCATATTCTAGATGGTTGTGAGCCACAACATGGTTGCTGGGAATTGAACTCAGGACCTCTGGAAGAGCAGTCAGTGCTCTTAACCACTGAGCCATCTCTCCAGCTCTGATGTCCTCTTATAACAATACCGATGCCCATGTTTACCGGAGACTAATGAAACAGGCAGTTTGGAGGTGAGGTATGTGGCTACTTCCTCGGCCGTTATAGCAGAGTCTCACAAACAAGGTGGCTTACATAAATAGAATGTATTTTCCCACACCATAAAGCCAGGAGTCTCTTTTGCTTGCTTGTTTGTTTTTCTAGACATGGTTTCTCTGTGTAGCCTTGGCTATCCTGGAACTCATTCTGTAAACCAGGCTGCCCTTGAACTCAGAGAGCTGCCTGCCTCTGCCTCCTGAATGCGGAGTGCTAGGATTAAGGGCATGCACCATCACCACCCACTTTAGCCAGAAGTTTTAAATCAAGGTGTTGGTGGGCTCATGAACCCCCTGAGGCTTCAGGAAAGGCTGTGCTCCTAGCTTGCGGCTGTTGCCACCAATATTTGCCATTGTTTGGTTTGTAAACATCTCATTTCTATCTCCACCTCCACACAGCAGCCTTGTTTGTTTGATGCTCTGTGTCCTCTATTCTTAAGGACATTGCATTGGGTTTATCTTACCTTCTTTCACTGTGACTTCCTCTTCATCTCTTACTTTCATCTACAACCCCCTTTTCTGGGTAAGGTCACATTCTGCTGTGCCAGGGGGACATGGAGATAGCCAGGGTCAGAAAGGGAAAGTATTCCAACTGCATCCAGCCTGCCTGGGTGTTGGGATGTGCTGCCCAGCTTCAGTGAAGAATCTGGCACAGAATGCTGAATGGACGAAGCTCTGCATTCTCTGAGACTTCACAGTGTTCCCAGCAGACAGAGAAGCACGCCCCCAACCCCTTTTAAAAGCTTGTTAAAGCTAAGTGCAGATCCCAGGACTTTAAAGTGTTTATCTGGGAGTCTCACTCAGCCCTAAATTAAAGACCTTGTCCTCAAGCAACTGGAGATACTGAAGGTATTTCTTTGTAGGAAGACCCGATTTCTGTTCCTCAGGGCTTTTTTATAGGGAACATACCCATAAAGAGTCCAGATTATACACTTTGGAAAGCTTTCAATGATAAGAAACAATGTTTTTGAACTTCCCATTATGAACTAGAAATAATATTTTCACTGAAACAAAAATGCTAAATTGCTAAAGTACCTCCCTAGGGTTTTGGATCTCGTGGAATAAAAATGATTGTTTTCTGTGAGTGAAGACCACAGAGGTGTCTCTTAAAAGGCCTGTGATGCGAAGCAGGAGGCTGGATGCCTGCTGTCTGTCTAGACTTGAAGTTATAGAGGCTTTTATTCATGAGGTCCAGGAGTGCGTGAATACTAACAAATAGACAACAGGGCTAAGCCTAGCGTGGCCATGAATGGGACCCTGTGATTACAAGTCAGAATTTACAGGATGAATGAGGTTCATTTTGGACATGGTGGCTTCTGGTACTCACAGCCAGAATTGTCCAGTGGGTTTATTCTGGCTATTATGCCTATATTGTGTATTGGGGTTAATGGTATTAGTGGAGTTCTAGAGCTGAATAGTGACCCCTGTAAGAGGGCTGAATGTAGGAGTACTTACCTCAGAACTAGAAGTCCTGGATTCTGGTCTCCACTCCACTGTCAGTGACCTTGAAGTTTCTTTGTAATTTTTAATTGTGCTGATGTATGAGGTACTAGTATAATTAGTAAGATCTGATTTATGTGCCTGGCTTTGCTTTTTTTTTTTTTTTTTTTTAATAAAGCTGAGATTTGGTCACTCACTTAAATTTTTTTTTTTTTGGAAGAACTTTTCCATTAGTGTAGTTCTGGTTTTAATAAACATTATGGTAGGAAATTCTTTCTTACAAAAATCAGGAATTATCATTACTTAGCAAAACGCTAAGTGCTTCTGCAGCACTTATGATGATCTTGAGATCTTTATAATTACATGCTCAATAGTTCTAATAATTTCTAGTCTTCTTTTTGAACTGGTGTCAGCGATAGCTTTTCACCCTGGCAGAGTCTCAGTCTTCCTTTCAAGTGTCTTCTCCGCTAATGAAGTGCTGAGAGACTGAAATTGTCTGCTGCTTTCTGTTTTTCTGTGTATGCTGTCTGTGTGTGTGTGCAAGGGTATGTGTGTGTGTGTGTGTGTGTGTGTGTGTGTGTACATGCTGTGTGTACATGCTGTGTGTACATGTGTATGAGCGATAGAGAGACTTAGGTATGTGCACACACATGCAGAACACAAAAGACAATCTCAGTTGTTCTTCAGGCATTGTCTACTGCTCTCTCTCTCTCTCTCTCTCTCTCTCTTTTGAGACAGGGCCTCTCACTGGCCAGAGCTCTCCAAGTAGGTTAACTAGGCCAGTAATCCTGAGGGATCTTTCTGTCTCTGCCTCCCTAGCACTGGGTCATAAGCTTGTGTCACTATGTCTGGCTTTCTTCTGTAGGTCTGGGTGTCAAACTCCTGTCCTTATACTAGAAGACAAATACTTCGCAGAGTGAGCTATCTGGTTGCCTCTGTGTGCTGTGTTTTGCCTTTCTTCAGTCTTCAAATCAGGGAAGAGGTACTTCCTGACTGATTGGTCTTCCTTTGTTCCCTGCCAGCTGTCCAGCACACAGATGCCCGAGGCCTAATTCTGTAGAGGGAAACAGTTCAGAGAGGAATTTCTTAACTCTAGAGGAAACTCATATTTATGGAGAATAAGTAGATGCAAAACAATTTAATATTAGCCCTTTTATGCTTTGTCCCTGCTTAGAGATGAGCTGGCAAGCAGCCGAGTCTTCGACGATGCAGGTATGCAGATTTCATTTGTCCTTTTTAAACATTTCTTGGATTTGCTCTCAGTGCTTATATAGTTTTTCTTTTCTTTTTTAAATTTTATTTGTTTACTCTCTTTACAGCCTGATCCCAGACCCCTCCTTCCTCTCCTCCCAGTCCCGCCATCATGCATTGTTCCCCACATTCTCCACTTCTCCTTCTTCTCAGAGAACAGGAGGTCCTTAGGGGGTATCAGCCCACCCTGGCACCTCACATCACAGCAAGACTAAGTGAATCTTCTTTCACTGAGGCCAGATGAGGCAGCACAGCTAAGGGAACAGCTGCTAAGGGATCCAAAAGCAGGCAACAGAGTCAGAGATAACCTCTACTCCCATTGTTAGGAGACCCTTATGATGTCCAAGCTGCACATCTGCTACATCTGTGTAGGGCGTCTAGGTCCAATTCATGCATACTCTTTGGTCAGGGTTTAGTCTCTGTGAGCCCCATGGTCCCGGGTTAGTTGGCTCTGTAGGTCTTCTTGTGATGTCTTTGACCTCTCTGGGTCCCTCTATCCTTCTTCCCCCTCTACCACAAACCTCCCCAAACTTGGCCTGTTGTTTGGCTGTGGGTCTCTGCATCTGTTTCCATCAGCTACTGGATGAAGCCTCTCAGAAAACAGTTATGCTAAGGCTCCTATCTGCAAGCATAGCAGAGTATCATTAATAGTGTCAGGGGCTGGCTCTCTCCCATGGGGAGGGTCTCAAGTGGGGCCAGTCATTGGTTTGCAATTCCCTCCATCTTTGCTCCATATTTATCCCTGTTCTTGTAGGTAAGACACATTTTGGGTCGAGGGTTTTATGGGTGGGTTGGTGCCGCGCTCTCTCCACTGGAAGTCCCACCTGGCTACAGGAGGTGGCAAATTCAGGCTCCATGTCTCCTGATGTTAGGGATCTCAGCTAGGGTCACCCCCATAGACTTCCAGAGACCTCCCCTGTCCCAAAGACGCTCCCCACTGATTTCCATTTTCTCTCCAAGTCCTTCTCCTTCCACCCCACCCCACCCATCCTTGCTCTTCCCATAGTTCTTCTTTGATACTCAATTTCCCCCAGCACTAGAGATTGGATCTAAGGGTATTACATACTTCAGGCAAGAGATCTACCACTAAGCTGATGCCCTTGGTCAAACTACTTTAAAAAAAAGTTGGTAGCATGCATAACATAAAACTTACTATGTTACCTATTGTAAACATACAGTTCAGTAAGCACGTTCACACTCCTGTGTGGACACAGGGCCCCATCTCCGGAGTGTGTGTCATCGCACACTGACACTCTGTATCTGTGAAACAGCAACTGCCAGTTCCCCCGGTGACTGATGTTGTACATATGTTTATGACTTTGAATGCTGCAAATACCACATATAAAAGAAACTGTATAGCACTCGTCTCTGCGTGCCTGGCTTATTCAGTTGTGGTGCTGGGAATTAAATGCAGGCCCTAAACAAGCGAAACAAGCCCTCTACTACTGCGTCATACCCTAGCCCATTGTTTCACTAACTCTAACATCCTCAAGACTCCCTTGTACAAAGTGTCAGAACACCATTTTTTTGAGCATGAAACAGTTTTTTTTTTTAAATTTTGAGATTATATTGTAATTACATTTTCCACTTCCATTTCTCCCTCCAAACCCTGTCATATACCCCTCCCTCTTCTCCTTCAAATTAATGGCTTCCTTTTATTGCATGCACATACATATGCTCCTAAATATAACCTACTAACAGTATTTCATTATAGGTGTGAGCACATTTGTTTATTTGTTGATTGATATTTGGGTTTCCATCTTTTGGCTGCTATGACGATGCTGCGATAAACATGAACATCTCTTCCGGTTCTTTGGGTGACCCCAAAGAATTGAAATAAAAATTCTTTCTGTATACCCTGAACTATACACTGTGCATCAATAGACAGTTTTCATTTTTAGAATTTATTATTACTACTCAGTGTGTATAGGTGTAGCATATTGCGTGAGCACGGATGACTGTGTGTCGAGAGTGAGCATATGTGTGTTTGTGTGCATGATGTGTGAGCACTTGTGTGCCATGCCGTGGATATAGAGATCAGTTAACAACTTTGTGGAGTTCATTCTCTCCATCCACCTTTATGTGGGTCCTGGGAATCAAATTCAGGTCACCAGGCTTGGGCAAGGCTTAGGCAGCAAGAATTTTTACTTGCTAAGCCATGTCCCTGGCCCAGAATGTTTGATTTTTAAAGATGAGTTAACAGATACATCTTTAATATTTTGTTTTTCCTCAGCAAAGCACACAAGAGGAAATTACAAACAAAATTTATTGATTGGATTTATTCTTTGGAAGTTTCAGTGAATTCTGTTTAATCTTACCTTCAACCTCTCCTTAAAAAGTGCATTTCCTGTGTCAGATGCACACCTTTAATCCCAGCACTTGGAGGCAAAGGCAGGGGCATTGCTGTGAGTTTGAGGCCAGCCTGGTCTACAAAGAGAATTCCAGGACAGTCAGTGCTACAAAGAGAGACACTGTCTTGAAAAACCTTTTATCCAAGCTTTTAAAGACCTCATTTTTCTTGGTGTCACCATCTGTCTCTCAGTTTCCTAAGTTTGCAAATACCATATACCACTCTGGACTCTTTGCCACTCGTTTCCTGAGGTTAGTTTGCCACATTCCACTGTTATTGGTTAGGTTTCTTTCCTTATTCTGTGATGAACTCAGCTGAGCAACGGTCTCTACAGATCACTTCAAAAGCTCTTTGATGTAGCTCATACTTCTAAATTGTTCCCTCACCAACTTTCCAACATTATTCTCTGTGGAACTTTGCTCGATTAGGTTGAAGTCTGATGTCTCGGGATAGCCATTTGTTTGTACTTGGCCTAAGATGGTAGATTCCCTTTTCTCACTGAGGTTCTAAAAGCCCCCTTCTGGTCTGGGTGACCCCAGATTTTGTGAAGCGCATCACAGAGCCCTCAGGCAGATTACAGGCCGATCCCTTCCTGATAAGAAAACTGATCCAGCAAGCATCTGGGAATTTCTAGAAATATTCCACCCTGCTAAGGGTGTTAGTCTTCAGCAGTGACCCTCAGTCGTACTTGGAGATTCTCTCACCCCTAGGATAATTAAACACTGTGTTCTCCTTCTTATGATAGGACCATGCTACTGCATGGAAAATGAGGCACTGTACCACCACATGCAAATCAAGTATTCCTGACCTCCTGACCCCAGTAAATCAGACATATTCACCCTCAAGGTTTATAAATCACTGACCAAGGTTTATAAATCTCTGATTTCAATAAATGTGCTGGCTGGTTGCATGATGTGTGATACCATCAGCCTTCTACCATTGCCACCTGAGAGTCATCATTTATCCCCTGCAGGGCTGAGTCTCATGGGGCCTGCCCTCCAGCGGGCTGGGCCTCGCTGGGCCTATGCCTTGGCATGGGCTTCTGCCCACATCTCTGCCATGCTCAGGACAGCAGCTTAACCAAGAGCTGGAACACTCTGGTATCACCAAAGGTTCTGGAACACCTGAGCTTCCACTGCCACTGGCGATCTCACTCTGAAAGAGCTAGCTAACTGTAACACTCCATGGAAAACTTTTTCACACCCCGGCCTAGCATACAGGCCTCACCCTAAAACACTCTAGCTGCTCTGGAGAGAAACGGAGCCCTTTCTCCATCTGGAAGCCAAATTCAGGCCCCGGCTGAACAGGGAATGATTGTCAGAATGATTTTCTTAAAATTCCAATTAATAAAAATATTTATTTTTCTAGGCTTGGGGAGCATTCAGGGAGGCAGAAGCAAGCAGATTTACGTGAGTTCGAGGCCAGCCTGGTCTACAAGCAAGCCCAGGACAGCCAAGGCTACACAGAGAAACCCTGTCTTGAAAATACAAACCAGAAAACAAAAACAAAGCAAAACAAAAAAAAATATTTATTTTAGGAGTTTCCATATGAGTGTATATATGTATGTGCGTATATATTATGATGAGCATGTTCGTGCCCATTTACCTTTCTTTTTTCTTGTCTCTCCCAATTCCTGCCAGTCCTGTCTGTTCCCCTTGACTTGTGTGTGTGTGTGTGTGTGTACACATGTGATTTTAGGTAGCTATTTAAAATCCATGAACAATATGATGTTTGTCTTTCTCAAACACACTCACTGACTCTGATTACCTCTAGTTGCATGCGTTTTCCTGCAAACAACAAATCTCCATTCTTTTTAAGGGGTGAAGGTTTTTCACAGTACAATAACAGGTCTATGGCATAACTTTTAACTCAAGAATACATGGTGTCTTTAGTTCAGGATCCTGCCTGCCTTCAGAGAGAGTAGCCTCCTTGATTTCCTTCACGTGGAGGCACCATTATTGTATGTTCTCTTCTTGCGTTTCTCTACATTCCAGAGATCCCAACCTTTCCCATTGTGGCTCACTCACCCAATTCCCAAGCAAAGCCATTTTGCATCACAATATATGATCCCACTTAAGTCCTACATCTGTTGGTTTTGCTTCCTCCACACGTGTACTCAGTTCTTGAGGACTGGGTCTCTGTCCTGCAATTTCCAAATCTTGGAAGTTACTAGAGGGGTCATTCATAAAAAGAGACAGAGTAGCCCGAGTCTACACATTTCAAAATGTGGAAAAAGAATTTTATCAGTGCCTCAGGAAGAAATGGCTTTATACCTAGAAAAAAAAATGTTTTATGCCTAGGGAGAAAGCTCTTAGGGTGTTTGTCAAAGACCAGAACAGTAAGAGCACAGCCATTTAAAACAGTTCCGTATGCACCTTTCTCATGATGTGTGTGTGCCTGGGCCAGTGAAGTTTTAAGGCGAAATGCTACCCACGTGAGTCTGTTTCTCATCGTAGGTAATTCTCAAAATATGCAAAACATTCTGTAAGTGTTCCCGCTTTTCGAAGGACCCAGTAGATGTCTGCATTGAACCACAGCAGTCTGTGGTAAGGGGCACGCTCTTGCTAAGTTTGAGAGCTATTTTCAAAGAAAGCTTTAAAGTCAGGTTAATACACAGAAAATATCCCCCTTAAGCAGAAGTTAGGAAGGACAGTTTCACACCTTTTAACAGCTTCATAAATGGATAACTTGATTCTGCAGTAGGCAAATGTGACATCCGGAAAGTGAGCCCCAGATTTGGGCATGGCAACTGATTAGGATATGGGGGTTAGAATGACAGCATTGATGAGGACAGGAGAGGAGAGGAGAGGAGAAGAGAGATTCATTTGAGGAGTATTGTAATATTATTGAAGGCCACAGGAATATTGTGAAATTTTATAAATATGTGTACAACTAAAGGCTGCTAGGGTTTGGGGTTGTGAATAATAAATAATTAGAAGTACAATCCAGATTAGCTCATTTCCATCTTCTATTCACAGACACAGTGCTAGATACCTTTTCACCAAATATATATCAAGTCTTACATCAGTTGATCAAACGCAGCCTGTATCCTGTTCATTTTCCCTGCCCTGCTTGATTCCCACAGATCCTCAGGCTTTGATTTAAAGCTGTGTTATTTTAATTCCAGCTAGCACAGTGCATCTGAGAGTCGCACCAGTGAGTACTGGAGAATTCCTGCTACTGAAGTGCAGTGTGTCCGCTGCTGCGGTTACAAAGTTAAAACGTGAAGACGGGAACCGCTGTATCAATATTTGATTTGCAAGGCCGCAGCACTGTCAACCCCAGAATGCCCTGAATAAACTATTCTTGTGGCTTCGCTGACAGACAGCTTGTCAGGAAATGATCAGTATTGGCCATGATTTCGGGCTAATTTCATGGATGTTTTCCAGTTTCCGCGATCTTCCTTTCCCATTTTCCAAACAAAAGTGCTTCTGAAAATTTCTGTTTAACGTCTTTCACTTTGAATAAAGAGAACACAAAACATTCCCCTCGCAGCTGGTACTGGTGAAATTACTTCTCTGGAGGGACCAGCAGATGAGGGGTCTTGTTAGAGAGGCATCAGGCAGAAGGTTTCATTCTGTACCAAAACCCACACTGAGACCTGCAACCTGAGCTCTGTCCCTCGCTGCCCTCTCCACCTACACACAAACACACACACACACACACACACACACACACACACACACACACACACACCCTGTCTAAATGAACACAGATGGCTGGCACACAGGCTAGGCATCGAGGAAAACAGCCGCAGGCCTGTCTTGGTTGCTGTCATTTCATTCCACAAATACAGTAGCTTCAAGATGCTGTTGTCTCTAAATCTGAGATCAGTCTGGAGTGGCCATTCAGCCACTTCCTGTTGGGACATACAGAAGAAGCATCAGAAAGATGCTCAGATCTTGGTTCAACTAAAATCAAACATTTCTTTAACTGACAAGTTCACTGTCGTATTTAATGAATGCTATATTATTATATATCAAGTCCTAATGGACAACTTGGTTTGTCTGGTTTTTTTTTCCCCCTGCAGAGTTGATCCACATTATCTGATCTATTTGCTTCTCTGTGTGAAATAAATTAGTTTTTAAAATGCAATACAAAAGAGGATAAAGCGAAATTTCACAAATGTTGGAAACCAACTGAAATCTTTAGACCCTCCTCCAATCAAACAGAACACGTATCTCCCCCCATTTATTTTTATATAAAACATGCAAACAATTACCTGGATTTCGAAGGCATAATTATGGTTGATATCTAAAAGGTTATTGTTGATTTATAGACTTCTTTAGTTTAATAGAAGACAGATTTAGGAATAAGAAATTATATTGTTTCTGTAGGAACAATAAATGTCTCAATGGGGGAAATGTAAGATTTAAGAATAATTTTACATACATGCACACACCCTCTCTGCCTATACATACACACACACACACACACAAACAGAGGGAGAGTGTGTGTGTGTTTGTGAATTGCAGTGAGAATTTTGGTTTCTTAAAAAAAAAACACAAAAAAACAGTTACGTTATGTGACTATGTTTCTGTTGTAATCCCAGGTGTGGGATATGGGCTGCTTCTGACTCTCCACTATTTGCCTTGTGTGTGCTCTGTTAGGGGCATGATCCTGCCAGCTGAAGACAGTTTGATTCTGGGGACTCTAGACAGGGTATAAAAAAACCAGAGTTCCAGGAAAATGGGTCCAGCTGTTATTACTGTTGGTTCCTGTTCCTACTGTTGCTGGTTTGAGAAGTGGTTGAGCGAAAAGAGACAAGAAGTTGGAGATAGCCTTGATTTAACTTGCTTCAAGTTAACTCAAGTTAACTCAAAGTTCCTAATCAGCAGGAAGTAGTCTAAAAAGATCTCAATGCCTCTTATCCCCAATAACCTTCTGTCTCCCCTACCTGCTGTTGGGGTGTTGGGAGGGATCAGGATGGAGAGTAGTGTAAAAAAAATACACCAATAGAGGATCTAGGAAGTATTTCTTTCTTAACAACTTCTATGCAAGGAAAATTTCTTCCCACATTGTATTACTTTTTGTATGCCTCAAATGCAGTGATTAAATTCCAAGGGCAATTTTAAGTCTGAATTCCTCAGTTTCTCATCATGATTTCCACTTCTCTGTCTGCAGAGTAAATACTGTATAAACAGGTTTATTTGTTTAAGCAAAAGGTTTAGCGTTATTTACACTTATCATTCATACCTGCATGGTTTTTCTGTATCTTTTACAGACACGTACCCTGACAAGCTCCTTGCTGAATAATGTGATCATGTGTTCAGGCATATTAGAAAAGGAAACCTTGCTTGGACCAGGTTTCTGTGCTTTAGCTTCATATGTGTAATAAATTTTCCTTGCAATGCCATCACAAAAGAGAATTTTAACTTTCAACATTCAGGGGATTCCATAGTGTTAACACTCATAGTTAACCACCACCACCAACAACAACAAAAATCAAATTTTCTTCTTTTAGGAAAAATTTTAATTGACAAAGTCATTTACAAAAGACATAACTGTATCTTATCTAGGATTTTGAATTACAAAAGTTTTAAAATTTGGGGCTTTTATGCAAAATTGACCCAGTGCCAAGAATCCAAAAGCTAAATGTTTCGGAAAGAAAAAAACAAAAAAGAAAAAACTAACTAGTGTGCCTAGATTGATGAATGCATTTAATAACATCCCATAACTACACATGACCTGTATATTCTGTAATATATTATATTTGTTATTACTTTAAATTTGACATCAGATGTATGGTATTTTGTACCTAAAACTGGCTTTTGGAAATAATAGCTCAAGACTTCAACTTCTGGCAACGATGGAGCAAGAAAGACTGGATTTGCTCTCCCACCTTGAGCAGAGAGGCGGCTGTCATTTCCTGAGAGAAGGGAAGCAAAGAAAGCAAGTCCTATGATTACAGCAGCTTAATGACTGGAGTGTCTCAGGGCTGAATGTGTAGAGGAGCAACCTAGCATTGTGGTCCAGCTGAGAGAGGCAGAATTGGTGTTCACAGAGGCCAAGAAACTTAGAATTTGATGGACAGAGTTTTGGAAAGACAGCTTTACTGGCAGAGAGAGAGAGAGAGAGAGAGAGAGAGAGAGAGATGGAGACAGACAGAGACCCAGAGAGAGACAGAGAGAGAGACAGAAAGACACATATAGAAAAAGAGTGATAGAAAGCAAGGACAAGGTGGGATGTGAGAAAAGAGGAAAGAGAAAAGGTAAAAATCAAGTGTGATATTTTTCATAAGTGCTAAATACAGTCTAAATAAATATTTATCCCCTTCCCAATTGTTTCTCTATCAGGTGTGTAAACTGTTTCCTATACGTAAAGGGCATTGTTATGAAGAAGCGGCTATCTAGAAATTTGGATGTCGGAGGGGTGCCCACGAGTTTCTGGATGAGGACTGATTAGCACACATATGACAGTAAATACCTGATATCTAGGGAGGACCACTGAACGGAATTAGGGAGGGAACTGTTCATATTCCTACCAGCCACGGTGGAAAACTCAGCACAAGAGACATCAGGCAAATCCTCAACAAAGACAGACTAAATTAGCTAAAAGCCAAAGCTTCTCTAAATGCATCCTAGCATTGTTGAAAAGCAAGCTTTGAAGTAGGTAAATTTATTCCAGGTAACTCAAATGTGTGGCAAATCAAAATCCAGCATCAATTAAGAGACATTCACAATAAGAGCTTACAATGTAGAAAAATGTAATAGGTATGGTATTCTGTTCTATATCTAAATGTTTGAAGAAGGGTGTTTTATTTAACTCATAGTTTTGAAGCTGTATATCCATCAACAAGAAGTCCCATTGGGCTGGTTTCTGATAATGTCTCTCTTGTTATATTCTAGTATGGTAATGATATCATACAAAATGTTTGTGAGAAGGACAAATCACAGGCTGAGCATGAGCTGCAGGATGGGCAGGGGCATTTTCTTCCTTTTATAAGAACTAACTGGGGTCCTGCAAGAACTATATTACTCCATTCTGAGGGCAATGCCTCAACTATCTTACACATCTTCCATTAGGTTCTGGTTTTAAAAGTATCTCCACATAAAAACCAAACTTCTAGCAACTGAACCTTTGAGGAATATTTCAAACACATCTAAACCATAGCACCAGGTATGTAAAAAAAGGCAATAAAATTTAACCAAGAGTTGAGAGACTATCAGCTAGTAGAAAGAAAATAGGAAACGGCAAAGAAGACAGAATTAGCAGACTAAGAGTGCAGTAGACAAATACTGTCCACGTGTTCAGAGATGTAGAGGAATAAGTGCCTCTACATCACGGCATAAGCGCTGTGAACAGTAAAGACTCAAATGGAAGTCCTAGAGACAAAAAGTACATCTATGGCTCAGAATGAGAACTAAAGCTTAATGAGCATTTGCAAGGTGCCAGGTGCTAGACCGAGAGTTTCACACACATAGCCTCTCGTTGAACTCACATGGCTTTCCCATAAAGCCACCTTCCCAAAGAGACTTGGAGGAAAGATGAATAATTGAGCAAAATACAGCTGGAATTTGAAACCATGTAGTCTCATGCTTCTAAGCAGCATTCCATGCTGCCAATACTTCTGTTTGCAATAAAATATAACTCAAGTTAAAGAACAAGCCTGGCCTGAAGATGCTTACTGGAGTTTTCAAAGGATCTCATAAAAATTGACAGTCAGTGAGAGGGTGCACCTGTGTGCTTAGGGGACGCTCTGGATGTAGATGTGTTGGAGATCAGAGAGGATTTTTCTGAGACGCTTGTGAGGTCTGAGATGAAGAATGATTGAACTTATTTATATCCTGCTGTTCTCTCCGAAAGCCATGATGGAGATGAATTGAAGGGAAGTTGAAACTTAATAGTGAAAAGAAATGATGTGAGATTGTTGCGTTCTTTTTCCTGCTGCTAAAGTATTCTACAACTGCTATTTCAAGTGTGCACCACCAAGAGTGGCATTACTTGGGGAAAGACACTGATTGTCATGTGTCATGTCAGTGCTAGAACACACATTTTAGAACGTTTAATTCTTGCAATGACCCTTGGAGATAGCTTCAGTCTCTGCAGAGCCGAGCAGAGGAAGTTCATGCCTGAAGTTACATGAACAAAGGTCCTACAAAATGCGTCTTAACATGGCTTTCTCTTGGTGAATGAGTTTAAGGTTTTCTGTCTGATTATAAGTTTTATGTACACTTGTTTTGAGATTTCTCCAATGTATAAATTTTCAAGAAAATTATTTAAATGAGGCAGTCTTAACTATAATTATACATGAAGAATAAAAGCACACAGGTTTAAAAAAATGTCTGAAATGTGAGGATGAAGGCCAGCTATGCAGTAATCATAGTTATTCTCAAGAGCACCTTGACTTCTGTTTATGCTAAGATGAAAGTCTTCCATGTCCATAATTCTCAGAGCACATCATTATGTTAAAGACGGTTTTCCTATGTAGCCCACACACTTACTGTCTTCTGACAAAGATTCTTAGACAAGAAGAAAAGTTTGTTTTTCGCTGTTTGCAGGTAAGATGGAGACTCTGGTTGAGTGACCATGTCACTTACAGCGCAAGTTGGAAATCAAATCAAGTAGGTGATGGTTTCATAGCGACATATAGCTCTCCTGCTCATATAGGGTGAGGAGGCTTGTGGTGGGTGCCAAGTGGATGAATGTGACTTATGGTAGGGAAAAACTGTGTGAAAAACTCACACGTACATCGAAGGAGTCAAGTCAATTCTCTTTCAGTTGGTATCTGCTGACTGTGATGTTGGGCACATTTGCAGTTAAAGATGGAACTGCAAAGTTCCAGGTGCTTGTTAACAAATAAACACACAAAGCTATTGTGTCTACTTAGTTCCAATGCCACAGTGGAGAAATCTGTGTAGCCAGGTATGGAGAACCAAGGCGTACCTGATCTGGCTGCTTGCTACAGTCACTTGTCAGTTACATGTGTATGCACTACTCTTCGGCGCCACAACTCTGATTTCACAGGCTTGAAAAGGCTTCCTGAAAATGGAGATCACCTCTAGATCAAGTAGAACTAAAAATAAAGGACAAACTACCACTGACCCTCACTCTCAAGATATAAGGGCATCGTTTCATAATAAATAAGCTGTAAGGAAAAAAACCTTCCTGCCGTCACAGGTGTTTAAATGGAATAATTTTAACTTTATGAAAGAAAACTCATTCCATTTTTTCCTGTGCTGTAGAAGCCTTGTTAGGTTAAGAGCCTTTTGCAAAAAGGGATCTGAAAGCTACTACCCAGGATACACTTTAGTGTTTGGGATAAACAACAGAGGCTTAAGAATAGAGAGGCCATGGCCAGGGCTGAAGGATGCAGTGTTTGCAAAGGGAACTCTGAGCCTGATGATCAGGCTTTGGTTTCTTTGGTGAGTTATGTCATCAGACCCAGGTAGCTCCCGTTGTTAGATATGTCTTCTTTGGGTATAAAAGCTTACAACCTGCTGCAATGCTTTGGTTTCATGATAAATTACTTGTGCTCTTTGTGATGTCAAAAAGATAGATAAATGTGCCTTGTCGATGTAAATTCCAAATTATTAACTCTAGATAGAGTTCACTTGCTGTGCTTATGCTGTAATTCAGGTAGAAAACTACTTTGAGAATCAAATAAAAGAGATGATCTCTCCCCCCAAAAGTTGCATATATGCACACTTCTACAAACATCTTGCACTCATTCCGGGGGAACCCTGAGACCAATTAAACAGATACCAAAAGGCACCTGCTTTAGTGTACTGAGAGACTTATAGGGTAAGCTATGACGATTCCAAGGCATCCGTCTTGGGTTTCTAGGTGATAGCCAGGAAACCCTTAGTTATTATCCTCTGGCAGCCTTCTCTTGTATCTCTTAATTCATAGTCCTAGACTGAAGGTTAGCTATTCATCTTGGCTCACATTTGTTCCCAGCTCCTTGCCAGTTCTGGACTGCATCTGGCTGATATCCTCAAACTTCACCTAACTCTTACTATGTTTTCCTTACCCTCTCCTCCCTCCACTAGCCAAAGGTTTCTATTCAGCTTCACCTGGATGGTGCAAAACACCAGCCTTTCTCTTACCTGATCCCAAAGAATTCAGATATTACCATCTGTTGATCTTTACAGATTACTGCTGCCTGAAGACTGTTAGCTTCTACCGCGAGGCCAGGCTTCTTGTCTCTCACTGCAAGTCACAGTAACGCTGTGAGTATTCTAAGTTTAAGTACAGGTCATGAAATAGTCATATGTCCTCTCTGTTCCTGACCTACTGCTCTCTCCATTCTGCCCGCGTCTAAATTGTCTCACATTGTTTGAAAGATAGAACAACACCTAGACTTGACATTAGGTCTTCCTATTTCTATGGAAAGAAACGGGTGAGGCAGGTGTTAAAATGCTTACTGACTAGTCATTTGGTCATCTTAATTTCTAGTCAGCAGGGATTCAATCAAAGCAACATTTGGATAGCTGTCTCCAACTCACTGATTCAAAACAGCTTTATAGTATATAGAACTTTCATAGAAAGAATTATTTTTTTAAAGTTAACTATTGATTTGTAGTTGATAAACAAAGTCCTTAAATTCAATGATGATAACTATAGACTCTGTTGTTAGAGAAGATTAAAAACCATCTAAATGTGGTAGGTATTGAACACACCAAGCTATTTTAATTAGAATTTATTAGATGTTTAGTAAGTACATCTAAAATAGTCAATAAATGTCAATTATTATTATTATCCTTATCATTACCATGTGTAACAAACACACTAAAAGCTTTACTTAATCCTCAGAAAACTTCTCTGAGGCAAGGAGTATTACCTTCGGTTTAATGTTGGCTTAGAGAGGCTGAGCAATCTCCTCAGAGCCACTGGTAAGCCATCCATGATGTAAAAAAAAAACATTACCGATTCCAGGCCTGTGCTCTATAAATCACTGAACTCTTTTGCGCTGTTGCCATGAGATAGCATCTCAAAGCAGTTACATGTTTTAAAACAAGGCTTTTCTTCACTATCTATATTCGACGTGGAATGAAACAGCCTGGGTTTGAACCCAGGGTCTGTCACTTATAAGTCATATTTCTTTGAATGTGTGACTTAGGGTCTCTCGGCCTCAGTTTTCTGCTTATAAAGTCAAGCATGGTAGTCATGTCACTGGCTTGTTATGAGAGCTAACACGGGTACGATGTTGAGATTATTGCCTGATATATGCTAAATGCTGTCTCTGCCGCCTGTTTTCCACTCCTTTATTTTCCGAGGAAACCATAAACTGGTCAGCAGAAAAGTTCTCTAGCTGATGATTTCATGCTCACATCCATTATTACACTGTTGTCACTCAACACATACTTGAGTTCCTCCTATATGTAAGGCATGTGTTCAGCCATGGCCATCTTGTTCTTGGGTAGGGGCCAAGCAAATAGAGACTAATTACATAACCTCAGCACAAGAGGCATTCTTTACTGAGTGACTCATTAGGATGTAGGCCATGAAATGGCTTCTATTGCTCACTTTCTCCTGAGTCCTCCGCTAGTTTAAGACTCAGCAACAAGAGCCCTGGGACTGGTGGATGGGTGAGGTCTTCTAACCCCAAGTATTGCCCAAATGCTAGAAAAACAACACAACAAAGTAAGCCAGCAATAGAATATGCTGGACATTCTATCTTTTCTGGAAGCACAATTTTATCTTTAGATAAGGAGGATCGCTAAAATTGCTATTATCAGATCAGTTATTAAAGACATTATCTATTTAGTGAAATGTTAAACTCTTTATCCCCAGTATAACCTCTGAGGACCATCCAAGCAACATTTTGTCTCAGTAGACAGTTACCACAACTCTTGAATAGTGAGCAGTTAGAACTCTATGTCCATTTGAACATAATAGCAGATGTTAAACAAAACAAAACAAAGCAAAACATTCTCTTTTCTGAAAGTTCTTCTTGTTGGTTGCCAGAATCACCACCACCATTTTTTTTTTTTCTCAGTAGGCAAAGAGCTCTGGTTACTGCTTGCAAGGCAAAAAAGGATTAGTCTAGGGAAACATACCATGTCTGTTTCCATCTTGAAGCCTGAGAGTTATGGATTTTGTGACTCACTGAGACAGATATATCCTTGAGATGGGCTAGCCAAAGCAAACATCCTATGAAGTTTCTATTTCGTCTTTTAGATGTCTGGTGTGCTGAAATAACATAATGCTTCCTAAATTCCTCTTAGCCTCAGTTTTCAGCATCATACTGACCAGGGTCTTCATGATGAATTAGAGAATTCCAATGCGTGTAGATATTCTCTACCTAATGTGTTTACCTTAGAATTCCCTTAACTGAAGCCTGCTGCTATTCTGGCTGCGTGAACATGATGGCAGTGGTTGCTAACTTGTGCAGGGTCAGGGTTCCTTAAAACGGTTTCTTTAGTGAAGAGAGTAAGAAGGTCAAGAGATCGGTTACAAGTACAACCCAGACACTGTGGGTACCATCCACCCAGACGCTGGTGCTGTCCAAGTATCAGATTCATGGTAGTCCTGCAGTACCACAACTGCTCACTTCCTGTTGGGTTTTCTGTGGAAGCCATAGCGCATCCTCTCAGTTTTCCTCATTTTCCCCTTACAGCAGGAGTTTTTCAAAGCTTCACGGAAAGGGAATTCCTTTTATGGCTTTGTTGGAGCTATGTACTCGTACTTTGTCCCCAGAAAAGCACATATATAAAGACTGAGTAAAGCTTTTTGGGAATTTGAAGGTTTTTTTTTTTGTTTGTTTGTTAAGTCCATGTTAACAAAAGTCTATGTTAAGCCCTTCGGGATCCCAACATCACTAGTAATCTGTTAGGATAGGTCTAAGTCCTGGGCTTGATTTTAACGGCTGTCAAGTCACATGATTTTCTAAAGTGGCTCTTTTTCTTCTTGAATCTGCACACCCCGAGCTTCAAATTCTACCAGCAGAGCCTCTGTGCACAAAGCTTGACGTCTGGATTCCACCCTGGTCTCTTTCTCTCTCTCTTTCTCTCAAGCATGGAACATTGTCACTATATACGAAAGCAGAATGGTCTACCAGCTCCCCATGCCATGCATGTGAGAACTGAGTCAGCAAGCATCAGCTCAGTTCATCAGCCCAGGTCCAGCCTTGTTTTATTTATGCCAAAACTCAAATGCTGAAGGACAGTCCAACTTGATAATTTATTATGATAATGGATCTCATTTGTGACTGGCTGTGGCTAGTGATACTGTTGAGAACCAATCTCCAGCAATTCTCCAGGATCAAGTAGCACCTACCTGGATAGAGAACACTGTCAATGTGTTAGGAGCACTTACTATTGGAAATAGTAATAACTTGGTCCAAATATTGAAAAATAATGCAAAGTATATTGAGTATAGATGGCATTTTTAAAAAAAGACATTTATTAAATGAATCAGTGCATATTTTTTTCTGATTATAGAGGTAGAAACAAAATCTTTTTTATTCGTGGCATGATCGTGTAAGGAGCTCAGTGTTTTTAAAGTACTTAGCAGTGGTTGAGGATATATATATACTGTTAAAACTTAAGGCTGACAGAAAGATCTACATTCATTTCAGAAGACTGCCAACCTCTTAGGAAGAGGAAGACTGGGGACTGGCAAGAAGTTCGTGATGCCTTTTGTGCTTTCTTAAAAGACAAAAGACAAATGCTAGAGAAGACAAAACAAAAGCTAGAAAAGAACTGTCTGAGCATACAGATCACGAGAAGCCATTGAACTTATGTTATTTGCCATGTGGCAAAGTGGTCCATAATTTTACGTTTCAGTCTGCCTGCTCCATTTTTTAAAGTAGAGATTATATATATATATATTCTCAAGGATGTGTGCAGACATGTATATTTACACAACTGAGATTACTAAACTGCTCAATGTTTCAAAAACATTGGACCTCACTTTTATTATCAAAAGCGCCCTGTGTTTTGCAGCAGTTTCCAGGTCAAGAAAACATGGATCTTTATTTTGGCCAATAGTATTTTATTGGGGAAAAAATTACTGAGTGCTAACTATACCCTTAGTCATTCCATGTATAACTATTGGAACTTGAAAGGAACAAAAAAATACAATTCCAAACAACACATTCTGGTCAAAGTAACTGTTCTCCAGCTTTCTCCTTCCTGCTTGTTTGCCAACATGACCTAGGAAAACACCAAGCTTTGTCCAAGCAATTCGACTGTTCTTAGTCTTTTTATAGGCAAATGCTGGGCCTCTTCAGTGACTCGCTCTTTTAAAGGTGAAGGATGGTGACTCCTGGCAATTCTAGTTGTAGATTTGCATTCTCTTTTCCCTGTGGTGCTGTTATTCCTAGTTGTTTACAGAGCCAAAAGGCCATTGCAGTGGACTGAACTTCTTTTGCCATGAAGACTGCACCATGGCACGGATACAGAGGTATTTCATTTTCAAGGGAGCTCCTAGTTAACGAGAATGTTGCTGTCTAGCCTCTTCTCAGTGGAGTACAGTGGACTGAAAGCAGCTTTTAGCTCCCCGAACTTCTAGCCCTCAGACACAGGGACCCCTTCTATCTTCTTGTTTGTTTCTTTGTTTGCTTTTGTGTTCTGCATCATGGTTCCCTTGGATATCTCAGAGAAAGATTTTATGTTTGGAGGCTGGAGAGAAGGCTCAGCAGTTAAGAGCGCTGGTTGCTCTCCTCAAGGAGTGTTGGGTTCCCAACACTCATATGGCAGCTCCAAGGGATCTGAATCTCTCACATAGACACACATATGCAGGCCAAACACCAACACACATAAAAAAAAAAGATTTTATGTGTAACAGGCTGGTAAAACTACTAAAAAGAAGATAGGAAAGCAACGGAGTGAGACCCTACAGTCAGAAAATAAATGAAATAAAAGAATATGGAAAAAGAAACAAGATTGGTGATAAAAAAAAAAAAGATTTGTGGAAATGGAAGCATGATAACTCAGGAGAGATCAGCATTTCTTCCCTGCACATTAAAAAAAATGTGAAAATGTATTTATGCATTGTCCATACGATAAAAATTTAATGCAATTTAGTGAGAAATAGGAAAGATGAGGATAAAAAAGGAAAGGAAAATGAGGTGAAGCAATGGTGTCAGGGCTGAACATAGCAATGGACTTTTAGTGGCAGGAGGAAACAGTTTAGGGTCAAGAAGACCAATGCAATTACAAATACTACATTCATATGTACATGGCCTAAGTGATAAAGCCAGGAATAAAATCCAGATTTCCTGATTTCTGGCCCTGTGCCTTATGCATTAAATCATGTTGCCTCTGCTTCGAGACAATCATCTTGCATCTGGAACATAAATACAGCCAATTCGAATATGCATCTTGATCTTATCATGTGGTTAGCAAGCCACACTGTTATTACTGTCAGTGAGACTGCATCCCATTAATACCACATTCAGATTTTGGCTACAGATCTAGTGGCAGATTTAAGGTGGATAAATACATTATAGAATGTGATCACAGAAAATCGTCCTCATTCAAAGTACCACAAGGCTAATGGGAAGCTCCAGGTAGTGCTACTATAGGGCCTTCAGAGGGCTAAAAGGGAATTCTGGGAATTTTCATTTTCTGTGAAGATGTGTTCAGCCTTTGTAACTGTAAATCAAGTGGAGTTTCTTTTAAATGTCATGATTTTATTAAGAACTTATTTTTAAATGGAATACTAATGCTTACTATAAGAGATTATACCTTTATTATCATACATGCTGAAGTGAAATTTCTCTAATGTCCCTTTACACTGCTCACATTCCTTTTTCACAGTAATGAGTATGATGTGCTACAGAGATCAGAGAATTGATGAACAGAATTCCATTTATCTGAAGCTTGATGAACGATCAACTTAATACAAATGTTGACACTGAACCTAGAAAGCAACACATTCCAAAGCTTGGGCTTCCCCTTTAGATGTTCCGACTTCATGTTCACAGTGCTCAGCTGCTGTGGAAACCCAAATTACAATTTCTATGTCTGTGTTCACAGCTGCAACCCAAGAATCCACAGAAGGGTAAACAGAGAAACACAATGTGCCACATACAGCTTAGCACTGTTCAGCTTGACAACGGAGGAAAATTCAGATGCAACCTGGAAGACATGGCTGTATGAAGTCAGTCAGGTGGAAAATGATAAATATTGCATGCATTGTCGCATCCATTCATATGGGAGGAATCCACTCATACGAAGTGTCTAGGATAGGTAAATGCACAGAGACAGAAAGTAGGGCGGTGGCTCGGGGCTGAGGAAGTACGGAGCTAGTGACTAATTTGTGCAGAGTTGCCATTGGGAGAGACGGAAATGTTCAGGAGATGGATGTGGGTGAGAGTTGCACAGAAATGCCAAAGTACATAATCCTACTCTTCCATACCTCAAGACAACCCAAACAGTGTTTTAGTTTATCTAAAGATATCACAATAAAAAACAAACAAACAAAGAAAAATAACCAAAATCCCAAACCGCCATGCTAGCGAGTCACATCAGGAGGAATAGATGGCGTTTCTCTACGGAACAGTAAGCATAACCTCAGTGAAGGACACAGTGCGAAGCGGAAGAGGAAGCTTGGGCCTCCTCTTTAGATGTTCCGATTTCATGTTCACAGTGCTCAGCTGCTGGAAAACTTGGGCATATTGTAGAGAATGTCATTTTGAAGGTTTGTGAATCACACGTAGAATTTGCAGAAAGAAGAGGCATTACCGCTAGAGCAGCCAGGTCTTTAAACCTAGACACAAACCTGGAAAGGATTTGCAGCTCAGTGAAGCAGGAGAGCAATGTGTTAAGAGAGCTTTTCTCTTTCTCACTGTTCTCTCTCTAGGCCTCGCTCTGCTCCCTGATGTGAAAGCTGCACATTATATAAAACTCAACTCGATTACACGAAGTTTCCTTTAAAATAGATATTCTCAAATATTTTAAATGCATGCAACTCACCCAGGGAGCTTGCTAAATTCTAGAGTTTTGACTTGGCGTGGCCCCCAAATCTGCATTTCTGAAGCTCTCAGGCGCTGTTGAGATTCCTGGAAGGGTAGCTTGAGTAGTCAGGCTCTAAAGCCCTAAATTCTCAGCACCCATTTCATCAACATAATTCTTTATAAACTGCTGAAAAGACAAAAGTATTGGAGACTGAGCTACTGGGGCAAGCAATCATTCCTGTTGTACCCACAACCAAATTCCTGCCTCCCAGTCTAAGATCACCCTTGTTTAAGGTTATATATATATATATATATATATATATATATATATATATATATATATATATATACATATATATATATATTTTTTTTTTTCTAAAAAAGAACTTGTCTTTATTGGAATGGATGACAGTGTAGAGGGCTCCATGGTGGAGGCTATAGTCCAGGAGAGGCCCCTGATGTGGAGTTCTATACACATAGAGAGCGTGGAGTATTGGGCTAAGTGAGGCACACCTGTTATGGCATGATTCATCTTCAATCTGTAACAATTTTAAAAAACCGAATTAGCTAGCGCCCTGGAAGCTAATGAGCCTCTGCCACCTGCTCATTCCACCTTAGGCTGCAGGTAGCCTGTGGGCAGGCCTGGACCAATTAGTCAATGTAATTGAAGCCAAATGTAATTAATTATATAATTTGGGGCTGTTTGAACTTAATTTCACATTAAATCACATTATGAATCAGGGGCATTAGGAGGGATTAGTGAGAAAAAAGAAACAGGCTCTAGCCAAGCTTCCACAGGAGCCATAATGTGTGGATGGTTTCTTGACCTGCTTCTGTTAGGCAGAGAGCAGATAACTTCAAGCTCCTTACTGCTGTCGATGAAAATCCACATGGCCTGCTCATTCGGAGAACTGGGATGAAGGGGAAATGCACAAAAGGCCTGAAAATGCTGGGTGGGATAAACAAGTAGGGAGGGGGAGGGCAGGGGATTCAGAAAGGGTGCTCATATTTCAGTATTTAATAAATAAGGAGCCAAAACTAAAAACATAGTAGCCAAGAAGCCTAATAATTAAACTATAACCTAATTTTCCTCACTGCTGCCTGATAACCGCTAATGATAAGTCCCAACTTCCAAATTTCTGTTAATATGGCCATTTTTGGAAATAGACTATTTTTTTTAGGTGATCAAGTAAAGATAAAATCATTAGGATGAACTCCAAGCCAACATGACTCTATTCTTACACAAGTGAAAAATTTGGACACAAGGAAGAAAAGTGATGTGAAGAAACCACGAACCCAATCACCCTGGAGCCCCAAAGCTAGAAGAGATAATTTCCATTGGGTAAATAAATAAGTATCCTAAGTGCGGTGCGTTTAGACAGTGGGGTATTACTCCGCATTAAAAAGAAAGAGCTACCATGCCATGGAAGACATTTAATGGGATATTGCGAGTGGAAGAAACCAATCTAAAAAGCATGCATGCTGTGGAGTCCAGCCATGTGACACTCTAGAAATGGGTAAACCATGGACATGGTGAGAGGTCAGGAAAAATATTTCCATGGAACGAGAAGAGGGAAGGACAAATATTTCAAGCATGTTTCTTTTGAGCAGTGAAAATATTCATGATATGGCAATGGTGAATACATGTCATTGTGCTCCCTTGTCCAAATCCACAGTATGACCAACACCAAGAGGGAACCGTCCTGTAGCCATGTCTTTGGCTAGTGACTTGTCCATGTAGGTCTAGTAATTGTAAAAAAAAGTCCTACTTTGGTAGGGGCTGTTCAAAAGGGAGAGACTGGGCCTCCATGGAGGTAAGGGGAATACTGAAATTTCTGTACCTCACTCTCAATTTGCTGTAACTATGAAAGTGCTCTAAAAAGATAAACCTCTGAAAGCATTCTGAAGTTACATTCCAATCCGTATTATTTTTTTCTTTGAAGTCATCTCAACATTTATTATTTCTTTTAGCTTGTGCTAACCTGAAAGCTAAAAACCAGAATCTCAGTATTTATAGCCTGCATGCATCTCTGTGGCCAATAGAGTTGAGAAAGTTTTCATATTTCTAAACATCTGGTGTTCTATTATGTGAAGTACCAACTGCTCCTTGGCAGTTGTTACTTTATGCTAACAGAATATGTTCAAGATAGTAACAAATGGTTATTCTGAATGTTTTTTCCCATATGTGTATTGTATGCTCTATTCATGTACAGCAAATGTATTCTTTGAGTTCAGAATATATTTTGTTCATTTTTATCATGTGGTAAAGTCTGTCAATTTTTTATGACTGATACTTTCTTTTAATTTTATGCTTAGGATTTGAACACATATATTAAATGTATGGCAAGTTATATTTGTTTACATTTTAAAGTGTTTATGTTACTTATACCATATTCAAGTGATAAAGACATGAAGGTAAGTGGCATGGGAATAATGTTTATGTAGAGTGTCATTAGAAATTATAGAAAGTATAGTAGGTTCACATCAGAATGATGAATTTGAAGTTGAGACAAATCATAGTTTACTTAGTTTTATAGATCATGTTAGCAGGCCATTCTCTAACATCAGGGAATACATATATGAAGATATATGTGTTGAGGGGAACTCATATTATTGTTTCCTTATTCAAAGTTAGGGATGAGAGTCTTCTAGTGTCACTAGTTAACAATGAGCGTAAGGTAAAAGATTCTTTACTATATACCGGAAGCTTATAGACTAAAGCATGCATTAACATGTGAATTTCATATATATAATATATATATATAAAATGGTGAGGAAAGTGTCAGAGTGATCATTAACACAAAAGCATAATGTTACCATTAAATCAAGGCAAGAGATTTACAGCCAATGCCACTGTGTGTACCTGTTCAAGCGAACATTTGGCCTCGTGTCTGTATCACCACTGCCAGGTAGACCCAACTTCCACGTGGTAGTGACGCAAACCTTTAACACCAGCACTTGGGAGGCAGAGGCAGATGGATATCTGTGAGTTTGAGGCCAGCCTGGTCTACAGAGTGAGTTCCAGGACAGCCATGACTACACAGAGAAACCCTGTCTTGGATAACAACAGCACAGAAACCAAAATTCCAGACAGACTCAAGTTCATTCACTTTGCATGTATATTCAGCATGCAACCTTCAGTTAATAATGTAGTTCAGTGGGCAGCTTGACTCCCTGGGATGGTAATGCTCTTCTAACCAAATGCCAATAGTCTCATCAGCCTGATACATGAAGTTTTGTATCAACTCCCTCCCTACAATATGTTCCAATAGCAACCAATTAATTCTGTGAGATAAAGTTCAAGCTATATCTGCAATGGCCTACATGGGGGGTTATGTGGTCCTGGGCTTCATCTGTCTCTACCATATTTTATTCAAAAAAGGACATATTTTTTTAATACACACAGTAATAGCTACTGACCTCCATGTGGTATTCCTTGTAGCACACACGTGTTGGCTGTTATTGTGACAGAAGGAGAAGGAGATGGGTCGCCAATGATAGTGGAGATTAAGCATTTCAAAATTATCAAAATACGAAAACTGTCCACATACTTTTTAATGAACAGGAAATAATTCTTGGTCCCGCGTGATTTAGTGCTTTATAGGCAGCTTTAAAAGAACTAACCAAACGTGACTGAACGGCCAATTCCTATATCTGAGACATGATCTGAGCCTTTGCCCTTCTAAGTGCCGTTTTTAGTTCTAAAGATACTGTGATCAATTGGCATGGTGGATACCACACAGGAAAATATCTCCAAGTAGAGGCAAATCAGGGATTTTGGAGTTATGTTATGTAAAAAACACTCATGATTGGTGAAGACAAGAAAATGAACAACCTGGAAACATAGAGGGAAATGTGAGATACATGAATGAGGTGAGCATTAGTGACTCAACAGAGTGTTTTTGAATGGTTACTTCTGGAAGCACTTGGATTTGTTAGCTGGCAATGAAAACCCAAATCTATCCCCTCTTAGAACTTAATTCAAGAAAGAAGAGACAGGCAATAAAAAGCAGACAAACCAAATGAGTAAGTTATGTAATATTTTAGGTGGTACATGCTATAGTCAAAGGAATTATAGAGCAATGTAAGATAGGAACAGGGACCAGAAATGTGGTGAAGATGGGTAAACTGAGAGTTTTAAATAGGCTAGGGATAGGGATGAGGGCTCATTGAAAGATGAGGTTGGAGTCAACACTCAAAGGAGGTGAATACCTGGGTACTCAAGGCTGAGAGCTATCATACAAGACCCTCCTTACATCTTACGTTGTTATAAAGATTCCATTATTCCAAGGGGAAAAAACAAAATTCTGTCTTGAAAATATCCCCCAAAGCATTTGTCTGCTGGCTAAAACCAAAAGGAGTAAAGGCATATCCTGTAAACAGTTCTTTCCAGAGTTGTAGGTCACAGGTAGGCTAAAAAGAGCAAGCTTGTTTTCTTAATGGTGGCTATCAAAATGGACTGCTTTCCCGTCATGTGCTTGCAAGAAAAGGGGCCAGGTGGAAAGAAGGAATCTTTGGATGGGCTTTGTAATCACTGGCTTGGCTTCTCTCTGATGAGAAACAAAACACATTCCTATTCCAACTGTGCTGATAAAAAGATCCTGTTAGGGAAGACTGCATTCCAAGGCGTGCAACTTCAGTGAACCAGGAGGAAAATGTTATGATGATCTCACTGGAGGAAACCACAGCTGAAGGAGAGGTCAGAGGTGAATAGATGAAGCCAGAGGATGGTAAGGGCCACTCACCATGCCGTATTCTTTTGTGGAACAGGGCTGGTGGCATGGCATTTCCCATAGATCAAGCCTGATATTTCAGTCTGTATGTGTGTGTATGTGTGTGTGTGTGTGTGTGTGTGTGTGTGTGTGAGAGAGAGAGAGAGAGAGAGAGAGAGAGAGAGAGACTTCTGATGGAATGCAGAGTCAGCTAGGGGCTCAGTTTCTTTACCTGTAGCACAGGGAATGAACACCTGCCTGACCTAGTTCGTTGAGCTGCTGTGATAATCAAATGAGCTGAGAGCAGAATTTGCTCTGTAGTAATCAAAGGCTATACAAATGGGAGGGGTCATTCTCAAGACGTTTATCCTCATCAAATAGCTGATCTAACATTTGATTTATAGTTCACACCTGGAAATAACCTGCTTGTTCAAGACCAAAGACACCTCGGTCATGTGGTTTACTATCCTATCTCCCGCCACAAAGGCTGAGATGGCCAAAAGGAAGGTAGAAGGGTTAGACAAAAATCTAGTCTGATGCTAAAGCTTAGGGAGGAACAAAGAAGAAAATCTATACCCTAATTTTGATTTTGGACAGAAGTAAGAGGGTGCCATGTCTACATTTGTGGGAAGTCTTTCAGCATGAGCTTTAGTTTTTATTTTCCTGTGGCTCAGAAGAAGACAGGGGCTGGGATGTTGGGCTCTCCTTTACCCCAACTTTTCCTACCCGGTTTCTTGTCAGTTCTGAGTTTGGACAGCTGATCTAGGGTGGAGGCTTGCTTCTCGCCCCTGCTGATTTTTTGGTGAGTTGGTAGTTTTAGTCCTTCCCAGGCAGTTATGGAGCTGGCAAATTTAATCTCTCAACTAAACAAGTTATTTTGTTATAAAACCTCACAAAGAAAAGGGAGGGGCATGTTCGTTAGCTTAAAATTTTAAGCTACTTCAAGTCCATGCTCACTAGAGTGTCTAGGATTTTCTTCTAGGGGGTCTGACATCAAAACAGGTGGAATTATTGTCTCTTATTGAATATTCCTATTTGCAGCCTCAATCAAACCTCATAGAAAGCACTCCTTCCAGCTTTGTCAGCTTAAACCTGGCACCGACATGAGGTGTGTGAAAGGATGGAGGCTGTGGCTCAGTGCCTCTGGCATATCATGTTAAGATGAAAAAAAAAATACAACTTTGCTACTTAAAGGGGAGCTGTTGGTCCAAGCTCATCAGCAGACCATGCTACAAGCCACACCACAAATGCCCATTCTGGGTGTGGGACAAGTGTCTGGTTAGGGTCTCTGTTTGGGAGAAGCAGAGAACAGCGTTTCCTCCAAATACCAGATCAGTCTTTTAGGGGCAATTCATCTTCTGCAAAAATGATCTCAAATTCACGGCTAATAAGACCACAGCTGCCTCTTTATGGTTGAGTTCCCCACACACAACTCGGCACCACATTCTAGGTCAGGTCACAACTTCGTAACAGGCCTCCAACTTGGCAGTTTCATGTTCTCCTGTCTTTTCCTTGCCCAACCCACATGGAATTACATGCTGACCAAAGCTCCCCCAGAGTCACATGGAATGAAGATTTGGCTTCACATATCCAAATGTGCAGCCCCAAATGGAGGCCTATCCAGGCAGGCTAAGTTTTTCCATTTCAATGCATGCCTTTCCCAGAATGCTGTGCAGAATTCAGTCTGCACGTCTCCACCGTTGGTCCAGAAACATAGATAGAAGAGTTTCAAGAAATGTATCCAGATGGCCCTTTGACTATAGAGTTACCCCAAATTCAAGAACAAAATGAGACTCAATTGTTTACATCACCAACGTGAACTGTACAGAGTACAGAGGGGAAATAGATCTTACGGCAAGAGAAGAAATAAATAAATAAAACGTGGTCTTTGTTTCCCCTCTTTTCAAAATCAATTTCACCAAATTGTTAATTATCCCGGGAAGGATGTAAAGCATAGAGAAGAGGAAGCGGATGTTAGCATTTCGGATATCCTGGCGTGTGTCATGTGCAGCGTCTGGGACATCCAAGATGACACAGACTGACATGTTGCCCCAGGCGTTTGCTCTGCCTTGCCATTATATTTTCGTAACTGAGCCACTCCTGGCGCATAAATCCCTGACCTCTGGGTACCAAGGGATTAAAATATCAGTCACGGTGTGTTCAGACTACTGTCCTAATGTAGATGGATATTAGTTTCTTCTGTTTGGCTTTCTGTATCCTAGACTTTCAGTTTGGTCTCACCAGTCAATGCTTCCATCAGCTAGTGAGGTCTGATCTGGGCACCAGGGCTTTGGAATTGGCTGGTCCGGCCTCTTTTTCCCCTTGGGTGTTTTTATTAGCACTCTGCTTTGAGTCCATTGCCAGGACTGTACACTTATACAGAGCAGAGCACAGGGCCTTGTGCAAAATCAACCCAGGGTGAATGATGCTGAAATGTTCAGTCTCATCTGTATTATGAACCCATCCTAATAGTACCAGATTTCTTCTGTGTCTCAGCTTTCTGACATTGCCCCAAGGATACTTTCCTTCAAATTGTTGACTAAAAATGAGCAAGAAGTTAGGGAGGGTGGAGCCATGTACTGCTTTACTGAGTGTCTTCCTTACCCCTGTGCAGCCGGTTTTTGTAGTTTTGCTGACCAGAATATTAACTCCAGTTTGACATAAATTTCTTGAAAATTGGAAACCAGAAGAAAGGAAGAAAGCTTGGTTCCAACCATCAAAGACCTCTCTATCTGACGAAGATATGGGAATTTTTGTGGATTAGATGGGGCAGGGTTGGGGGGTGGAGGGGGTTGAGGGCTACAAAACACCTCAGTCTAAAGTCTATAGAATCTCACCATAGATGTACACGGTGCCGTGTGTATGAAAGACTGTGTTTGTCCGAGGAAGTCCAAGGCTGCTTCATAAAGCAGCACATCTATTCTTTCCCCAAAACACTATTTTTAGCACTTCCCTGTCCTTCTGCCATGTCTTATCTTGGAGCTCTAACCTTTTCTGACCATAGTCGTCTACCAACCCCTGGCCTTGAACATCTAGCTGGTGGCTATCCTCTTCATCTGTTACCAGCTCTCGTTCTCACAAACCCAGTCATGGTATTAAGATTCTGTGAGCTTCACTCTCACTGTCAGCTCCAAACTCATCTCCCCACTGATAGTCAGAGCTCAGCCTTCATCGCCACCTGAAGTGCTTCCACTTACGGGATGCTGAGGGCCATGCCTGCACCCCCAGGCTTTGAGACTGAGGTGTGAGCATGGTACTCTCTAGGCCATTCTGTCACAGTGAGAAGAGACCCTGTCCCAGAAGGAGGGAAGGATGGAAAAAGCAAGGGAGGAGAAGACATTCTACTTCAACACCTCAACCCTAGACAGTTTTCTCTTGGACCTTCTTCTATTTTTCTTCTTTGTTCTTTGTCTCAGTGAGACTGAACTTTGCCTCACTGTGGTTTTCATTTTGTACCTTGTCCTTTATCATTTTCTGCTACCTCTCAGGCCATTTTAGCTTTAGTATTCTTTTCCCCTAATGCAGGAAAAGAGCTCACATCCAAGTCTATTGAAATATAGACAAAGGCTGTTCAATAGAATTCCTATGTTGATGCCAACGATCTCTATCTAGGGTATGAGATGTGTATTCACCAAGTGGGCATAACAACTGAAGGCTTAAAATGTAGCTACTGAGACAGAGGTACTATATTTTAACTTTAAGTAATTTTACTTGGTTAAAATTAAGTAGCAACATCTATCTTGTGGCTGCTCTAGTGAATACCATTCACAGACACCATGCTTTCCAGTAGGAATATGACTGTATATTTGGCCACTTCAAGTTCTCTAGTAGGCACGTTAACAAGTAAAAAGAAATTATTTCTAAAAATAACTATATAGAACAATAGTTTATATAATTAATATATATTAATTATATATATAATATATATTATATATAATTATATATAATATATATAATAAATAATATATATTAATTATATATAATTAATATATATAATTGTTTTATATAATTGATATATTTAAGTAAATACATTAAAATGATTTCAACATGTAGTGTGAGTGTGTGTGTTTGTGTTTGAGTCTGGTGTTGAAGATAGAACCCAGGACTTCAAGCATACAAGGAAATGTATTTACCATTGAACTATAGCTCTAACCATTCAGGCTGGCTTTGAACTACTTTGCAGTCTAGGTAGCCTTGAACTTGAGATCTTCCTAATTCAATCAGTCTCTTGAGTAGCTGGGATCATAGACCTGTACCAGCTGTCCTGTCATATATGAGAATTCTATTTATTTATTTGTTTGTTTTTTATTTTTTATTTGTAACATTTTCTTAACTCTGTATCCCAGCTGTATCCCGCTCCCTCATTCCCTCCCAAACACTCCCTCCCTCATCTCCTCCCTGCCCCTTTCCAAGTCCACTGATTGGGGAGGACCTCCTCCCCTTTCATCTGACCTTGTTTTATCAGGTATCTTCAGGATTGGCTGCAAAGTCCTCCTCTGTGGTCTAGCAGGACTGCTACTCCCTTTGGGGGTGGGGAGGTCAAGGAGCCTGCCATTGAGTTCCTGTCAGAAATAGTCCCTGTCTCCCTTACCATGGGAAACCAATTGGTTACTGAGCTACCATGGGCTTCATCCGAGCAGAGGTTCTAGGTTATATCCATACATGGTCCTTGGTGGAGTGTCAGTCTCAGAAAAGACCCCTGTGCCCAGATATATTTGGTCCTTGTGGAGCTCCTATCCTTTCTAAGTCATACAAACTCCCCCTTCTTTCATATGGTTCCCTGCACTCTGCCAAAGGTTTGGTTATGAGTCTTAGTATCTGCTTTGATACACTGCTAGGTAGAGTCTTTCAGGGGCCCTCTGCGGTAGGCTCCTGTCCTGTTACTTATTTTCTCCTACATCCAATGCACATCCCATTTGTCTTTCTAAGTGAGGATTGATCATCTTACCCCGTGTCCTCTTTCTTGTTTATCTTCTTTAGGTGTATAGATTTCAATATGTTTATCATATCTTATAGGACATATATGAGAATTCTTGATGAGCTATTAAACTTTATTTTACACTAAAGGTTTTTTGTTGTTGTTGTTTGTTTGATTTTTGAGACAAAGTTTGTGAAGACTTAACTTCTCTTAAATAACAATGAAGTCTTCATGCCTCTGTCTATGGAGTGCTGAGATTACGAGTATGAGCCACCATATTTGATTTGTATTAAATTTGTATAAAATGTATAATTGAAGACACACCACATGGTTTCTTATATTCTCAAAGTTTCCCTTAGCTAGTGCAAGTATCAGTTCTCTATTTTAATTTCAATTACTTAAAATTAAAGTTTAAAGTGTATGTCCTTAGTCATAATGACTGCATTTCAAGTGATCAAAAGCTTTCTTGAACCAGCTGGGTGATGACCAAGGCTGACCTAGTACCTCTGACTCTTCCCATCACTTCTCACTGGGCCACCTACCCTGAATCTGTCCAGCCCATGGACTGGGCTTCACTCCTTCCCCCAGCCTCTCGTTCCTGTATAAATCTGCCATTTCAGCTATGTGCTCTCTTTGTCCTCGACTTCTCTCTTGGTCAGCTTGCCCTTTCTTCTTCTCTCTCCCTTCTCTTCCTCTCTTGCTGACTCTCCCAACCCCATCTCTCCTCTCACACCCTGGTTCCATCTAAACTCTTCCAGTTGACTTTGGCTGCTATCCCCCTCCCTCACACCTACAATAAAATCCTTCTCTTCAACCACACCTCGGAATGGTAATATCATCATTTTCATTCTCTTAATGTATATTCAGCTAGTATTTAAGAAGGAATGGACCTTAGAACATACAGATAGCCTGCTTCCTTGTTTGGTCCTTGTGGGGCTTAGATGTTGGTAAAATGTTGAAACTCTCCAGATGATCCAATGAAACACACAATTAAAAAGATTTAAGCAATGTTTACAGTTTCTTAGCCATCACCTCAATCGATTTTAAATCATTTCATCATCTTTCCTCCAAAACACATTGCATGCCATTAACAATCACTCTTAATTCCTTCTCAAGCCACCACCCCCACATTTTATTAACTTTTCAATGAGCATTTTATTGCTAGCACTTAGAAAATATATCACTAGGCTTTGAACATTTGGGTAAATCATATTTTGCAGATATTCATATTAATATTGACAATACTAAAGTACTTCTCTATGTCATAGGTCTCCCCATGGGACCAAAATATTACTTTTAGGGTTTAAAAAAATACATACAGTATGCAAACTTTCTACAGACAGTAGTTAAAACTCATCTTGATTGGGAAGTGAAATAGATTCTCAATATAAAAAGAAAAAAAATCATCTGTTCTTGTGACTAACTACCAATAAATGGCTCTAAATTTGTGCAAGGAGTAAGACTCATAAGGATAATACATCCTAATGAAGACCACCCCCCAAACCAGACCAGGGAAAAAAAGCAACGGGGTTCAGGA
>NW_026592118.1:32863949-32873458 GCF_907164565.1 Psammomys obesus
AGGGAAGGATGCCCCTGCAACAAGCGAAAGACCAAATGTTTAACTCAGCCTTGAGGGCAACTCTCCAAACACAGACTCTCTTGATCTCCCAGGGCCAGAGGATGATAAAATGGTTTGTGGGCTCTGGCTGGTGCCACATGGATGAAAGCCTGCACATGACCCCCACCACTCCTCACTCCTCTCAGAGGCCGGCTTTGTTCTTCCCAGCCTGGGGGCTTGTGTTCTGTGGGAGGCTAGAACAGTTTTTGTTATCAGATAGACATATCAGTTTCAGGGACAATCACCCACAGCTTCACCGGAAAAAAAAAAAAAAAAAGTTATTTTTCATGATTCCCTCCTTTGCTCTAAAACTGTAAGGCTTAAAGGGAAAGGACGGAGATGTGAGTAAGTAGGAGGCAAGGATGAACCAGTCATCCTCAATGGCGCCATGGCTTTGTTTCCAAAACTGGGTACATAAAGAAATGTATTTCCTCAGAGTGTACAAGAAAGTCAGTACAGGATGCCACTTAGTCTTGAGAGGAAAGATAGAATAGATATTTGGGGCTAGGAAGACGGAAACCACAAGCAAATGAAATAAAAAATAAAAAGGTGGTGGTGGGAATCTGTCCATAGCTAATAACACTCTCCTGCTTAACACAGGGCTACAGGACTTAATGAAGCCAGTGAGTTCTGAGCCTGATATAAAAGTTTAAAAAAAAAGAGAAAAGGAAAAAAGAAAGTGAAAGAAAGAAAGAAAAGAAAAGAAAAGAAAAGAAAAACTCTGTGGCAAAGGCCCCTGGGTAAACAATGTCACTTTCAATTTCTCTTGTTCCCATGATTTAGAGCAGGCCCAGGGTCTGAAATTCACACCAGCTCTTTGCGCACAGGGGTCCTGGCTGCGAGGGCCCAGGCCGGGGGGAACAGGGACACCGGCTTCCTGTGTGATTTCACCAATGTTGCCCTGCTTTGTCTCATGTTTAAAATAATTTGCCAGGTTAAAAAAAAAAAAAAACTTCTCAGGCTCGCAGAGTTTAAAAAAAAAATGTACTTAACAATCTGATCCATGTAAGTTTGGGATTGACAGAGAAAGTGCAGCCAGGGCTAATTAAATTACTCAGCATGTGTTTGAATGGTGGTTTCACTAGCAAGTTTATTAATTTGCATCATTATCATCATTATTCCCACTACTGGTAAATTGTGCTTTCCGTGAGATAGCAGAACGGGATGGGCTCTGAGTGTTCAGTTACAGCTTGCTTAGCTTTTGGCTCCCCCATGACTGCCATTCTTAGAAAGCAAACCTCATTTGCAGTAAATTATACATCCCTAGGCAGCCTGTCCGAGTTATTTTTGTTACTCTTTGGAAATAATTAAAATCTACAAGGGGTTTGGGCTTTCCTTCTGCTTTTGCCAATAATTCACAACGTGAATAAGCACAGTTCATGCACCCCTTCTTGGTAGGGTGATTTCTCTGTGTTTAGTTTATTTTGCTGCCTGTAATTCCAGAACTCAGGAGGCAGAGGCAGGAGAATCCTGAGTTTGATATAGGCCTAGGCTATGTAAAGAGATCCTGTGTCAGTTCAAGCCAGAAACAAAACCAAACCCATCTTAAAAAATGCAAAACCCCAACTAAAAAAAAGAAAAGAAATGCAGGATACCAGACCAAAGGCCTGTAAGATCTCTGTGTTCATTTACATGTTAGAGCTGATGGGTGGGGAAGCAATCTTCTCATTCAACTTCCTCTCCAGTCTCTAACCTTCTGTAGCAAACCTCAACATACATACCATTCCCACAAGGAGACCAACAAAGCTAAAAAATCTGGGGCAGGGTGGGGGTGGAGGACTGCAGAGACTGGTGCACCAACCAAGAACCATGCCTGGAGGGGACCTAGACACCCTGCTCAAATGTATCCCATGTGGGTGCCCAAGCCCAGTCTCCATGTGGGTGCCCAAGTAAGAGGAGCAGGGGCTGTCTCTGTCATGAACTTGGTTACCTGCTCTTTGATCACTTGCTCCCTGGCGATATAGCCTTGCCAGGCCACAGAAGAAGAGGATCCAGGCAGTTCTGATGAGACTCGATAAGCTAGGGTCAGATGGCAGGGGAGGAGAACTTTCCCTTTCAGTGGACTAGGGGAAGGATGGGGGGAAGAGGGAGGCGGGAGGGTGGGTGGGATCAGGAGGAGATGAGGGAGGGGGCTACTATTGGGAATGAATAAATTTATATATATATAAATATATATATGTATATATAAACCAAATGAAATAAAAATACACCTAAAAAATAAATAGACACCATTTGACAAGCTTAGGAACTATATTCTAACATATATTTCCATGCTGAAAAAATTTAATATGGGCTTCCCAATACCTAAAAAATATTCAAGAAAATAATTGAAACCATTTCCATGATAAAATCTATTTCCATGGTGCCTGGTGTTGCAGCTCATCTGGGTTTGGAGGAAAGAAGGAAGTGTGTTGAACAATCATCAGGTGACTGGCTTCATCCGATGGGACAGAGCAACTCCGTGCCTCGGGGTCTGAATAAAGTTCCCAAATGTGTAAAAGAAATGACAGTTTAGAGTCTACCTTCTTCTGAATGATGAAGGCTTCCTTGAATGTCTGTGCCAAAGGAGCGCAGGTCCGAAACAACTAGCGTAAATGTTCAATGGATGTAGGTATAACACTCTGCCGTGGAAAAGACCTTTCCCTTTAAGCTGGGGAGGACTCTTTTCTGGAGTGAGGAGCAGCAGACACATATCCCTGGCTGGTTGGAACTTCTGGGTGATCGTCCCGCCTCTGCCTCCCAAGTGTTTGGATTATAGGTGTGGGCTACTGTACTATATTGCACTCGTGTGTGTGTGTGTGTGTGTGTGTGTGTGTGTGTGTATACAGCTTGAATGTTCACACACGTGTGTGCACGTGGAAGCAGGACTCGAACTTTAGGCACCTCTTCCAGCCACTCTCCGCCTTAGTTCTTGACAGGCTCTCAGTCAATCAGCTAGCCTGACTGGCAAGCAAGCCCCAGGGATATTCCTGTCCCTGCCTTCTTTTGGTTGGGTTTATGATGTCTGCAGTCCTGGTGTGTGTGTGTGTGTGTGTGTGTACATGCATGTGGGTGCGTGTGCAGGCAGGCACTCATGTGTTCATGTCCGTGTGTATACGCCCGTGTGTACATGTCTATACATGTGTGCGTGCAAGTGCGTGTGCATGTGTATATATGTGTGTATGTATATGTGCTTGTGTGTGTGTGTGTGTGTGTGCGCATGTGTATAGGATTTTGAGAGTCTTCCTCTATTGCTGTCTTCCATTTTGTTTGCTTGGTTTGGAGACAAGGTGTCTTGCTTAAGCCTGCAACTGTTTGCACTAAGCTGGTTGTCTCAGCCTCTCAGGGTCTGCCTGTCTCTGCCCCCCCCAGAGGACTGTGCATTCACACCTAGTTTTCAGTTGCTTGCTGAGGACGGCAAATTCAGGTCTTCCGTCTTGTATTGCAAGCCCCCTTACCCGCTGAGTTATTTCCCTGAGCCCCCCAGACCGAGGTTTAATATGGACCTACGAGGGACTGAACTCTTTCCTCTCACTTGCACAGCAAACAGGTGACTGACTGACTCACCTCCCCAGCACCCCAGTTCACACTTTTCACTTTGAATCATAAACCCAGTAGTCAATTATCTCTCCCTTGCTCACGGTATGTGTGAAAGATAGGCTTCTCAATAATTACAAGTATGGCCAGGTTCTCTGCACAGGGGTAAAACGGAAGCACTCACATTGCTGATGTGTTTTTGATAAAAGAGAAATTGACATTCTTGGGAAGAAGACTTCTCAGCTGGGATTATTTTGAGCATGGAAATATAACATTTCTAAAAAGGACCATCATTTCACAGACAGTTTTCCGGTGTTTTACACTCTCTTCAGCCATCTTTGGGGAGCTACAAATAGGATGTTTTTTTCATATATAGTAACTGTGATCCTTTTCTAAAAACAAACACACACACTTCAGGTTTAAAAATTCCCTCTGTGAGGTGTGCAGGCAGAGTCTTCACTGTGGTAGTAATGCCTTCTGAATTACTGTGGAGCAGTGCCAGGGATCCCTATGCACCAGCATAAAAATAGCTTTTTTTTTTTTTTTTTTTTTTTTTTTTGCTTCCTTCACTTTGCAGAATAGGGTGCTTAACTAATGGGGGGAGCACTCTTGAATATATCCCTGGCTACAGGAGGATATCACAACATTTTTTATTAGTTTTAGGACTAGTTTTAGGGTAGTTGCTCTTTCTGGCTGTAGTTGGTTTAACAGATGATCTTATCATGAGGCAAGCCTGGATAGCTGAGGAGCGGCCAGAGGTGAGCAAATGCCAGAGCTTACCAAATGGAGTGAGTTAGCAATGGGTGATGGTGAAAGTGGTCAGGCAATCAACATGAACTTGGGGGTGGATGAGGAACTAGCTGATACTCCTGCTCCAGGTGGGGGAAGATGTGATAGAAGGCAGTACCTAAAGCAATGGAGCTTGCCCACAGCCAACACAGTCATAACGCCACTGAAGTTTTGTCTGAAGAACGTGGAACTGAAACCAGATGGAAAAAAGACACAATGAGTGTCAAAATTCCAAGTAGTAGTGTTGAGATATCTTCCTATGAAGTCAGAAGAGGATGTCTAGCTCTGAGCCTGATGGGTAGATGAGGGAGAAAAATCTATAAAAGAGGTTCCTTGGGAATCCTAACCCACATCATTGCAGGGTCAGGGTCATAAAGGTAGGGGTGGGGCAAAAGTAGAAATGATCCCCATCCTCAATATTTTTTCTTGATAGTTAAAAATCTAGCACGATATCCTTGAATAAATGGCACCCTCTTGAATTTGGCTGGCAAATTTGATGAATCTGAAGAGAAATCAGTACACCGTAGAGCCTATAGGCTCTCTAGAAGAGATTCAGAAAAGTTACGCACAATAGAGACAAACAATGTGAAGAGCTAATGCTATGTAAAATGAAGAGAAACATCTACGTGAAATGGAGTGAAGGAAAATAAGTCCGATCTCCTAAGTTGACCTGGTTTTCTTAAAATTTTTTTAAAACATTTATTTTTTTATTAATTGCAGTTTATTCACTTTGTATCCCAGCTGTAGCCCTTCCCACATCCCCTCCCAACCCCACCTCCCTCTTTCATCTTCTCCCATGCCCCTCCCTCAGTCCACTGACAGGGGAGGTCCTCCTCCCCTTCCCTCTGACCCGAGCCTATCAGGTCTCATCAGGACTGGCTGCATTGTCTTCCTCTGTGGCCTGGTAAGGCTGCTCCCCATTAGGGGGAGGCAATCAAAGAGCCAGTCACTGAGTTCATGTCAGAGACAGTCCCTGTTCCCATTATTAGGGAACCCACTTGGAGACTGAGTCCATGGGCTACTTCTGTACAGGGGTTCTTGTTTGGAGTATCAGTCTCAGAAAAGACCCCTGAGCCCAGATTTTTGGGTTCTGTTGTTGCTCTCCTTGTGGAGCTCCTGTCCCCTCCAGGTCTTTCTATCTCCCTCTTCTTTCTTAAGCTTCCCTGCACTCTGCTCAGGTTTGGTTATCATCTGCTTTGATACCTTGCTGGGTAGTCTTTCAGAGGCCTTCTATGATAGGTTCTGTCCTGTCGTCTATTTTCTCCCTCTTCTGATGTCAGTCCCGTTGCCTTTCTGAGTGAGGACTGAACATCTTACCCAGGGTCCTCCTTGCTTAGCTTCTTTAGGTGTACAGATTTTAGTACATTTATCCTATATTATATGTCTAATATCCACTTATAAGTGAGTATATACTGTGTGTGTCTTTCTGCTTCTGGGATACTTCACTCAGGATGATCTTTTCTCATTCCCACCATTTTCCTGCAAATTTCATGATTTCCTTGTTTTTAATTGATGAGTAGTATTCCATTGTGTAAATGTATCACAATTTCTGTATCCATTCCTCCGTTGAGGGACATCTGGGTTGTTTCCAGATTCTGGCTATTACAAATAAAGCTGCTATGAAATGAACATGGTTGAGCAAATGTCCTTGTTGTATATTTGAGCATATTTTGGATATAGGCCTAGGAGTGCTGTAGCCGGACCTTGTGGAAACACTGTTACTAATCTGAGAAAGTGCCAGATTGATTTCCAAAGTGGTTATATAAGTTTACATTTCCCCAAGTAACGGAGGAGGGTTCTCTTTTCCCCACATCCTCTCCAGCATGTGTTGTCACTTGAGTTTTTGATCTTAGCCATTCTGATGGGTGAAAGGTGAATTCTCAGGGTCCTTTTGATTTGCATTCCCCTGATGAGTAAGGATGTTGAACATTTCTTTAAGCGTTTCTTGGCCATTCAATATCCTCTATTGAGGCTTCTCTGTTTATCTCTGTACCCCACTTTTTAATTGGATTACTTGGTTTGTTGGTGTTTAACTTCTAAAGTTCTTTATATATTCTGGATATTTGCTTTCTCTCAGATATAGGGTTGGTGAAGATCCTTTCCCATTCTGTAGGCTGTCATTTTGTTCTGACGACAGTGTCCTTTGCTTTACAGAAGCTTTTCAGTTTCATGAGGTCCCATTTATTGATTGTTGCTTTTAGAGACTGCTGTTCAGGAAGTTGTCTCCTGTGCCAATGAGGTCAAGGCTGTTCCCCACTTTTTCTTCTAACAGATTTAGTGTGTCTAGTTCCATGTTGAAGTCTTTGATCCACTTGGACTTTAGTTTTGTGCAGGGTGATAAATATGTATCTATTTGCATTCTCTGCATGTGGGCATCCAGTTAAACCAGCACCATTTGTTGAAGATTCTGTCTTTTTTCCATTGTATGGTTTTGGTTTCTTTGTAAAAAATCAAGTATCCATAGGTGTGTGGCTTTATTTCTGGGTCTTCTATTTTATTCTATTGATCCACCATTCTGTTTCTATGCCAGTACCATGCAGTTTTTATTACTATTGCTCTGTAGTACAGCTTGAGATCAGGGATGACTTAAAGAACATGGTATATAAGAAAGGAAGGAGGGGTCTTAAAGATCCCAGTACATATGAAAGGACAGAAAAAAGGAATCTTTATTCAGTGCCTAATTCATTCTTAAGTAAAATGCTAGAAGTTTACAATAAGCAAATGTTAGCATACTCTGGAGCTCTAGCGTCCAATTTAGTTAAAAAGAAGAGGAAGGGGAGCCGTCTTCCTAAAGAGTTTGGAATGTTGGTGTTATAAGACATGTTGAATTCTCAAAGAGTTCCATACAATTGAAAGGGAGGAAACACTTCCAAATTCATTCTGCTAGAACAGCATTACCTTGCTACCAATGCCTGACAAAGACTCACAACTAAACAGTAGACTAATATTCACGATGAGCATAGTTGCAAAAACTTCAACAAAGTACTTACAGATTGAATTCCATAGTACATTAGAAATGCTCACGCACCATGAGCACACTTTCCATTCAGCCTAGAGATGGACGGATAGTTCAACTTGCAAAAATCAATAAATATACAAAGATAAGAATTATACTTTCATCTGAAAGAAAAAGCATTTGATAAAATTCAACATCTATAAATGATAAAAGCCCTGACAACATTATGTATAGAAAGATCATATACCAATATAATAAAGATATTGAATGGGGAAACCCTGAGACTGAAGAGACAATATATAGGTCCTTACCCTTGTTCAGTACAGCACTAGAAATTTAAGAGAGATAAATTCAGTAAGAGAAAGAAAAGGCACACAAACAGGAAAGGGGAAATCTACTTATCACTAGTCACATATAATCTGACAATATATACTGAAAAACTTGTAGTCTATCAACACACTATTAAACTACTTCACTAAGGGAGCAGGACATAAAATCAATATACAAAACTGAATAACTTCTATACACCAATAACTGATTTTTCTAAGAAAGAAATCATGGCAACCTCATGTGTAATTGCCACAACTCACACCTCATACATAATAAGAACTTATCAAAGGAAATTATCATAAAAATAATCAAAGGAAGTGAAAAAAAAAGTCAACAAAGACAATTATAAAGCACTAGGGCAAAAAGACACCTACAGAAACAATGATCTGATGTTCATGAGTTGAAAGAATTAATGCTGCCAAAGTGCTCATGATGCCAAAGGCAACCTACAATCAATAGCAGTTTTCATAAAACACAAATGATGTTATTCATTAACAGTCTCCATCAAGCACCAATGATGATCTTTGAGGAACTTTAAAAAACCCCAAAATTCTTAAAGTTCGGATTGAAGAACAAACAACTTCAAATAACCAAAGCAGCTTAAAAAAAAAAAAAGTAAGCATGGTGACATCATAAAGTTTGATTTCAAAGCACATTACTGAGCTTTGCTAACTAATACAATAGGGCGCATGTCTGTGATCCCAGCACTTGGGAAGGCAGAGGCAAGCAGAGCACGAGGCAGGCTTGGTCTACAAAGTGAGTCCAGGACAACCAGGGTTACACAGAGAAACCCTGACAAAAACAAAACAAAGGAATAGAAAGATGGCATTACTAATCAATCACAATAAGAGGTAAATACAAAGAAAAAAAAAGTAAAAACTTTATTGCAAGGATTAACCTCTTCGTCAAATAGTCTGGGTAACCTGTGTAGGCAGATTGATGCATACTAATCATCCTGTCCTCAAGATGATGCATGTAAAATCACTTAAAGATGGGATTCTGAAGCTATTAGAGGGAAATACTTTAAAATAGTTGGCATAGGCAATGAATTCCTACATTGGTTTCCCACCGCACAATAACTGAAAACAAAACTTGACAAACAGAATTATTTCATATTACAAAAGCTTATGCACTCCAGCCAGGGAACTAGCTAGGCTAAATGAGTTTTTTTACATCATCCTCAGCTCCTCCAAAACCAGTTCCCCAGACTCATCCCAAGCTCTGCAGCAGACCACCAGCTTCGGCTACCCCCTCCAACGCGTGTGGAGTCATTCCTATTCAAACAACCACAAATATAGTAGTTGAAGTTCTTAGGTAGAGCAATAAGACAATCATAGAGAACAGGGTAATATAAATTTGAAGGAAGAACTCAAAGGAACTTTATTTGCAGTTGATATGATAGTATACATAACTGACCCTAAAAATTCCACTAGGAAACTTCTACAGTTGATACAACTTCCAGCAAAGTAGTTGGGTACAAAATTAACTCCCAAGAATCTGTAGTCCTTCAATGTATAAATAACAAATGAACTGAGAAAGAAATCATGGAAACAATATCTTTCACAAGAGCCTCAGATAATACAAAATATTTTCGGGTAACTCTAACCAAGCAAGTGAAAGACTTGTATGGTAAAAACTACAAGACATTAAAGAAAGATACAAAAGATATTAGAAGATGGGAAGACCACTCATGCTCATGTACTGGTAGGATTTATATAGTAAAAATGGCCATCCTACCAAAAACAATATACAGATTCAGTGCAATCCCCATGCTAATTTCAACACAATTCTTCACCCGAGCTTGAAAGGACAATTCTCTGCTTCATATGGAAACACACACACACACACACACACACACACACACACACACACACACACA
>NW_026592118.1:32873468-32902202 GCF_907164565.1 Psammomys obesus
ACACACACACACACACACACACACACACACACACACACACACACACACCAGAATAGTTAAAACAATCTTGAACAAAAATAAAATTTCAGGAAGTTATTATTATCCCCATCTCAGGCTGTACTACAAAACTATAGTAATAAAAACAGCATAGTATTGGCGCATAACAGACATGTTGGCCAATGGCACCTGATTGAAGACCCAGACATAACCCTTACATGTATAAATACCTGTTTTTTTGTATAGAACTCATAAAAAGACACTGGAAAAAGGACAGCATCTTCAATAAATGCTGCTGGTCAAACTGGATAGCTACACATAGAGAAATCTAAATAGATCCATATTTACCACCTTGTGCAAAACTCAACTCCTCACGGATCCAAGACCTCAATCTAAAATCAGGTACACTGAACCTGATTAAAGGCTGGAGGAATAGACTCAGATTTAGCAGCACAGGAAAGGACTTTCTGAAAAGAACACCCTTCATACAAGAACTAAGATCAACAATAAATGGGACCTCATGAAACTGAGAAGCTTCTGCAAGGCAAATGACACTGTCATTTGGACAAAGTGATAGCCTTCCTGTAGAATCTAAAAGGATTTTTACCAACTACATATGTAATAGAGTGCTAATATCCAAAACATTTAAAGAATTCTAAAAACTAAAAAAAAAAGAAGACAACCCAGTTGAAAATGGAGTACATAACTAAACAGAGAGTTCTAAAAGAGGAGATTTAAACTGTTGAGAAAAACTTAAAGAAAATTTCAACATTTTTAATTGTCAGGGAAATACAACTTAGAACTATTTTAAGATTTTCTTTTAAGCCAGTCAAAATGGCTAAAATCACGAAAATAATTGACACCTCGTGATGGCGAGCACATGGAATTAGAGGAACATACCTCCATTACTGGTGGGAGTGCAAACTTGTACAGCCACTATGGAACTCAGTGTGGCTTTTTCTTAGGAAGTTGGGAATCAACATACCCCAAGATCCAGCTAAAACACTCTTGGGCATATACTCAAAGGATCCTACCACAAAGACATTTAGTCAACCATGTTCATTACTGCTCTATTAATACTAGCCAGAAATTGAAAACAACTTAGATGTCCCTCAACAGAAGAATGAATTAAGAAAATGTGGTACATATTGACAATAGAGTATTATTCAGCCCCTAAGAAAAAAGAAATTTTCTGGTAAAGGCTAGAACTAGAAAAAAAAATCCCAAGGGAGGTATATGAAGCCCAGAAAGACAAATATATTATGCATTCACTTATATGTGGATATTAGCTGTTAAGTCAATGATTACCAACTTACAATTTGTAGAACCATAGAGGTTATGTATAGAGCAAAAAAATATGGGACACAGATCTCATTGGGAAAGGGAAATAGAACAGATAGTTGTGAATGGATGTGGGAACAGAATGATCAAGTGGGAGGGTGAGGGGAAAGAGGGAAGAGGGAGGGAATATGGTGAGAGACAGCTAAAGTTAAGGGTCAATTAATGTGTAGTACAGAAACATAATACAGTAGAAGCTTTCTAAAATACATACATGTATGAAGAAGATATAAATAAAATCACCAAATAATGGGGGAGACAGAGTCCCTACTGGCCATCTTTTATCTTCAAATGAAGCTTCTAGTCCCAGATTCTAGTCTATAGGTTGCTCTCCACAAACTGACCATAAGCTCCCATGGCATTCTCCTATACTCACAGAACAGAACCTTGCTCAGGAATTATCAGAGAAGCGTCCTTCTGCAGTAGATGGGAACAAATAGAGAACCCTAGCAAGACATGCAGAAAATGAGAGAAATTGGAACACTCATCCCTAATTAGGATGTCTTCATCAAGTCTCTTCCTTTGAGGCTCTGGGACTGCCAGAGAAGAGGGTACATAAAGAATGCATGTCTTGGTTAGGGTTTCTACTGCTGCAATGAAACACCATGACCAAAAAGCAAGTTGAGGAGAATGGGTTTATTTGGCTTACACTTCCATATTGGTCTTCATCATTAAAGAAGTCAGGACAGGAACTCAAACAGGGCAGGAACCTGGAGGCAGGACTAACGCAGAGGCCATGGACAGGTGCTGCTTTTTGGCTTGCTCTTATGGTTTCCTCAGCTGCTTTCTAATAGAACCCAGGACTACCAGCCCAGGAATGGCATCACTCACAGTGGGCTAGGCCCTTCTACTTTGATCACTAATTGAGAAAATTAATCCTTAAGCTGGATTTCATGGAGACATTTTCCTATACGAAGCTCTCTCTGATGTCTCTAGCTTGTGTCAAGTTGACACACAAAACCAGCCAGTACAGTGTAAGGGCCAGAGGGGATGGAGGACATCAAGAAAAGAAGACTCTAAATCAACAGGACCAAAGCTCCTATGAGCTCACAGACACAGGGACAGCATGTACAGGGCCTGTACCAGATCCCAGTTTAGTGTTTTTATGAGATTCCTGAGTGTTGGAATGAGTGGGTTTCTGATTCTTGGACCTTCTTTTGGACTTTTTTCCTTTTCTTTGTCATTTCAAACTCCAAGGTGTTAGTTTATATAATTTTATATTTTATATCTGTTCTATTGTTTTCCTTAGAAGCCTGATTGTTTTCTAATGTGAGTCAGAGAGGGAATGCATATGGATAGGAGGGGAGATGGTAAGAAACTGGGGTTTAATATTTCATAAATGTTAAATCATCATTTGATTCACCCTTCATTTTGTGACGACGTTCTTAATTCTTCCAGGAAGGTCCATCTCTCCCTTCTGGATACCACTCTAGCTCAATTATCCCTGAGCAGTGTTAGGTCAGTCATTTCTGCCTGGTTTGTCACTGAGTTCTGAAATACAGATCATGGTCATATATCCCTGAAGCTCGGCACACGATGTGTAGGATTTGATGTCACCAAATCTGAACACAACAAAATCCGTTTTAAATAATTACTTGTTCTCCTTTTCAATTTTTCCTTTGGGATGATCTCAACATTTAATTTTTATTCATAATTTTCACATTAACTTTAATGTAAAGTAATGTGGGTAAAAAATAAACTAGAAAAACGTTACAAAGATCTTGCCCTGCCTGACATTTCCTGCTAATATTTTGGTAAGAGTCATCAGCGTTCAGTGTTGTGTCATTCCCCCATGACAACTGGGGTCATTGTAGGAAGGTTATAAAAGAAACATCAATGCTTACAGTTAAAATTTGAGTCTGGGCCTTTAGCTTTCCCCTAATCCCTCCCATGAAACATTTCTCAACCTTCTTCACAGGGTAGCGTCTAGACAATGGTGCATGTCCTCGGTTGCCAAGTCACAGCTGGCCGTCTGATGAAAGGTCATCCTGTTGTGTTTCTTGCACCTGCTTGAGGCTGCCTGCCACAATCCGCTCAGCCAGGGTGTAGCAGATACATCTGCTTTACAAGTTAACTGACAGAATTTGTTTATAAGCCCAGTGAGGAGCTAAACAAAGAAAACTGCATTATTGAACTTGCTAATTACATTTTCTTTTAGCTGAAAGCTCATTATAGACATAGTCTGAAAAGAACCTGACTTTTTAACTGTTTACATCTATTTCTACATTGGTTTCAGCTTCTAAAAGATGCTCCCTTCCCTCTCCCTCAACACATTCAGATGGGTAAAAAGACAGTGTGGGGTTGCTGTGGAATTATTGGTTAATTGTCTTCAAATAACATTTGCTTAAAAAAAAAAGAAAAAAGAAAAAAAGAAAAGACTTTTGCTCTCTGCATGCTTGTTCTAATGGACTCCAGAAGCTCCCAGAACCCCGTTTTTTTTTTGTTGTTGTTGTTTTGTTTCTGTTTATTTGTTTTTTTTATCACCTACAAATCCCACTTCCTGAGAGGTTACATCTTTACAACATGCAAATGCTGCATCAATCCAGCTGATAGTCCTGAAACACACATGTTTGAACAAACTGCATCTGAATACTGAATACCAACATTTTCTTTTCATCCAAAGAAACGCTGCTAACATTGCATTAAACACTAGCTTCGTGTATAATCAGAGCAGGACCAGTGCTCAGCTCCTTTGCCAGGTGATCTCACATTCCACTGAAAATGCAGCATGTTCTCCCACCATCTCAGTCAATGAAAAGAAGCAAAATGCACTCAATATTTACTACCTTCTTCCAGAAGCGTCGCCAACAAAATACTCATGCCTAGAGTGAGCCTCAATCAATTCTTAGTTTACACTAATCATTTGGAATTCTTCTTTGCTGTAACTAGAATAATCCACCATCGTGAATTAAGGTTATTTCCTTCCCAGCTCTTCATCCAGCCATGTGTCCACATGTTTCTTCAGGGTCACCACCAGCTTGCGGTGATGATAGAGGCCATTTGTTCTTCTTGTTCATTTATTGATCTCCCTGAACAATAATGTTCAATGTCCCTGAGCTCTACTGGGGATGCCCTAGGACCTTCAGGGGTACCATTGGGTCAAAAGTATTTTGCTAAAAACACTAAGGCATTATGTGCAGTTTTCTTGGTTGATGTGTGAACTGAAGGCTGGAAAACCATGGTAGAAAAGTATTGATGAGCTGGTGGCATCAGGCTAGGCGAGTAGACATTTTTTTTTTTAAACCACTGTGCACTAACAAGAGGGGAAAGCCAGTGTCATTTAAGAATGCCCTGGATAAAGAAGTAATAATTACTAATTTGGATAAATCTCATTTCTTGAGTGTGACAAAATGGGAGGTATCCGTACACACAACTTTGCTGCACTCCCAAGCACAACGCGGCTCTGTACAGATACTTGAGAACACAGCTAGCTGGATTTTTTTCCTTTTCATTGAAAGTCATTTCTACTTGAAAGAATGACTGACAAACTATGGTTATTCATACTTAGGTGTGTGGCAGACATTTGTCAAAAATGAACAAAGTGAACTTGTCACTTTCAAGGAAAACAACTGACAGTATTTGTTGCCAACAATAAAATTTAAGCTATCAAGCAAAAATTAGAATTTTGGAAAATTCCTATCTGCCACTGTGATCTTGACAGCTTCCCAATATTGAAAGGCTTTTCTGATAAGAGTGGTGTGATATTCACGACTGTGATGCTGTGTTAGGAAATGTGTCAGCTTTAGGAAAGTCTGTGTGATCCAGTAGGGCAATGTTTCCCAAATGACCAATGCATGGTGTTAGAAAAAGCAGAGATGAATAAAGGCTTCATTCAACATGCAAAGTAGACCTGGTGGCTGTAATGTGTGTTGATACAAAGGACAGGGCAGGTTTAGTGACACACTTGCAGATTTCTTACTGCAAGTGTTCTTTTCAAAACTGCCTCTTGCTGAGTTTTGGTATCATATCAAAGAATAACCACAAGTATTCAAAAGAGAACTAAAGCCGCATTTCTTTTTTTTCAGCTATGTATCTGTACAAGGCTAAATTTTCTTCATATATAAAACAACAATTGACAACCAGTTACGGAAGGGTATGTGAGCCTCATTATGTTAAGTCAGACACTGAGAAGATTTGGAAAATAAAATGCCACTGTTATTAAACTATTTGGGTTTTGAAAATGTTTACTGTGCATTCAAATGTGTTATACAGAAAAACTGGAGGTTTATTATTGTCAGTTAAGAAAATGAATAAACAATTATCTTTAAAACTTTTAAAATTTATAATATCCTCAGTACCAGTAGATCAAACCCCTGCACATTAAAAGTTCTTTGAGGTTATCTATGATTTTTAAGAGTCCAAATAGATCCTAAGACCAAAAAGTTTAAGAACTTCTATATCATGTGTTGTTGAATATTAATGTTTAATATTGATTTATGTTTTAGTTAAACAGTGGTTATTCCTAAACCAGCTGTATACCCAAATCACCACAAAGAGACTAGGATTTATTTAATTAACCTAGAGCACAATGCTGAGCAATAGTTACTCCATTCTAAACCTCCAAGCCTGTATAGTTTCCTCCCATTCAGATTTCCCACATTGTACTTGCTTTTAGTCCTATCTTAGGTCCAGTTCATCTATACTCCTGGGAATAAGACAGACTTGGAGAAAGAAGATACTGAGAAAATAGATGCTAAATCAAAGGTTATAGAACTGAGGTAGGGGGAATCTTTGAATCAAAATAGAGAGCCTTCAGAGCAATCTAATCTGGTACTTACAGTAACACCAAAAGAGGTAGATCCAGATGAGAAAAGTCCACAGAAGCTTCAAGATATTGCAAAATGGCAGCCCATTGAGATGCTGGAGAAAATGTCTTCAGCTATAGGCCAGCTTGGTCAGACTGGATATTGTATGTGGATTGTCAAGGTTCAATTACTAGATGAAGGTGTATATGCTAAAGTAGAAATGCAGATCCTGTTTAGTGTTGTCTTGGAACAAGACAGTAGCTGGTGTGTTCCTTTTTACCGAGTTTGGAGAACTGAAATACGTGCACCATGCCGTAGACTCATACACAGAATTCCAGTGGGCTTTTGCCTTAAATTCTGGAGAGCATGATCCTAAGGTTACACATTTGTTAGAGACGGTGAATGTTTAGGAGATGCCCTTACGAATTGGGGCTGATGGTGCTTCAGGATGTATATCCATTGAAATTCAGCAATATTTTAAATATTATGGCATGAAACCTGTCACATAGATAACTTATAATCCTACAGGTCAAACAATTATGAAAATAACTAACAATAATTTTTAAAGGATGGTTAGAAAACAGAAGGGAAATGTAATATCTCCCCAAAATAGATTAAATAATGACTAATCAATTTTAAAATGTTTAAATGAGATAAGTAGCATACCTGCTAAGACACAGTGGAATTTAGAAAAGACTGCTGAATTAGAGCAGCATATAAAGGTTCTCATTCCAAAATGGAAAACAGGGAAAATGTTACGCTGAGGAAGAGGTTTTGCATATGTTCATATAGGAGAAGAGAAATTTTGGGTTCCATCAAAACTAACAAAAAATCACATATGACAGAGGAAGACCATCTAAAGATTTTGGTCAAACACAAGAAGAGAGAAGTGAGTGGGAGGAGTGGGAGAGCAGAGTCAGCAGGAGAGGACTTGGAGCCACGAGGAGAGCTGAACCAGACCTAAGATATGACTAAAAGCAAGTATAATGTGGGAAATCTGAACAGGAGGAAACTATGCAGGCTTGGAGGTTTAGGATGGAGTAACTATTGCCCAGCATTGTGCTCTAGGTTAATTAAATTAATATTAGTCTCTGTGTGGTGATTTGGGTATACAGTTGGTTTAGGAATAACCACTGTTTAACTAAAACATAAATCAATATTAAATATTAATAACCCACAACAATCATGCCATGATTTAGATGGAAAAACTCTCAGGGCTACTATTGAAGCTGTATTCTCACATCTTAGCCATCTGAGTACAGTATCTTTTTAGGAATGTTTTTGGAGTGTGGTGAATATACAACGTGTTTGGGGAAATATTGTTTCTATGGAAATAGATTTGTTTGTTAATATTCCCAGCTATCTTTCTGTTGTTGACTTCTATTGTGGTTTGAAAATGCGTTTTGTATGATTTCAAGTTCTCTCTGGCCCCAAACCTCTGCTCTGTTGAGCAGTTCCACATGCTCTTAGGAAGCTGCTCTTATCAGCTACTGCTGATAGCGCCTTCTGTAGGTACCGGAGATATCGGGCTGATGGCGCTGGTAGAGCCCGTAATACTCACACAATCTTCTTGCTTTGTCCACAACTTACTCACAGGAGTCTCGGCCATGAAATTAATCTGCTTCTATGGTTTCATGTCATGTATTTTGAATCTTCTGTCAACTATGTCTACCTTCAGGATTATGTTTTCTTGGGAAAGTGACCTTTTCCTGATGTAACATTGTACTATTTCTGCTGACCTTTCTGATTCTGAAGTCATCTTAACCTGAGCTTCTCAAGAGGGCTCCTGCCTTCTGTTGACAGAATGGAGAGTCATTTTACATGCCTTTCCTGCTTACATCTGTGTAAATCTTTATATTTAAAATTAACTTCTCATAGATAAATAACATAAGCTGGGTCCTACTTTTAAGCCATTCTAATAAGCTGTCTTCAAGCATATATTTAAACCAATCACACTTAAGATGGCTATTAATGTTGACAAATTGACATCTACTATAATTCTAACTTTTTTAGTGCTGCTTTTTTTTTTGTCTATGCCCGCTATTTTCTGACTCTTTTGGTTTTAATTTTTGTGCTTAATTTTATTTAATCAATTGCTATATGATTTTTATTTATTCTAAAAGAATGTAATGGTTGCATTATGATTTATAATAAAGTTTAAAAATTATTTTTTTATTAAGTGTATATATGGTGTGTATGTGTATGTGTGTATGTGTGTGAGTTTGTGTGTTCACATAATCGTAGGTTCTTGAAGAGGCCAGAGGCAGCAAATGTGTTGGAGCTGAATTTACAGATGGTTGTAAGCTGACTGATGTGGGTGCTGGGAATTGAACTTGGGTGCTATGGAAGACCAATATTTGTTCTTCACTGAGTTGTCTCTCCAGCATATACTTTTAACTGGTGTAAGCTACTTTCAAAGAACACTATAGTGAAGGAACAGCTCAGGTGCCTGTGACAAACTAAGTCCAAATTTTTTCCATCTCCTGTGCTGTTCCTGCTGCTGCTAATGCATGTTAAACATCACTGGTTGTGGTGGTTTGATAAATGTCCCCTTCAGCCTCAGCTGCTTGCACACTTGGGCCCCAGGTGGTGAGCACTGTTTGGGGAGGTTTGCTGCAATAAGCACATCCCTGGGGTGGGTCCTAAGAGTCCATAGGTTAGCTTTCTCTAGTTCCCCTTTTGCTTTGAATCAGTGTTTAAAGATACGACCTCTCAGCTTTGTGCTTACGTGGCCTGTTTCTGCACTGCCCTCAGCATTATGAATGTTCTCTCAAAGTCCATAAGCCCAAATAAACTCTCTCCTTTAAGTTATCTTGGTCATACATGGAATTTGTCACAGCAAAGAAAAAAAATAACTAACACACTGACTTAAACATTTTTTATTCAAACCACTCATCAATAAACAAACAAGTGAACTCTCATTTACTGCTTCTTTGGCACGGTGCCTTCTTTCATATTTTCATGTGACGTTCCAAGCCTTACAGACAGTGTCACTCCAGAAGGGCCTTTCAAATACTTCTCGCACGGTTATTCAGTGTGGTTGGCTCACTCTGTTTTTCTTTACCAGAGAAAGGATTTCACCTGTATTTTTTGGAAGATAATATTTCTGCATCTAGAAACCTGTATTGGTGTTGTTTATTATTTCTTCTTTTTCTTTTAACAGTTTGAATATCCGGTTAGGTTAATCTGGTTAAGACGGTGACTCTGCCAGACATTTTCTGTACCTATTTATATGAAGCCTTGTCTTCTTCTGGCATTTTTTACTTTATCTCCAAAGAGACTGAGGGTCTCTGTAGGCACTGCTCCCCAGAAAGCATCTGGTCTTGCAGTTCCTTTACCTCTCATATACTTTCATGTTGAGGTTTTGTTCACTGGCAGTGAGAGGTGGGAGAGGGAACGTTCTAGCATGTCATAATTTACTTCCATCTCATAGGCACCACTTTGAGTTGTGAACATTACAAGAATATGGCCCCACTTCTCCCCTTGGTAAGGTGCAAAATTTGGAACAACGTGGAGTGAAAGAAACAGCCCACCTTTAGCTGGTACACAGCTCTGGTGAAGCCTTTCCCACTAGAAAGCAGTTCTAGCGTGGACAGGCATTTAATGTCCCTGGCTAGCAAGTCAGAACTTAGCTTTCTGGCCAGGAAATTTGCTTGTGCCCAAGCTGTAGTCTCATGAGGAGCACCTCACTAATGGTACATGTTCAAAAAATACTTGATGAGTCAATGAAATAAATAAATAAATAAATAAATAAATAAATAAATAAACACTAAGAAATAAATTTGTCCAAATGAATTCGTGGATTTAACATAGTGTTGTTTAAAAAATTCCATTGGATTTTATAAAAGTAGTTTAAAAATCTATCAGGAAGATTATATTTACAGGACTGGTAACTTATAAGTACAGGAATAGGAATCCCCAGGACCCACATAAGAAAAGCTAGGTATGATGTCACAAAATCGCTGGGGAAATAGAGACAGGTGAGTGTTTGGCGCTTGCTGGTCTCTTTGGATCAGCGAGCTTTCTAGGTAGATGGATGTTCTGAAAAACAGTAACTCCAACCTCCACGCACATGCATGTTCACACGTGAACACTCACAAACAAAAATGAAAATTAAGCATAAAAGAAGCCAAATTTTAAAAGAGAAAAGATTTTTATTTTTAAGTATGTAGAATGGCATTCTCACAATAAAATTACTAGAATAAATATGGGGATGTAGAAAATGTAGAAATAATTAATATGGCTATGTAAAAATAAACTCTTCTCAAACACAAAGAACAATCATAAATAAGAGCAAAAGGTAAACTTCATAATTACTTAAATGTTTACATCCAAGTGGGAATTATAGTGAAACATCATGAACTAAGATCTTTGTGAAATGAGAAGAGCCCATCATCCTGGTCTTTATGAATTGAGAAGGAAAGGACATCACCCTTGTCTTAAAACTAAAAAAAAAAAAAAAAAAAAAAAAAAAAAAAGCTGAGTAGTATTTCGTTGTGTAAATGCACCATGATTTCTGTATCCATTCTTCAGTTGAGGGACATCTAGATTGTTTCCAGATTCTGGCTATTCTGAATAAAACTGCTATGAACATAGTTGAGCAAATGTCCTTGATGTATGGTTGAGCATCTTTAAGATAAATGCCCAGGAGTAGTATAGCTGTATCTTGAGGAAGCACTATTCCTAATTTTCTGAGAAAGCACCTGATTGATTTCCAAAGTGGTTATACAAGTTTACATTCCCACCAGCAATGGAGGAGGGTTCCGCTTTCTCCACATCTCCAGCTTGTGTCATCCCTTGAGATTTTGATCTTAGCCATTCTGATGGGTGTAAATTGGAATCTCAGGGTCGTTTTGATTTGCATTTCCCGATGACTAAGGATGCTGAACATTTTTTAAAAGTGTTTCTCTGACATTCAATATTCCTCTGTTGAAAATTCTCTGTTTAGCTCTGTACCCCATTTTTTTTAAATTGGATTACTTGGTTTGTTGGTGTTTAACTTCTTGAGTTTTCTATATATTCTGGATATTAGCCCTCGTCAGATGTAGGGTTAGTTAGATATTTTCCCAGTCTATAGGCTGTCATTTTGTTCTAATGACAGTGCCCTTTACTTTACAGAAGGTTTTCAATTTCATGAGGTCCCATTTATTGATTGTTGACCTTTGAGCCTGTGCTGTTGGTGTTCTGTTCAGGAAGTTGTCTCCTGTGCCAATGAGTTCAAGGTTCTTCTCCATTTTTTCTTCCCGTATTTAGTGTGTCTGGTTTATGTTGAGGTCTTTGATTCACTTGGACTTTACTTTAGTGCAAGGTGATAAATATGGGTCTATTTGAATTTTTCTACACCTAGACATCCAGTTAGACCAGCACCATTTGTTAAAGATGCTATCTTTTTTCCATTGTATGGTTTTGGCCTCTTTGTAAAAAATCAAGTATCCGTAGGTGTGTGAGTTTATTTCTAGGTCTTCTAGTCAATTCCATTGATCTACCAGTCTGTTTTGCAAGCAAATGGATGGAACTAGAAAGAAAATCCCGAGTGAGGTAACCCAGAAGCAGAAAGACACATCATATATACTCACTTATAAGTGGATATTAGCCATATAATATAGGCTAAACATACTAAAATCTATAGTCCTAAAGAGGGACCCTAGGGAAGAGGCTGAAAAGAGCAAATAGGAGAGACATTGGAAGTAGAAAATAAGGAATAGGACAGGAGCCTTTCACAGGGGTCCTCAGAAAGACTCTACCCATTAGGGTATCGAAGGAGATGCTGAGACTCATAGTCATACTTTGGGCAGAGTGCAGGGAACCTTATGGAAGAAGGGAAAGATAGAAAGACCTGGAGGGCAGAGGAGCTCCACAAGGAGACCAACAGAACCAAAAAACATGCAGGTGGGCCTGCAGAGACCAATACTACAACCAAGGACCATGTATGGAGAGGACCTAGACCTCCTGCTCAGAAGAAGCCCATAGGGTGCTCAGTTTCCAAGTGGGTTCCCTAGTAAGGAGATCAGGGGCTGTTTCTGGCATGATCTCTGTGGTAAGCCTTTGATTACCTCTCCCTAGGGTGGGGGTGAGGTATAACCTTGCCAGGCCACAAAAGAACATGATGTGGCCAGCCCTGATGAGACCTGATAGGCTAGGCTCAGATAGAAGGGGAAGAGGTCCTCTTCTATGCGGGGACTAAGGGAGGGGCATAAGGGGAGATGAGGGAGGGTGGATGGGACTGGGAGGAGAGGAGGGGAGCTACTGTAGGGATGCAAAATGAATAAATTGTAATAATAAATAAATAAATAAATGAGTAAATAAATAAGATTTTTAAAAACTGAAAAAAGCGTGGATTGATGATTCATAATTGAAGACATGGAAATAAAATAAAATGATTAGTTTGAGAGACAATATAAGATGTTAAATAACTGTAGAAGTAGTTTACCTATAAAATTAGCAAAATTGAAAAACCACATAGTAATGTTTATCATCAGTGATGACATACTAGTTGCACATTCATATATGGTTTGTTAGACCTGAAATTGCTGTGAATGAACTCTTGGAGAACTTTAGTTCTGGTCGTCAGTATCTTCACAAACTCAGAGATTCTTTGATTAAGTTAGGCAATTCATGTGGATAAAGACCAGGGCAGAGATGTTCATTCCTGTGGCACGACAAGAAATTCAATACATAAAACAATGTGAAAATAACCATAGAACTAAAATTTCTACAGGTATGGGGGTAATTGAATAACTTGCTGAATAATTATCTAACCTGGGAAAGTTGTGATTTCAATAATGACATAAAATTCTTACAATATACAACGCTCAGAGAAAATAAATGGGGAAGGAGGAAAATGGGTGATTCAAAGTGTGTGTGTGTGTTCTTTTTGTTGTTGTTTTGAGACAGGGTTGCTCTGTGTAGCCTTGGCTGACTAGGAATCATTTTGTAGACCAAGCTGGCCTCTAACTCACAGAGATCTGCCTGCTTCCGTTTCCCTGAGTGCTGGGATTACAGGCATGTGCCACGGCGCCCAGATGTTTGTGTGCTCTTAAATAAAGCCTTGACAGACAAATTTATAAACTTAATGTGATATTGGTAGTGGTGATTGGATTTTGTTAAAAACAATTTAAAATTTCACTAGGAATATATATTTGCAACTCATACTAAAAAATATTTAAAATACTTCTAAATATTATGAAATTGTAGTAGCCCAAAGAGTAGCATTAGTACAAAGAAGTCATCTTGGATCTGACAGATATGTGCCTAGCTGACTATCTGTCTGTCCATATTCTATTAATCAATCAATATACCTATTAACATGTACATATCTCCCCACAAGCCCAGAGACAAGAGTGAAGAAACATTTTTTTTAATTTATTCACTTTATATAGCCATCATAGGCCCCTCCCTCATCTCATTCCAGTCCTACCCTCACTCTCTCTTCCCTTCCTATCTCTCTCCCCTAGTCCTCAGAAAGGAGAGCCTTCTTCCTCTACCAACAGTCTGTGTCAGAGAACGCCCCTGTTCCCCTTACTAGGAGCCCCATGGGAGCTTGCAGAGACTGATGCACCAAGCAAGGACCATGCATGGAGAGGATCTAGGGCCCCTGCTCAGATGTGGCCAATGAGCAGCTCAGTCTTCATTGTGTAGATGTACCACAGTTTTTCAATCCATTCTTTGGTTGAGGGACATTTGGGTTGTTTCCAGTTTCTGGCTATTTTTAATAAAGCTGTTATGAACATATTTGAACAAATGTCCTTGTTGTATGGTGGGGCATCTTTTGGGTATATGCCTGGGAGAGGTATAGTTGGGTCTTAAGTTAGAAATGTTTCCAGTTTTCTGAAAAAGCACCAGATAGATTTCCAAAGTGGTTAAAGGACATCTTGGCCTTTGTTGTGTGTATATATAGGTGTGTATGTGCGTGTGGGCACGTGTGTGCTTGCATGCCTGTACATATGTGGCATATGCCATAATATACATGGTACTGATAAGCCATTATGTGCTTTTTAAGCTTGTTGAAGGAAGAGTTTGGAATTGAGGACTCCCTTGTCTTAGACTTAATGGTGTTTATATCAAGTCTCCCATCCTGCTCCCCCAACTCCTGCTCTGTGATGGAAAGAATGGAAAACAGTAAGCAACTAAAGGTATTTAAAAATGATGCATCTCTAAGAACAGTTAGAACAGATGTTACTACTGTTTATCCCATGGTATAATAGTGCCTGAGGGAAGAATGGGAAGCCAGAAGGTTCCTGATGGAGAGAATCTCAGGGAGAAAAATTTAACATATTTTCTTCCCCAGATATTGAGCTGCTGGTGCTGAAAGCCTCCGATTTGACAGAATTACCTTTTTCGTCTCAAATCTCTCTCTCTCTCCCCCTCCCCAAACTCTTGTTGGGTGTCATAAGCACCTGTTCTGATGCTGTTTACTAAATACCCATTCTCCACTGCTTCTGTCTGGACTCATTAGCACTTGAAAGCATGCAAATCTGTATAATCTGTATTCACACTTGGACTGCCTTCTCTCTCTGTATTTACCTTCCAGTTTCAGATGCCTGATATTGAAGCCTGACATATTCCTTTGGGCTTTAGGTGCGCAACCACCACACAGACATTCAAAGACTGCTGGAGGTATCTAAGCCTGTAGTTTCACACAGGCAGAGTAAACTAAGGAAGCTATAAAGCCTCAATACAAACTCAAGACAGGAAAGGGCAAAGCAGACGAGTTCCTGATGGCTGTCATCATTGGCATGAACAAACACTGTATTTTTCCATCAACAACCTTGTCAGTACTTGCCCAGCTTAACATTTTGATGTACAAGAATTATAGCTGAAATGAGATTTGGGATCCGGATTGTCCTGGTTAATTCTACTGGGTCTACCAATACTACCCACTGAAGACATACTCATGTCTGACAAATTCTCTTCCTATCTCCTTCAGAAATGACCCTGATGAATGACTCATGAAGGTCTAATTAACTACATTCATGCCCCAGCCCTCCAACCAACCTGAAGAATACACTTGTCTTACTCTGAGAAGACCTACCTTCAGTTTCTTCTTAACCAAAGCTGCTGATCTTGAATTCTGAGGAGACCAACAATAGAAATTGAGATCAGAAGACTCTACAAATGACAGCCTTTACTGGAGACCTACTGATAAGTCTGGAAGAGACAGAGAGATAACCACAAGTTATAAACACAAAACATGGGTCCCGAATCTGGAATTGGACACACATTTCCCAAATTAATCCTAATGGGACTTTTGTTTATTTAAGCATCTTACTTAATATAACATGACTAATATTCCTATATTTCCCTGCCCCTCTTACAGGAAGACAACACTGTATATTTTTGGTGCTTGATCTTAGGTATCTAAAAAGCAAGTAGATGTCTCATAAGTGGTTCTAGACTTATGTTTACATTTGACAAATTAACTGAGCAGGGGAAGAAGTATCAGTCAATACATAACTTCACAACTCACCAGCAATGCCAATTTTCCATTAGGCAAAGCTGGAACATTCCAAAGGCAAGGTTGTCACTTGGAGATTAAACAAGCTCTCTCAGTTAATTTCAGAATGGAGTTACACTTTGTTGGTAAGTAAAGTTCATCACAATTTGCATATTCAAAAATACCAGATGAGACTAGTAATGTAATGATCAAAGCCCAAGTTGTCATACTTTAGCTTGGTGGTGTCTAACCCTTTGGCTCCTCTAGCTATTTTGGATGGAGAAGAATTCTCTTGGACAAATAGCTCAAAGTGTATTTGTCCCAGGGACATTGTCTATGCCTACGTCAGAAACCACTGCTAACCGCCTGCCTACTATGTGGTAGAGTGTCACCCATTGGTTGTACTTGATGGGAGTCATGCGTGCCTTTTGGGAACCTACAGACTATCTACAGCAGACTGTAGCTGAGGAGGCAGAAATGTGTTTGGGCTGCAGGAACAAATGAAGTCTTCTGGAACATCTGCTTCTTATTGAGACAGCAATTACTGGATAGCTGAGAAGGGAGCTAGGGAAGACACCCCAGCTCAATGCTGCTTGAGTATTTCAGCTGAGTCATGTAGTCATGTGCAACTGGGATTGGATATTTCTTAGATATCAAAATTTAAGTTTTCCTTGATTGTTGAGAAGTCATCAAGACATTTCCTGTTGGCAAAACTCACTGTTGAAAACTGTATAAACCAAAGACAGTCTCTAATATGTGATTAGTAACTCATCCTAAGCCTTAGCTGGGTTCAGTTTCTCTGTGTAGCCTCCTGGGAGTAAGTAAGTATTGTGGTCAGTTTAGAACCACGCCATTCACGGTGGCAAGGAAGAAAATAGTAGTGTCACATTGGAAAAGTGGCATATGTTTTCCTGGTAATTACATCTTCTGTGTTTACTATTCAGCAAATGCAGGTGTGAGTTTTTGAACAGTGGCCAAGGACAGTGTGCCTGGCTGGCAGTGGCTCCCAAGTGAGTCATGTTTCACTGTCTGTCGGTTTTTATAACTGTTTTCACTACTAATTTAGATCTGTGATGCAGTGTGCAATTAGCTCTATTGTGGAAGCAGCTGTCTTCAGTTTTACAATGGTACTTTCCCCTTTGGCTTTCTCAGGGCTTGTTGTGGTTCTGCTGATGTGATGATGGGAGTGGTAAAGTGGTACCTAGATGAGCCACAGTGGGTCAGGACTTTTCCTGCACCCGGAACCCTTGCTTACTCACCACTACTCTAATGATGAGATCTCTCACAGCTCAGCTGAGAGTGGTGAAGAAAATCTTCCCGTGCACGACAAACCCTGTGGGGGCTGGTGAGCAATCACTCTGCCCTTGCCCTCCTGATGGTTACAAAGAAGTGACACAGTAGGGAAAAGGTAGTGTGTGTGTGGGGGGGTGTTAAGCGGATGTAAAAGGTTATATCTGGTTGGTTCACTTTCAGACACTCAGTTATGATTATTGTGAGAACCAAGTCAAAGCTCAAATATACCAAATACCAGTAAACGAACAAGGGCAGAATGGGCCTTACCATTTGCAGCTAGCTTTGGCTGCTGCTAGTTCTAAAAGCATCCTATCCTTGTGGCAGTTTCCGTGATTTTTGTCCTCAGTCTCGAGTCCATTCAGAAACCAAGTATTTTCCTGTAGATCCGGAACAACAGCCATGCTGCTGCCTTCCCTAAATAGGGTTGATGTTTGAGATGTCCCTTCAAGTGTAACTCCCCACACATGGGACAAACCTGACCCTTGAAGTGTGGTCTATAGACAAAGGTATTACCATCACCTGGAACCACAGCAGAGGCCCACTGAATCAAACTTTGTATTGTAATAAGACCCTCAGGCAGTTTGATATAGGTTCAGTGAAAGAAGGTCTATATTAGAGCATTTCTACGTATTCCCTCAGAACAATTGTATGTCACAGAACCCGACTGTCAGTGAGAATCACCATAGTTTACTAAATCCTGAGCACTTGTCTTTACCCAAAGCATCTTTCATTGCCCATTTCCCTCTCTTTAAGCTTGTTGAGCATAAGTATCTTGCTTGCTTTTACAGTGCCCGCAGCAAATTGAATGGAAGTTACTGAACAGTAAAGAATGAAGGAAGATGTACTTAGTTACCTAAGCAAATGGCCCCAGGAACAGACAGATCTAGTTCTACAATCCCAGGGGTTGCCTCAGGCCTCAGTGTATCCATGTTCCGGGTGGCAGACCAGTGAGTGAGTGAGGTAGAATAGGAGCTTTGAAATAACAGTGATTTCCACACCACAAACCTGGGTTGTCGAGGAAGGAGCAATGGGTCAGAATTTTCTTCCCTGGTATTTGTAAACTGAGAGGTATCAATCTTCTTGTATGATTAGAAGAAATCCAGTGATGTCTAAACATTCCTTGGGAACTCTACCATATATAGACTACTGGACAAGCAATGGTGGACTCTAACTGTCAGAGAATTGGAATGGTTTCCAATGGATTCTGGTTTTCTTGGTACTCCCTTTTTACCAAGCTAACCAGGACAATTCGTCGCCCTACTTGAGAACTGCCCTGAGTGTCTTGACTGTTGAATGGCCCTTTGAAAAGTATACAGAACTTGAGGCCTTTAACTGAAATTTTGATTCTTTGAGTACTTCTGTGATCCAACGAAGACTTTCTAGCAGCAAGACTTTACTGTAAAGAGTTCCTTCCTTCCTTCCTTCCTTCCTTCCTTCCTTCCTTCCTTCCTTCCTTCCTTCCTTCCTTTCTTTCTTTCTTTCTTTCTTTCTTTCTTTCTTTCTTTCTTTTTTTGACAAGGTTTCTCTGTGTAGCCTTGGCTTTTCTGGACTTGCTTTGTAGACCAAGCTGCCTTCCAATTGGCAGATATATGTCTGTCTCTGCCTCCCTGAGTGCCAGGATTACAGGTGCGTGGCACAGTGTTGGCAAGGAAGATTTCTTAGTGGGATGGTAATAAAACCCACTGACTGCCAAAAGGGTTCTTAGGTTCTGTCTGTGACTGGCTGGAACAGGATCAGACCTTTTCACCCAAAGAGGTCACTTTACCCAAAAGCACTATTAGGAATTCCTCTGTATGGTAGTGCCTCAGGGCACCACCATTTGAGATGTATTTGAGATGCACTGCTCCCAGGCCTAAGCTAAACACATGTGTGTAATGTGTATATTAATGTATGTGTTGGTTCGTGCAGGCCACTGCACATGTATGAAGACTAGAAGAACACGGGGGGTACCAGTCCTTGTCCTGTGTTTTGTTTGTGGCAGTCTCCTTGCTATTTACTGCTTCATATTCCGGGCTAGCGGGCCTGTGAGCATTTAGGGATACTCCAGTCTCTGCTGCCCATATCACCATAGACTCAAGAGTGGCAGACACATCTTACCATGACCATACATGGGTCCTGGCGCCTCAAACTCAGATCTTCACATTTACACAGTAAGCACATTGCTCACACAGCATCTCTTCAACCTCAGGAAAAAAAAAAGCAACAAAAACCATCTTGAATTTAAACACTTCAATCCCCCCCCCCCAGATAAACACAGGAAGACTTTTAAAAAGGATGGTTAGGAATAGGGGAAGAGAAGCAACTTAATGAGACTTTACTGAGACATTTTTAACTTATACAATTGTGTTATAGATTTGTAATATGATCATTGTTTTCCGTATTCTCAAATCCCTATCAAGAAGGACAATGACCTCAGCAAGACAGAATAATAGAAGTTTTCTGGCTTCAGCCCTCTATCTCCTTAGAAACCCAACTGGAAACTACCTACAGGCAAGAATATCACTGGGACTATATCAGACTCAGGAATGAGGCCAAGATGCCTTTTGAACTGCAGGAGAGAAAGGCTATGATCAGGACACAGCCAGAGCAGTTCTCTCTGAACACTTCACTCCTCCCCGAAGCAGAGAATTCTCCTGGACAGAGTTTCTGCCAAGGGAAAAGGAGCTGGAGACCGACCCTCAGCTGCCTCACCATTTGCCACAATGGATCTTTCACAGGGGTTCAGCTCTATCTCATACCATTAGACATTTTTGGAGTACTGGCAAAGTCAGACCACCTGAGAACAATTGGAAACAGACAGGGAAGGCAGAGCTCATGTAAATGAGTGTATAAGTCTTGGTAGTTACTCTACCTCCTAGCCAATGGGTGCTGCTCTATGAGGCAAAGTAGCCAATGGCATCATGCTGTAGAAAATGACTCATGAAATTTTAGGCTCAAGTCTAGCCAGCTTTACCCAATGGCTGGGGCACTCTCATAAAGTCTCCCTTGTATCAGGATGTAACAGAAGGTCGATAATTATAAGTGTCAGGGGCATGGAGCTCTAACGTTCGTGCAGATGTGAGTCAACACCCATCCAACACATGTGTTACTCTTGTCAAGGCCAGAACGTGACTGCAAATCAACAATTACCCACACAGAGGTCACTGGCCCTGCCCAATCCTAGTATTGGAGAGATTATTCAAGCTGCGATGGTCTTGCTTTCTTGCATCAGGAGGCAACTGCAGACCAGAGGTTAAGTATAGAAAGTGCCACTGGCCCCACTTTCCTGGCAGTCCCATCAAATTTGGTGTTCAGCTTAACCCTACCCTAAGCCAAGACACAAACCCTAGTTTGCACATATCTATGGAATGCTATGTCTGATTGTGCCTGTTCTACGTGATCAAAGAAACAACCCCAGACACCTCTAGGCCCCATCACACAGCCCTCACCAACTACAGATTTCACACAACATGGTTCCCAGATAAAGAAGATAATCTGATCAGAGAGAGTGTCAAAGTCCAGTCAACAATATCATCTATGTCAATGTCTTAATGGTGTCTCCAGATGATGGAGGGGAGCCGATATTATCATTTGATCTCAAAGCGAAAAAGGAGGCAACCCAGCATGGCAGTAGAACTCAGCCTCAAGGTGTGCTTGTTAGCCGCCAGCTAACCCAGGCAAGACTAAGTAGCAAGCCTCTGTTCTCTCCAAACAATACTTGAAAAGACTGGAAGCAATTATCAGTTCATCCATATGTAAGGCATTTGAGAAAAAAGAAAAAAGAAAAATCTGGACCAGAGAAGCAAACGGAAAAGGAATGGAAAAGGATTATCGTGGGGCACTATTAACTGAGCAACCTTCATATAAGGAAACAAACGGTGGGCAAAGGGATAGAAGTCACATTTAAAGCCATAAGGATGGAACATTTCGCAGACCTCAGGTCAGTCCAGAATTTTCAGACGTCAACTGTCTAATTCAGTTTAAAAAGTTTACCAAAGCAGATCATATCCAAACGCTAAGAACCAAAGCAACAAGAATTATCCCATCCAAGGGTGTTCCAGCATGACTCGAGGGATTTCTCCATCTGAAAAACTGCAAGTTAAGAGATGCTAGAGCAAGACATGCAAAGTGCTGAAGGGAAACAAGTGCCTATCAAGGCCGCCCAAAAAACTATCCTTCAGAAATAAGAACTAGGGAAGTTCACTACTGTCTTGTTGCTTGTTGCTTTAGTTAAATACTCTCCCCTTGTTGCTTTAGTTAAATACTCAGACGAAAGTAATGGGAGATATGTCTTATTCTGACTCATCATTTTAGGCTATAGTCCATCCTGGTAGGAAATTAAAAAGCGTGAAGCATTGGTCATCCCACATCCATACCCGGGAAGCAGAGAGCAGTGAAATTTGGGCTTTAGCTCACATTTCCTTTTTTTTTTTTTTTTTCAGTCATGATCAGTGTCATAAGTATAGCCAGAGAGGCTACACAGCACCCCACCCCCAACACACACTCTCGCACACGTGTTCCCAGAGGCTTGTTTCCTAGGTGATTCTCCATCCTGCCAAGCTGACAATCAACATTTACCACCAGCATTTACCATGTTGTGTGCTTGACAACCCTAACAGCTAAGAGGAGTTGTTCAAGCTAAAGTGAAAGGTTATTCATTTATAATAGTAAGAAATAAAGATGCCCAAGAGAAACCAGAAAACCTCACATGGCCTAAGTAATGCCAGTCACTCTCAGAATTCTCTAGTAATCCAAGGTTGACGTACTGTGGTGATTTGAAAGAAAATTGCCTGTGGAGAGTCGTAGGGAGTGGCAGCTATTAGGAAGTCTGGCCTTTTTGGAGCAGGTGTGGTCTTGTTGGAGGAAGTGTCTCTGTGTCTTCCTGCTTCCCGTGGATCTGGTTGTAGAACTCTCACCTCCTTCTCCATCACCATGTCTGCCTTTATGCCACCATGTTTCCCAGCATGATGATAATGGACTAAACCCTCTGAACTGTAAGCCAGCCCCAATTGCATGTTTTCCTTTTATAAGAGTTGCTGTGGGGCAGAGCCTTTCAGAGGCCCTCTGTGGCAGGTTCCTAACTTGTTTCCTGTTTTCTTCTTCTTCTGGTGTCCATCCTCTTTGCCTTTCAGGATGGGGATTGAGCATTTTAATCAGGGGCCTCCCTCTTGATTAGTTTCCTTAGGTGTATAGATTTTAGTAGGTTTATCCTATATTATATGTCTATATGAGTGAGTATATACTGTGTGTGTCTTTCTCCTTCTGGGACAGCTCACTCAGGATGAGACTACCAAAGCAGATGCTGAGACTTATGGCCAACTATTGGGCAGAGTGCATGGAATCTTATGTAAGAAGTGGGAAATAGTAAGATCTGGAGAGGACAGGAACTCCACATGGAGAGCACCAGAACCAGAAAATTTGATCACAGGGGTCTTTCCAGAGAATCATACTCCAACCAAGTACCATGCATGGAGATAACCTAGAACCCCTGCACAGATGTAGCCCATAGCAGTTTAGTGTCCAAGTGAGTTCCATAGTAATGGGAAGAGGGACTGTCTCTGACATAATCTGATTGGCCTGCTCTTTGATCACCTCCCTCTGACAGGGGAGCAGCCTTACCAGGCCATAGAAGATGACAATGCAGCCAGTCCTGATGAGATCTGATAGACTAAGATCAGAAGGAAGGAGAGGAGAACCTCCCTTATCAGTGGACTTGGGGAGGGGCATGTGTGAAGAAGGGGGAGGGAAGGTGGAATTAGGAGGGGAGGAGGGAGGGACTTATCGGGGATACAAAATGAATAAAGTGTAATTTACAAAAGTTAAAAAAAAGTTACTGTGGTCATGTTGTCTCTTCATAGCAATAGAAACCCTAACTAAGACATGTATAAAGAAGTTTTCCTTTCAACTGGGAAGGTTAAGAAACAAAACTTCTAAAAACAGCTGTAGCTACAGGAAGTTAAAGGGTACAAACTACAAAAATAAATTTTGGCATCAAAGTCATAAAACCCAGTAAGTGTTCACAGCAAGTATTGTCAGCTAGTAGTAGGACAAGAGCATTTGTGATGCTGTATGGCATAGGCCAAGCAAAGCCTTTAGCAATACATAGTGTAAAAGGAAAGGCTCAAAACACACAGCCATGAAAAACCACCAGACAGCCAAAGCAACAACAGACAGAAGAGAAGGTCCTTCACACAATACAGGCACAAAATGACAGTAACAGACACACCTCCAACAGTTGCTTTGGGTATAAATGGATAGAAAGTAGATGAATAACATTTTTTAAAAGTGATGCAAGAGGTATACAGATTTTAGTATGTTTATTCTATATTATATGTCTAATATCCACTTATAAGTGAGTATGTACCATGTGTGTCTTTCTCCTTCTGGGTTACCTCACTCAGGATGATCTTTTCCAGATCCCACCATTTACTTGCAAATTTCATGATTTCCTTGTTTTTAATTGCTGAGTAGTATTCCATTGTGTAAATGTGCCACAATTTCTGTATCCATTCCTCCACTGAGGGACATCTGGGCTGTTTCCAGGTTCTGGCTATTACGAATAAAGCTGCTACAGACATGGTTGAGCAAATGTCCTTGTTGTGTACTTCAGCATATTTTGGATATATTCCTAGGAGTGGTTTAGCTGGATCTTGAGAAAGTGCTATTCCTAATTTCCTGAGAAAGAGCCAGATTGATTCCCAAAGTGGTTGTAAGATGATCAATCCACACTCAGAAAGGCAAACTGGACAGACATTGGAAGAGGGAGAAAACAGGAAACACGACAGGAGGTTACCACAGAGGGCCTCTGAAAGACTCTACCCAGCAGGCTATCGAAGCAGGTGCTGAGACTCATAGCCAAACTTTAGGCAGAGTGCAGGGAATCTTATGAAAGAAGGGGAAGATACCTGGAGGGGACAGGAGGTCCACAAGGAGAACAACAGAACCAAAATATCTGGATACAGGGGTCTTTTCTGAGACTGATACTCCAACCAAGGACCATGCATGGAGATAACCTAGAACCCCTGCTCAGTTGTAGCCCATGGCAGCTCAGTATCCAAGTGTGTACCCTAGTAAGGTAAACAGGGACTGTCTCTGACCTGAACTCAGTGGCTGGCTCTTTGATCACCTAGGACCATACATGAAGATAACCTAGAACCCCTGCACAGAGGTAGCCCATGGCAGCTCAGTCTCCAAGTGGGGTCCCTAGTAAGGGGAACAGGGACTGTCTCTCTGACATGAACTCAGTGGCTGGCTCTTTGATCACCTCCCACTGAGGGGGGGAGAGCAGCCTTACCAGGCCACAGAGGAAGACAATGCAGCTAGTGTTGATAAGACCTGATAAGCTAGGGTCAGATGGAAGGAGAGGAGGACCTCCCCTAGCAGTGGACTTGGAAAGGGGCATGGGAGGAGATGAGGGCAGAAGGATGGGATTGGGAGGGAATGAGGGAGGGGGCTACAACTGGGATACAAAATGAATAAACTGTAAATAATATAAAAAATTAAAATTAAAAAGGATAGTAAATTTAAAAAAAGTGATGCAAGAGATTTTTTTTCAATTAAGGAAGCAATCAAATGTATAACCATGAAAAATAAAGACTTAGGTATAAATTCAACCAAGAAAACTATGTGCAAGTACTATAATACAAGAATAAGAGGAATTGAAGAAAACACAAATAAATGGAAAGATATTCTATATTGTGGATTGGAAGGGTCACTACTGTGACAATGGCTGTCCCATTCAGGTTAAGTATGATATGAATCAAAACGTGAATGGCTTTGCTTGTTTATTTTTTGAGTAAGGGTCTCAGGAAGTTCAGATCAGCCTGGAATTCACTGTGTAGCTGAGGGTGCCTCTGATCTACTGATCCTCCTGCCTCCACCTTCTGAGTGAAGGGACTCTGGGTGTACAGGTGTACCCAAACTGACTTATCAACGATATTTTTAATAGAAATGCTAAACCCACTTCTTAAGTTCCTGGGAACCACAAAATACCCTCAGTGGCTAAAACTATCTAAGCAAATGGGAAAGAAGGAGGCAGCTTACTTCCTGGTTTCAAAAACAGAGAGATAAGGATCAAAACAGCACAGCATTGTCCTAAAAGCAGACACACTTGCCAGTAATTTACAGTTGAAAGCTGAGAAATAAATTCACACGTTCACAGTCAACTGGGTTTTTGACAAAGACACAAGAATACAATGCTGAAAGGGTGGTCGTTCCAGTAAGGGTGTGGAGCTGGAATATTGGGGCACATACCCACAGAGTGGCATTTGAGAGACAAGGGCAGGGTAATTATGAGTTCTAGGTCAGCCTGCCCTAAATAACAAAAGAAAATAAAAATACAGGCAAGAGAGAAGCGAGACTAGAGGAACTGCACCGCATCAAACCAAAAGTCTATGGGCAACCACGGATAGAGACGACTATAGGACGTAAGGAAATACCGAAAGACCACACATCTAATAAGGGTTAGCATGAAAAAGTTCTGGCTAATCGTTAGAGAAAGGGAATTAGCTGCACTCAGATATTACCTTTACAGCTGTCAGGGTGGCTTGTGTATTTAAGGAGAAAATGAACTCATTTGTCTTTGGTGCAAATGTGAGCTAATACAGCCATTATGGAAAACGGTATGAAGGCTTCCCAGAAGAATGAAAATGGGACCTCCAAATGACTTAGAATTGCATTTTTAGCTAACACACACACACACACACACACACACGCTCACACACACTTGAAGTCAATACATTGAAGGAACTATATTCATCCTTACATTCACTGCAAAATTATTCACAATAGCAAAGGTATAGAATCACCTAAATATGCATCAATGAATAAAGGGTTAAAAAGTAACACACACACATATAACATATATATATATAGTGTCTTACACATAATGTATTCTGCTTTTTATAAGGGAAAATTTTCAACCCAAAAGACATTCTCTTACATGACACAGGCAAGGCAAGGTACAAAGATCAAATACTGCGTGATCTTACTTACACGTGGACTTCAATGAATTTGAGCTCAGATAAGAAGGAGTGTTTGGGAGGGAGGAAATGGCAAGTTCCTGATCAAGGTAACAAAGTTGCAGATGTATGAGAGAATGTATGAGGTTTTAAGAGATTGCAAAGTAATCTCTTATATATATTATATATATAACAATATCTTATATATTTCAAAATGAGAGAGTAAATTAAATATTCTCACTATAAAAATGATAGGTAAGTGGGATGATAGATATGTTAATTACCTTGATTTAATCATACCACATTGTTTACATATATCAAAACATGACACTGTAGCCCATAAAAGTATGCAATTACGATTTGTCAATCAAAAGTAAAAATTTTTCAAAAAACAAAATAAGATGCTCATGTCTCACAGACTCGATGTAGAAAATACCTGGAAACAATACATAATTCTATAATTGAGGAAAGCTAACTACAGCAATATTCACCCAGATTTGTGTGTGATTGTTTAGCATACGTGAATGACTTTAGAATAGCTGGGTACTATATTACTGAGTACTTGATAATGACAAATGCAATTTCCAACTAATGCAGTAATATTTTCTGAAACATTTATTACTGTGGTTGGAAAACGGCTTATGATTCCATTAAAAAGTATGGTTTTATTCTTCGCCCTCCTCAAGTGGACACATTTGTGGGTACAAATTTTGACAACTTTGTGTGTATGGTAAGGTGTTAACTGTGATGTTGCAACACTTACACGGGAGAATGAATTAAGAATGAGGTGGCACTAGAAAGAAGAAAGGGGACCAAGTTTACATGTTACTGACTTTTAGGGTTAAGTAACTCCAGGTTCTCCAACTTGTCTTATGATGTCCATCCTTGAGGGAAAAAGGAAAGAAGGGTTTGAGCTAGTAAACTTTATCAAGTTCCTCACTCTGGTTTTGTAAAGCAATCTGGCAGCACACTGAAAACTGGAAAAAAAATGCTGAGAAAGACTGTATTATGCAACCACTCAAAATGAACAATGATATAGAAAACGTGGGGTATTGTATATTATTTTAGTTTATGTCTCTGTCAGTGTAATAAAATACTGATCAAAACCAACTTGGGGATGGAAATGTTTATCTCATCTTACAATTTCAGATAACTGACAGATGTTAGGGAAGGATATCAAGGCAGGAATCTAAAGGCAGGAACTAAAGCCAAATGCTGTTTACCAGTTTGCTCCCTATGGCTTGCTCAATTTGTTTTCTTAGTGTATAGGCAGCCCCGCGGCTACTTATCAACCTGTGATGTAAATACCTGTTACTCAAGCCAGGGGCCCAGAATAAAAGACACCCCCTCCCACCTCTCTTTCTTGCCTCTCTTGCATTCTCTGTCTGCCCCTCTGTCTGTCTGTCTGTCTGTCCTTCCATTTTGCTCTCCCGTACTGTCTCCCTCGTGGCTCACTCACACTATAACTTCTCTCCCTTTTTACCCTGTCCTTTCTGCAATGAACTTCCTTGTACCACACCTGTTGCACAGTGTGTGGTATTTATATTATAACATAACAAAGACTACCTGCCCCAGGGCTGGTACCAGTCACGGTAGGCCCAGCAGGGCATTTTTACATCGGTCATAGCAAGAAAATATGCCACAGATATGCCAACAGGACAATCCGATGGGGGCATTTCCTCAATTGCCATTTTCTCTTCCCAGAAATTTATAACTTGTATCATGTTGATGAAAACCTAACCATCAATATAGTAATCCCAGTTTTTTCCTGTACTAAAGTGTTGTTGAATATTTATTAATTTTAGAGGGCTTTTCTATGGCCTGACTAGTTCCCTGATAATGAGACAAAGACCTGCTACTTTATTTAAACAGCCTTTAGCACAAATCACTAAGCAGGTATGATTTAACCTAATTTTCTAATAGTCTGGCTACCTCATTGCTGTATCCTCAAGTTACTTGCCTATTTTCATCCTGTCTGGCCTAGATCTGCTCCACCAGGCTATGTTTTCTCTCTTCATCTTTTTCCTTCTCTTTCTCTCTCCTTCTTCACCAAGGCCTGTGCTTCCTACTTGAGATCCCAAGCCTGGGAACTAAGGCTCCATCTACCTCTATTCTGCCTGGTAATTAGTTGTTACCAACTTTATTAACTAATCAGAGATAATTGGGGATTACACAATATCATTTGATGTACAAGGGAATGTACTCTTCTGGACCACAACCAAGTCTTGGTGGCCAATATTTAGCATCTAAATATATAGAGCACCAGGCCCATCCTCAACACTGCGGTGGGTGGAAAGAAGAAAGACAAGCATTAGTGTTCATTAAGAAACAGAGGTTCTTTAATCTCAGCACTAGGGAGGCAGGGGAAGGTGGATCTCTGAATTTGAGGCCAACCTGGTCTACAGAATGAGTTCCAAGACACCCAGGGCTACACAGAGAAGCCCTGTCTCAAAACCGACTAACCAACCAAACAAAGAAGCCCACCAACAAGAAAGCAGATTGTGTATCAGAGCTTATATGTTCCACCCCTCCCCCAACCCAATAAAGCAGTGACCAGGATGAAGACAGACGTGCAGAGATTTATTAAAGGAGATACAAAATATAAAGTTAGTAAGAATGATAGTTCCAATAGTAGGATCTTTGGAACCATGCAGGCCTGCCACAGGTGAAACCAGGGAGGAATGATGATTGGCCAGGAAGGTCTTTGATCATAGTGTGTCTCTGGAAAAGTTTTGGCCAGGTTGTCCTGAAGTCCCCGAAGAGAGTGGATTGAATGCTTTTGCCTCTGCCCGGACACATCTGATACCCAAAATCTATGAATGTAACATTATTTGGAAAAGGAGTCTTTGCATGTCAAATATAAAGTTTCAGGATGAAATAATTTTGGATCATCTACACAGGCCCTAAATCAAATGGCATGTGTCTTTGTATTAGGGCGCTTGCACACACACACACACACACACACACACACACACACACACACACACAC